>NC_041384.1:104052945-104059120 GCF_002162155.2 Triticum dicoccoides
GGAAATGTGGCACTAGCATCCTGTTATTACCGTAGCCCAGATATAATGGCTTTGTGTAATTATTACCTCAGTTTAATATGGACTGTGCGCAGTTTTTTTTAAAAAAAATTTTGAGAGTACGCAATCGCGTACCTTAGCTTTATAGAAGGCAGAAATATGTACAAGAATGTGATACAAAGAGCCCAGGCGGCACACACTAGGCCACCCTCCGGCCCGAAGACTCCACTCCTAGCACTAAACTCGACTACTCACAAAATACATTGACTCCGGTACCTCCCGCCCTAACCCAAGTTTGCAGCTCATCGAACACTTGAGAGGTGAAAGTTGCTATAGTAGACACTTCTCTCCTAGGGCCGAAGACCATTCCGTTGCAATGCTTCCAAAGGTGCCAACAAACAATCATGATAAGTGAGTCAAACCCCTTTCTGTTCTCCTTCGGCATCCTCTTGCGGGTCTCCATCCACCAAGATATAATGGAGTCGTTGGTTGTAGGCACGAGCATGATGTTGATGCTGGCTCTCAAGAAGCAGCAGTGCCAGACTTGCCGAGCGAAGACACATCGAAGCAAGATGTGGTCCACTGAGTCTTCCTCCTGATCACAAATGTAGCAAGGTGAGATTTGGTCTTGCAGTCCGTGACACAGGCGCCGATCTGATGTCCATAGTCTGTAATGAGTGGCCAGCCACATGAATAGCTTGCACGACAAAGGCTCCCAACATTTCCAAATCGCCATAGCTGGTGCAAAACGGATGCTTCCCTGCCACATCATCTCATAGGCTGATTTTGAGGTGTATGAGCCTCCAGTATTCCATCTCCAGATGGGGACATCAGTTTGTGTCGGCACCAGGATAATCTCAATCATGATTTCCCAGAGGTGAATGATCTGGATCATGGCATCCGTGGAAGGGCTTCCAGATATGTCGTCAGCCCAACGGTGAGAAGATAGAGCTTCACTGGCCGTTCGCCTGTTGATGATTTGTGTGCGTACTAGCGCGAGAACCAAGGGTGCAACATCAGCCACAGACTGTCCCTCGATCCATCTGTCCTTCCAAAATAATGTTGGGCGCCTTGCAGCTTCATGATGATCGTCAGCTAGAGGTAGCAAGTCCAGCAGCATCCTTGCATCTGCTTTTTTTCCCACAAGTTAAGTCCAGCGACATCTTTGTTTCCACCATACTGTATTGGTGAACGTAGTGTGTGCCCCACTTGTAATCGGGAAAAAGGAAGGCAAGTCAGTTCATCGCTCGATCAGTCTGGCAGACGACGTCTACTAGATTCGGCTGTGCAGCACTGAAAGAAGAGCGGGAATCGAACCACAGCTCTCTTAGACACTGGGAACGGCTCGTCTCCATGACGCCTCAGAGCTGCAGAAAGGGCCTCAAGACAATGTTGCTGTTGATCACCTGGAAGCTTTGGAAAGAGAGGAACGCATGTGTCTTCAGGGGAAAAACGCCACAGACGGAGGATGTTCTGTGAGCCATTAGGAGCACGCTAGAGCTCTGACGGCTTGTAGGAGCAAGATGTCTTGAGCCCCCGTTTGGGGAAAATGTAGCGAGATAAAACCCTTCGTTTCTTTTAGTTTGGGAAGCGAGATCTCCCAATCTCTGGTAAACCACGATCACTTGATCATCCTTGTATTTCCCGTTGCTTTCTTCTAAATCAATGAAGCCGGTGACCCCGGATCTTTCAAAAAAAAAGTTCATCGATCGATCTCACGCTGGAACCACATGCGGGTTCGGACGATAGAGACTCTCTCCCGATAATATCATTGCCCAACTTTGTCGGTTCTCACTTCTTCTGTAAATGTACTACTAGGAGTAGTATATAACAATTTTTCTGCTTGTTTTTTCCAATCGGGTGTACTCCCTCCGTTCGGAATTACTTGTCTCGGATATGAATGTATCTAGAACTATAATACATCTAGATACATCCATTTTTGCGACAAATAATTCCGAACGGAGGGAGTATTATGCAACCAAACACAGGTGCACCCCAATTCTAACACATCTAGCTAATTCATGAGCCACTCTATTTTGACCATGACTAGTTTTACGGGGGATAAAAAGCTTGATTCTCCAAGAAAGACTTGATCTCAGCCATCAAATGGCTATTCCTAGACCCAACCAGTGAAATGCTAGTGAGAGCTTGCAAAGCAACAGTCGTGTCCGTTTCAGGTGGACAGGAAGCTCCGATCGTCGCGAGGTTAACGACACACCTTCCATGATTGCGCTTAGTTTCACTTAGAGGACATCGCCAAAGTGGAGCCTTCACCGCTTCATCTCTTAGTGTTATATAGCCGGCGCCGCATGCATGGCGGGAGTGGGGGAGGATTGTGACAACGATGGCAGTCAAGGGGGTGGTTGCAACGTGGGGCCATCTCCTTGGGGTGCAAAACACCTCCCTACCCTCCGTTTGTTTTACTAGTGTGGCCACCCACCTAGGTTGGCTGCGATGAAGGGGGGCTACGACGGAGGATCCCTTTTCACCTCTGCGCCTCGATTAATCCAATACAATTGGGGAGGATGGAGGAGGAGGTGATTGATGGGATCAAAGCGGTGGAAGGGAGGAGGCCTTATTTGGCTTGTAGGAATTTCATATAAATCTTGTAGGATTCCAATCCATATGAATTTTCTCTATGGAAGCCCTTTGTATCACAGGAATGGTTCACCAAGATGTTATGGAATAGATTCATGTACCCACCATTCCATAGAAATCCAAAGGCTCCTTAGGTTCATGCCTCTTGATTAGGATTCTCAAAACATAGGAATAGAAAAGGCGTAGGAATCAGGGCCTCATTGATTCGTAGGATTGCAAAAACACAGGAATAGGAAAAACATAGGATTGAAATGGCATGTCCATTGCATCCCTATAGGATTTGAGTTTGTTTGATTGTGGCATGGGGAAAGCAAAGGATTTCTTCCAAGAGGTTGGAGTGGATGTTAGAATTCCTGTGAAATGTAGTACAAATAAATCCTTAGGAAAAAATCCTACAAGATTCAATCCTACGAATCAAACAACCAACGTAGGAAAAATTCCTAAGGATTCCAATCCTTCAAAAATCCTATAAAGATCCTTTGAATCAAGAGACTCTCAGTGTGCCATGACCTCTTGACTCCTACAGGATTACAAAACTACAAGAATTTGGACGAAAGGTGTTTGATAGCATATGAAAAACAAAGGAATTCTACCAAGAGGGTTGAGTGGATGGTAATTTTCCTCTAAAATGTAGTGCAAATGAATCATATGAAAAAACTAAGGATTCCAATCACGCGATAAAACGGTCGTCGTATGAAAAAAATCATGAGGATCTAAATGCCCCCAAATTCCTATGAATTTCCTTTGAACCAAAGGAGCCCTTCAAATAGTAGTTTAGGAGAACAGTAGAAATAACAAATTTTCTTATGGTGATACTATTCATGTCTTTGGTTTAAAGGAATGGGCTAAAGGGAAAAAGGATAAAAAGTTTCTTTGATCTCAATTTCAGAGGGAAAACATAGTAATTCTGACATCCACCTGTATCTCCTTTCCAACTTTCTATGCATGAAGAACGAGACTAAGATACTTAGTGGCATAATAACATTCTAATTATATGGTGTCCTTTGGTTCATAAGATAGGAGTATCATAAGAATTGGAACATCATAGGAAATGAGATGACATGTATCCCCATTCCTATAGGAAAAGAGATATCATTTGCTTCACATGATAAGATTTTTTTGTCATGCCTGAGCTAATGTTTTGTTTTCTTCTAAATGTGAAGGACTGGAACAAATCCTATATAGAAATAGAAATCCATTCCTACAAATCAAAGAGCTCAAAACGAAATTTTATTATAGGAATCCTATTATATAAAATTTCTACATTTTCATGTGGTTTGATTTTGATTTGGACCATGTTTTTTAGGACTTTTGTGTTTTTTCAAATCCTATGAACCAAAAATCCAAGTTGACAGAAATCCTATGTTTTAAGCATGCATTTCTACCATATTTATGTGTTTTTCCCATTTTTGCACTTTTAGAACCATGCGAACCAAAGAATCCCTAAACATGACTCAAGTGTCATTTTATTTGAGAAGTCTATAATGCATTGACACTCTGTCTCTTTACTCAATTCCTTCAAATTTCCATGTTCATTTCATGTACACCACCTATAGATACATCTTATAAAATTCGACGTTTTGACCGCCTTGTACTTCTTCGCTTCTGCCTCTGCGAACTCTCATATAGGGTTTCCCTGCCTCTCGTCAGCGTCGGTCCGCCTCGTCTCATATCGTCCTTGGACCATGGAGATGCGGTGGATCCCAGCCCTTGTCGGCAGGACGGCTGCATTTTTAGGTGTTTTTTCGAGTTTTGTTAGGGTTTGTGTCATGCTTAAGAAGACGAGGCGGCGACGGCTTCTTGAAGATGGAATAAGGTTCTTCCCATCTAGCCCCGGTCCAGGCGATGCTTCTAGCATCATCGGAGGGCGTGTGGAGGTGTGTCTCTGGATCTCGTGGGATCCGGTCGGCGTTTGTCTTTGGTGGATCCGTCGGGATCCAGTCTTCGTTCATCTACATATGTGTGTCTTCAGGTTGGACCCTTCCGATCTACACTTCTCTTCATTGGTGCCTGTTGCTGTTCTGATGCACAGTTTCTCTGGGCCCTAGCACGACGACATTTCGATTGTCTACTACAACAATGCTTATCCGACTCTCATGAGATAGGGTCAATGACGGCGGCACGCCTTCGGCTCGCTCTAGTGCTTGTAGTCGTCGCTAGGTGGTCTATGGACCTGAATGTAATTTTTACTTTCGATGTATGGGTTGCAAATTTTCTCGGAAAAAACTCTCAGGGTCTAAATTTTCTGTAAAAATTCATATGACATGGCATTTCAATATTACGTTTTCGTATTTTAAATTCCTGCAATTGAAGGAAGCCTCCCGACCGATTGAACCGTTTTTGGCCCCGGAAACAAGCGGTGGCGGCAGTCGAGGAGATTAATTATCCCGGAGTCCGGGGTTCTGACTCGCCTCTTCCGCCCCCAGGAGCCGTACTGTTCTTCTTCGGTTTGAAAAACAAAAATGTGTACTCCTTCCAAAATGCGACGACGAGACGCTTCTGTGTCAGTGTGCGTGTAGTGCTCTGTGCATAAAAATTAATGCAGCTTCGATCGGGGCCTTGATCGGGGGCAGCTTTGATCAGAGGAGAATCTGGAACTACAAAAAGGAAAAAAAAAACAAGTTCAGTGGTGGAGTATCCGTCACTCTGCGTCAAGTAGCAGCAGCTTCCAGGTGCGCGCGTGTCCCACTCCGTGTCCGCGAGTTCATCTGACGCTGCAACCACATGCGGGTTGTCCCGATATAACGTACCCGTCACTTGCTCAGCTTCTGTTAGTTTATTCAGCACTCCCTTCGTCCCATAATCTAATATGGCTATAGTTAAGTAAAGATATATCAGTAGATCATCAACGAAGGACTAAACATAAGATAGTAGGAATACATAAATCATAAAAAAATGAGATGACATGTCTCTCAATTTCTATAGGAAAAGAGATGCCATTTATTTACATATGATAGGATTTTTTTCCATTGAGTTTATGCTGATGTTTTTTTCTTTGAAAAATGAAGGATTGATTTCTATCCTACATACCTACATAGGAATATGAATCGACCATATTAGTAAACTTTTGAACTAGGTATATCTATTCCCCTCGCGGGTGACTCGAGGATGACGAACCCTAGACCCCTAGCCCTCTCCCTCCCTCCCTCCCCTCCCCGCCACCACCCGAGGTGGTCGCCCCGCGCGGCTGTCGGTGAAAGTGGCGGCGAGGCTTTTGCTACCCCGAGTCACTTCGGGGAGCTCTGGATGCCAGGGCGGCGGCCCTGGGTGTGATGGCAGCATTGACCTCGTTCGACGGGTGGCGTTGCGGCCTTGCGGGTGTTGGCTCTGGCTCCTCCGGTAGGGTGGGCAGCGGTTGGGCAGCGATGGCTCCTCATGGCGTGCTCTGCTCCGGCAGCTGCATCGGATCTGGATCCTGATGCTTCTTCTCTGCATCATCCGTTCTCACCGGCTGTGGATCCCTCCGACCTGTGGGGATGGCTTGGGATGGGAGAAACCCATGGTCGACCTCCCATCGACCTTGACGCCGGCAGTGGCTCCGGCAACATTCCTCTCTTGAGGGGGCGCTTGATTCCTCTCC
>NC_041384.1:104059489-104067780 GCF_002162155.2 Triticum dicoccoides
CGAGTAAAAACCTTGGCCTTGTGTGGTCGGGCGACGGCGGCGCTCCGGCGTCATGATCTTCTTGAAGATGCTGCCTTGGGATGGGTAGAGTGTAGTGGATGTGCTCTGAGTCATCTGTGTCGGCGGCGCCAGAGTGTTTCCTGTTGAGCGTCATTGGTGGTGGGCGTGAGATCACCTTCCCGCTTCTGCCGTTGTGGTTTGTTGTACATCGACACTGTGGGGATGCTGGCCAGTGATGGTGCTCTTGTTTGGGGCGACTGGAGATAGTGGTCTCCCCTCCGGCAACATGTGTGGAGAGATGGTGCTTTCTCCCCCGTCCTCTTGGTTGTCCTGACATAAGCGACGATGCTCATTCCTGCTGCAGTGTCCCTCTAACCCTTCGTCTGGTTGAAAGTGTGTTATATCGACTAGAGGGGGGGTTGAATAGGCGATTTTTATGAAAGTCTTCAAAACATGGAAGTTTCGAAGACAAATGATAGAAATGAACCTATTACCATGCAGCGGAAGGTAGACTACACTAGGCAGACCATAGTCAAGCATTCAATAAAGTGAAACCACAATGACTAATAGCAGCTAGGCAGTAAGGATCAGGTACACAGTGAAGACAAATAGATAAATAAAATAAGCACTGACTTCACAAGGCCAACTGTAAATAAAGAGATGAGAAGAATAGAACCAGTGTGTGTGATGAAGACAAAGGTTTGGTAGACCAGTTCCAACTGCGGTGACAGTTGTACGTTTGGTTAGGTCGGATAGGTATTTAAACCTGAGGACACTCAGTCCCGAACACTTAGTCCTGAGCACGCAGCTCATGACACTTAGTCCTCATCGTATTCCCCTTGAGCTAAGGTCACACAGACCTCGCCCAATCACTCTGGTAAGTCTTCAAGATAGACTTCCAAACCTTCACAGACTTCGTTCACCGGCGATCCACAATGACTCTTGGATGCTCAGAACGCGACGCCTAACCAGCTGGAGGATTCACAGTCCTCAAGTGTAATAAGTCTTCAGATCACACAGACACGAAGACTTAAGTGATGCCTAACACTCTTTGGCTCTGGGTGGTTAGGGCTTTATCCTCTTAAGGAATTCTCTCTCAAAGGCTTCGAGGTGGGTTGCTCTCAAATGACAAAAGCCGTACTTTAACTCTGAGCAGCCAACCGTTTATGGTTGTAGGGGGTGGGCTATTTATAGCCACTAGGCAACCCGACCTGATTTGTCCGAAATGACCCTGGGTCACTAAGGAACTGACACGTGTTCTAACGGTCAGATTTCAAACACACACGTCAACTTTACTTGGGCTACAAGCAAAGCTGACTTGTCCAACTCTGAACAAGATTCGCTCTCATAGTCTTCACTCGAAGACATAGGATTTTAGTTAAGCATCACTTCAGTCATTCTGACTGGTGCTCTTGGACCCCACTTAACAGTACGGTGGTTCCTATGACTCAACAAAGAAGAAAAAGAACTACGAAAGATCTAAGTCTTCGCGCTCCATAGTCTTCATGCGATGTCTTGTCTTGTCATAGTCTTCAATGTGAATGTCTTCACATACCACCTTTGCCTTCAATGTCTTCATACATTTTTAGGGGTCATCTCTGGTAGGAAAACCGAATCAATAAGGGACTTCTACCTGTGTTATCCTGCAATTCTCACAAACACATTAGTCCCTCAACTAGGTTTGTCGTCAATACTCCAAAACCAACTAGGGGTGGCACTAGATGCACTTACAATCTCCCCCTTTTTGGTGATTGATGACAAACTAGTTGAAGTTTTCAACGGGGAATATAATATGTGAAATTGTAAAGGATAATGAGTTGTCTTCATAAGTTGCAAGGGCTCCCCCTGAAGATGTGCATATAAGTAATTTGCTTTTGGAATGCAAATGCACATGGCAGGTTGTACTTGTGGAGATCCTCTTCGACTTATGATGACAATTCATCATGCATGAAAAGTATGTGAAGATAATGACATGCATAATGGACGTCTGCAAAATGATCTAAGTGCGGAATTTATCGTCGCACATGCGGAATTTATCATCGCATCACAAAATAGCAAATAAGTAGCAGACGATCATCGAGTTTAAGTGTTACAACTCAAAGAACCAAATGTATCAAAACGGGAGTTGTAAACACTAGGCAAAACATAAAGTAACCGCCCATATGGACCCGCTTGAAGACTATCAAACTCATATGCTTCTCCCCCTTTTGTCAGTGAGGACCAAAAAGGTTTGAAGACATAGAGCATCTACTCGTTCCCATGAAGAGTAGGTGAAGCGGCAAGGTCGTCGGTGGTGTTCGGCGGTGCAGAAGAACTTGGAGCAGTGTCGATGCGTGCAGAAGTAGGGGGCGGTGAAGTAGCATCGTCTTCGTCCTCGATCACTCTGGCATTCACAGTTGCCGCAGAGGAAGAGAACTCAGAGTCTTCAAGAGATGGAGTTCGTCGCAGCATAGTCCTTCGGGGAGGTGTGGAGTCAAACTTGAAACGTTCAGAGAAGCCATCCTCTTGAAGATCATCCTCAGAACACATAAGCGTCAGCCCTTTCCATGTACGCCGACAGGTTTCATGGGCAACAAAGGCATTCTTGGTGGCAAGATTGCGAATGCGGTTGACATCCACCAAGAGGCTTTGCATTTGGCGCTTCAGCCAGTCATGATGCCTATCCTGTTTCTGATGATGAGCAACCAGAAGCTCTCGGTCATTGAGAACACGAGATCGCTTCTTGGGCCGTTCGGCAATAGTGCTTCCAGTGGCTTCAGTGAGGGCACGATGAGGTGCACGTGTAGTACCAGCCAGAGGATAAACACAAGTGACTGCTTCAACTCCTTCAATGTTCTGAGAGAAACTTTGATGCTCAGCATTCTGAAGACTAAGAGGCTCCTTGGCAGGCTCTGGATAAATGGCTTCAACGGACATATCCATGTCAGGCAGAAAGATCCGATGATTGCGAGCAGATGGCTGATATGAGATAGATGAGTGGAGTTTAATCAGCCGCATTATCCATGGAGCGTAGAACTTCAAGCCAAAAAGATCAGATCCTGATGCAGCAAGTTGGCGGATGAAGAGGTCTTGTGCGTTGAAGCATTTGCCATGAAGAATATAGAAGACCAAAGTCTTCATTGCACCTTCCAGCTTTGCATGTGGAGAATGTCCTTTGATGGGCCAGAGAGTTCACCTTATAATGTGATAGATAGTCCGTGGCAGATACTCAAGGTCTTCAACAAAGAACTCCTTAGGATATGCAGCATCTGGAGGCAAAGGCTTCATCATACTGAGCATCTGACTCATGTTCGGTTCAGGCTTCTGAAAGATGCTCTCCATAGCTTCACTGTGAAGCTGACAGCCAGGTTCATAGAGATCTCCAGGAGTGGGCAGACCAGTGAGCTCAATAATATCAAAGGCTTTGGCTTCGTGATGAACATTTCTGGTCATCCACTCAAGGACCCAAGTCTTCGGATCTCTGTTGTAGCCACGAATGTGAAGAGTGGCATAAAATTGGAGCAGCAACTCTTCGTTCCAGTGCTCTTGGTCAGTGACGAAAGGCAACAATCCAACCTCTTTGAAGCAATCCAGAGCTTCTTCCAAGCAGGGCAGACCAATTATTGCTTCGGTGTCAAGACGCATATGAGGGAAGATGCGACCTTGATTGTACAGAATGCATGAGTAATAACTTCGCTGCGGATAGCTCTAGAACCGATCAGAAGATATTCTTTCCCTTGTGTAGGGGTTCTTGGAGATATTGAAAAAGGTGTTGTCTAATTTGAAGCCGTTGACATTAAATGATCCAGGTGCCGATGCAGGACCTGGAAACCTGGGGAATCTTGGCATTGGCTTCTGTACCTGAGGCCTATGCTCAACATGATAGTCAAACTGAGGACCAGCAGCAGGCGCAGGAACAGAAGCAGTAGCGTCATTGGCTTCACTGACTTCTGGTTCATGGGTTGGTGTAGGCTCCACATTTGCTTCAGCCATGACTACGTCATTGGCTTCATTCATGTTGGTGGTGGTAGCCTCAAAATTTTCTACCTCCACTTGATGAGCTGGAGGGTCAGGCACAGACACGTTCTCCTCGAGAACAACTTCTTGGTGAGACGGGGGTGTAGCAACTCTTGGGGTTTGTAAGTGCATCTAGTGCCACCCCTAGTTGGTTTTGGAGTATTGACGGCAAACCTAGTTGAGGGACTAATGTGTTTATGAGAATTGCAGGATAACACAGGTAGAACTCCCTCATTGATTCGGTTTTCCTACCAGAGATGACCCCTAAAAATGTATGAAGACATTGAAGTCAAAGGTGGTATATGAAGATATTCACATTGAAGACTATGACAAGAGAAGACATCGCATGAAGCCTATGGAGCTCGAAGACTTAGATCTTTCGTAGTTCTTTTTCTTCTTCTTTGTTGAGTCATAGGAACCACCGTACTATTAAGTGGGGTCCAAGAGAACCAGTCAGAATGACTGAAGTGATGCCTAACCAAAACCTATGTCTTCGAGTGAAGACTATGAGAGCGAATCTTGTCGAGAGTCGGACAAGTCAGCTTTGCTTGTAGCCCAAGTAAAGTTGCCGTGTGAGTTTGAAATCTGACCGTTGAAACACGTGTCAGTTCCTTAGTGACCCAGGGTCATTTCGGACAAATCAGGTCGGGTTGCCTAGTGGCTATAAATAGCCCACCCCCTACAACCATAAACGGTTGGCTGCTCAGAGTTAATATACGGCTTTTGTCGTTTGAGAGCAACCCACCTCGAAGCCTTTGAGAAAGAATTCCTTGCGAGGATAAAGCCCTAACCACCCAGAGCCAAAGAGAATTAGGCATCACTTAAGTCTTCTTGTCTGTGTGATCTGAAGACTTATTACACTTGAAGACTGTGAATCCTCCAGCCGGTTAGGTGTCGCGTTCTGAGCATTCAAGAGACATTGTGGATTGCCGGTAAACGAAGTCAGTGAAGGTTTGGAAGTCTACCTTGAAGACTTACCAGAGTGATTGGGCGAGGTCTGTGTGACCTTAGCTCAAGGGGAATACGGTGAGGATTGGGTGTCCTGAGCTGCGTGTTCAGGACTGGGTGTCCGGGACTGTGTGTCCTCAGGTTTAAATACCTAGCCGCCCTAACCAGACGTACAGTTGTCACAGCAACTGAAACTGGTCCAACACATCATTGTCTTCAACGAGTCACTGGTTTCATCCTTCCCTTCTCTTTACTTACTGTTACTCCTTGTGAAGTCATTGTATGATTGCACTATCTTTTATCTTCACTGAGTGACTGTGTGTTCTGTTTGGCTTCATAATATCTTCCTACCTGATCCTTACTACATTGCTGCTATTAGTCATTGTGCTTTCACTCTATTGAATACTTGACTATGGCTTGCCTAGTGTAGTCTACCTTCCGCTGTAGGGTAATAGGTTTATTTCTATCGTTTGTCTTCATAACTTCCATGTTTTGAAGACTTTCATAAAAATCGCCTATTCACCCCCCCTCTAGTCGATATAACGCACTTTTAATTGGTATCAGAGCAAGGTACTCCCTTGTTCTGTGTGATTCGGTTTAACCACCTGGAGTTTTAGCTATGTCGACTGCAGGGATAATCAAAGTCTCCGCTGCGTGCCCCGTCTTCGATGGAACTGAATATCCCTACTAGAAGAATAAGATGCGCATGCATCTTGAAGCCATTGACGTCGGCCTATGGTATGTCGTCAAGAACGGCGTTCCCAAGGCTGGAGAAGGTGTCACTGCTGCTGACGTCAAGAAGTTCGTTCAACTGGACTCTACTGCCAAGAATATCATCTGTGGTCATCTGACCAAAGGACAGTATGGCCGCGTGAGTGCTTTGGAAACATCTAAGCTAGTCTGGGACTGGCTCTCCAATGTCAACGAAGGCGTCTCAACCCAGAGAGATCAGAGAATCAGTGTCCTTCGCAACCTCTTCAACCGCTTCAAGAAAAATGACAATGAGAATGTCCAGCTCACATTTGGTCGACTCACTGACATCACGAATGAGCTTCAAGCCCTTGGCGCTACTGAGATCACCAAGCATGAAGTCATCAAGACACTACTGAGATCACTTGACAGTTCGTTTGACACCCTAGCCCTGATGATTCAAGAACGTCCTGATTTCAAGACACTCGATCCGTCTGACATACTTGAGAGGCTCAACACACATGAGTTTCAGCTTTCTGAGAAAAGAGATATCTACGGTCCAAACTACGGGCGAACTCGTGCCTTGAAGGCAAAATCTGTCTCCTCATCTCAAGAAGAATCTGACAGCAGTTCTGATGATCCTGAAGACATTGGAAGGGAACTTGCTATGCTTGTGAAGAAGTTCTAAAAATTCACCAAGAAGAAAGGCTTCAGAAAGTCTTCCCGATCAAGCTCAAGAAATGATGAAGTTTTTGCTCATGACTACAAGAAGAAAACATGTCACAAGTGCAAGAAACCCGGCCACTTCATCTCTGAATGTCCGCAGTGGGACAATGAGAACAAAAATAAGAAGAAGAGCAAGGAATATGACTCTGACGACAAGAAGAAGAAGAAGAAATACTCAAAGTCTTCTTCCAAGTCTTCTTCAAAGTCTTCATCACACAAGAAGAGCTCATCTGGAAAGGCACGTGCGTTTGTTGGCAAGGAAATGGATTCAGAGGAGGAGTCCGCTTCTGAGGAGGCTGTGACGCCCCCGATTCAATCGTACACTAATCATGCACGCAAACGTGTACGATCAAGATCAGGGACTCACGGGAAGATATCACAACACAACTCTAAAACATAAATAAGTCATACAAGCATCATAATACAAGCCAGGGGCCTTGAGGGCTCGAATACAAGTGCTCGATCATAGACGAGTCAGCGGAAGCAACAATATCTGAGTACAGACATAAGTTAAACAAGTTTGCCTTAAGAAGGCTAGCACAAACTGGGATACAGATCGAAAGAGGCGCAGGCCTCCTGCCTGGGATCCTCCTAACTACTCCTGGACGTCGTCAGCGGGCTGCACGTAGTAGTAAGCACCTCCCGAGTAGTAGCAGTCATCATCGACAGTGGCGTCTGGCTCCTGGACTCCATCGTCTGGTCGCAGCAATCGGGTATAGAAAGGGGGAAAAGGGGGAGCAAATCAACCGTGAGTACTCATCCAAAGTACTCGCAAGCAAGGAACTACACTACATATGCATGGGTATATGTGTAAGGAGGCCATATCAGTGGACTGAACTGCAGAATGCCAGAATAAGAGGGGGATAGCTAATCCTGTCGAAGACTGCGCTTCTGGCAGCCTCCGTCTTGCAGCATGTAGGAGAGAGTAGATTGAAGTCCTCCAAGTAGCATCTTCAAGTAGCATCTCCAAGCGGCATCGCATAGCATAACCCTACCCGGCGATCCTCCTCTCGTCGCCCTGTAGAAAAGCGATCACCGGGTTGTCTGTGGAACTTGGAAGGGTGTGTTTTATTAAGTATCCGGTTCTAGTTGTCATAAGGTCAAGGTACAACTCCAAGTCGTCCTGTTACCGAAGATCACGGCTATTCGAATAGATTAACTTCCCTGCAGGGGTGCACCACATAGCCCAACACGCTCGATCCCATTTGGCCGGACACACTTTCCTGGGTCATGCCCGGCCTCGGAAGATCAACACGTCGCAGCCCCACCTAGGCAAAACAGAGAGGCCAGCACGCCGGTCTAAACCTAAGCGCACAGGGGTCTGGGCCCATCGCCCATAGCACACCTGCACGTTGCGAGGGCGGCCGAAAGCAGACCTAGCCTAGTGGCGTTCCAGTCCAATTCGGCGCGCCCCGCTCCGTCGCTGACGTCTGAAGTGCTTCGGCTGATACCACGACGCCGGGATACCCATAACTACTCCCGCGTAGATGGTTAGTGCGTATAGGCTCGTAGCCGACTCAGATCAAATACCAAGATCTCGTTAAGCGTGTTAAGTATCCGCGAACGCCGAACAGGGCCAGGCCCACCTGTCTCCTAGGTGGTCTCAACCTGCCCTGCCGCTCCGCCACAAAGTAACAGTCGGGGGCCGTCGGGAACCCAGGCCCACCTCTACCGGGATGGAGCCACCTGTCCTTTCAGCCCCCAACTCCGAACAGTATCACAGGTAATGTAACAGTGTAAAGTATATAGTATATGCCCGTGATCACCTCCCAAGTGATCACGGCCCGATAGTATAGCAAGGCAGACTGACAAGAATGTAGGGCCAATGATGATAAACTAGCATCCTATACTAAGCATTTAGGATTGCAGGTAAGGTATCAACAGATGTAGCGACAATGTCAGGCTATGCATCAGAATAGGATTAACGAAAG
>NC_041384.1:104070842-104074193 GCF_002162155.2 Triticum dicoccoides
CATGTCAGCTATGTCGGCAACAACGTTGGTACCAAGGGCGAGGGACGAAGAGAACCATTTTCCTGCTCGTTGAAACGAGGCGGACCAATAGGCAAGGTTCCCGTCCATCGGTGGTTACCGGAATGTCATCATCAATAGTAACAAGGTCTTACTGACAGAGTTGTACATCGAGGTGTTTGCACAAGCAGTGGATTATTACTGCTTATATCATATAGATCATAGAAAAGGTTTAAACAAACAAATGGAAGGAAATATGATCATCAGATTAAACAGAACAATGGAAAGGAAAATATGTTTAAACACATATTTCGAGGGTATATCCTTCCCAAGGACAAGCAGAGCAAGATATCCATGACAGGATATAAAGTAGAAAACCATTTAGGTAAGGGGGGAGGAATCTCATGATATTACTCATACAACGGTGTTAGGATAATTGATAATTAAAATATAGCATCGTGCTTCAAATGTTCCTGTTGAAAATCGGAGTACCATTGACATGCTTCGAGATAGCATTGACATGGTCTTCAGGTGAAGATCAGACTTTGGAAACACGAAGGATCCATCAGGAATAACTTGTAGAATAAGTCTTACAATTTCCTCATGGACGAATGGATAACCTTGCTGAAAAGGAATCTATAATGATAGGTCCTCCAGCCGGAGGGGGGGGGGTGCTAGGCATGACATCATGTTACTGGGTCATCAAAGGATCAACTTCATGACTCTTGGAAAATTGTCCCAACCATCATATCTGACCAAGATTCAGATCCGATTGGTGTCAGGATACCTCAGACTTAGGATACCTGAGAAGAAAAGGTGCAACGCAAATTGACGAGATGACATTGTAAGATTCTCGGGGAAATGAACTACAAAGTGATTTCCGTTAACAAGAGTCCATCATTAACCCAAGGAGAGGACAAGGAGGTGTCTGGTGAACTCAACGGCAATTCACCGAGATTCCCAAAAGATGGATGTCCACAATTAAGTGAACAAGGAGATAACATTGGTCAGATCAAATGATATAAGGAAATATGCTCGAGGAAAACATACATAATTAAACATTGGTTGAAAGGTGTGCCCGAAATATGGGTTGGGTTGCACGACCAATGTCAGAATGGTGATTCAATAGTCAATAGCCTAAGAATGAACTTCCGACCATTAACTTCAAAAATAGGGTTGCTAGAAGGAAAGAATCCAAACAACACCGTTCACTTGTTGGAATTAACACGGGGACCAAGAAAGAATGGTGATGGTGAGAAGTATTTCTATGTCAAGAATTCTCAAGAGGTGGAACAAATCTCAGAACATTCTTGACATAAAGGATGGTAATACTCCAAGGTAAAGAAGAACAATTACATGATAGCAAGGAACTCAAGGTATAACACCAAACATGAACAAGCTTGTGTTGGTGGGAAGGCAATAAAGTGGTCGATGATAATACAATTCATCGAGAGCAAGGATGGTATTTCTCATCATGAATTCAATTGATATCCTGGATGAGCTCAGAATGTTGATGATCATGACACCTTTGTCGCGAGAGTTCATGAAGATGTAATCGATCGGTGACGACATCAAGTCAAGTAATGATGAAGTGAAAGGTTATTGGAACCAAAGGTACGACACAAACTCGAAACCAAGCTTGTTGTTCAAGGCGAATTGATATGACGATTAGGATCGACGTAAGGTTAGTTCATCGTCGAAAATTGGTGCTCCGAGAATAAGGACCAGGTAGCACAGTTAGAATCGTCACGACAATGATATAGCCAAACAGGCTAGGAATGGCGTGATCGGGTACAAACTCGTACTTATAGAAGCTTGCTGAAGAGTTGTTGAACCGTAGAGCGGACTCGGTTCAGTTATCGGTGTCTTTGAGTGCTCAATAACTCCGAGCCCATGAAAAATTGTAATCGGTGAGTATGTAGTACTTGATGAAGAACTCATAAGAATTTATGCAGTTCCAAGATAATCTCGAGATACCAGGTGGTAATACTCGACGACAGATCAAACTAGAAGTTGAACTGGGGTATTGCTCTATAGAAGACAAGTGCTTAAACTTGCACATGACATGATATTTAAAGGAGAACATGGTCAGAACCCGATTGCAAAAAGGCCAGATCTCAGATATAAGATGAACTTATACCAAGGGAATAATTGATTTTAAAAGAAACTTCGATGAGAAGATGTACATCGTCTCCATGGGCATGAACGCAAAGTTCAAGGTCGACTCCCACTTCTCCAATGCACAACCTTTCATTCACTTCTCGCGCTCAATGAAGTTGTAGTTTTGAAATTTTATCTGGCAAAATACCAGAAGAGTACGACTCGTGAAAACTTTCGAGTTCACACCTATTAAGGAAGGCATAGGTTCAACCCATTGGGGCATCTTAGAATCCTATACCAAATCTTCAGAAGTAATTAACTCAAGCTCAAAGGCAGAGCATGGTTGAGAAAGCAAAGGATACAATTTACCAAAGGCATTATGTATCAGAGAAAGGCTCACAAGGTTATTGAATATGAAGGGCGTTGTCAGATAAAATCCAACAAAGGATCTGGTGGTCCACAAGGGATCTGACGTGAGCATCGGTACTCAACTAGAGGAAGAAGATTGCAAGGAGATCAGATTATAGAAACAACTGACTAACTCAATTGTCAAATGCAAAGGAATTATGATTTCCAAATCAAGGGATCAGAAGCAATGCTCTGAGTAGGTATGGATAAGTTGAATAGCCTTAGGGTACAATCAATGACAATTGGATTGGTCGAGAACCAATTCCAGTTAAAAGAATGGCAGCTTAGCCGGAGAAGTAATTTATAAGGATCAATGATGATTGCGTGCATTCGCAAACATATTGAGTCAACAGACTCAAAATGATAATTGACAAGGAATGTCAATAAGATTTCTATACTTATGGGATTAATCATAATGAAAGCAAACAAGAAATTCCAGAGCAATAGGTTGCTGAGGATTTTCGGAATATCAGGTGGTATTTCGAAGACTTTTGTGTAACACACGAACAATTGGGGGATGAGCGGATACTCGATAAATGCGAGAATTAACCGTAGGGGTATTCAAGTGACAAGAACAGCAAGGCAGTAAGCTCAAGGGATTATCGAAACCACGACGAGTTTTTCAGGGTATCTTGTAATATCAAGACCAACTGGGGATGATATAAGAATAACAACTGTAAGTAGTTACCCATAAGGGTTGACGGTGGAAGGGGAATTGCAAACGCGATGAACACAAGTTCTCGGGTTAACAGCGGAAAGTATCTTCGGGGTCTTCACGTGTAGCAGACGATCATCAGTAATAAGGGGCTCTCCGGGTGAAGGTGATAACGAGATCCTATTGTTAGA
>NC_041384.1:104078431-104128902 GCF_002162155.2 Triticum dicoccoides
GGGGGGGAGAGGGGCTAGGGTTTCTGGCGAGTGGGGGAGGCCTATGTAGGCCAGGGGCGTGGGCCGGCCTGGCTGGGCCATGGCCCAGTTGGGCCAAGGGGGTCCAGGGGAGTCCTTGTCTCCTTTTTATTCTATTTTGTCTTTTCTTTTATTTCTTTTCTTTTCTGATTTAACTTTATGTTTTAAATACCTTAGTTTTATAAAATACCTTAGTTGTACCTAATTTAGTATTAACAAATATAGGCCACTACCCAACCTGGTTTTGACTCAAAATAAGTTAACTTAATATTCTTATAATTTAAAGAGCAATTAAAATGTTATTTAGCCACTGTTTTTATTATTTTAGCGTCTTTAATTATTTTATAAAAATGTGGGTTCTCCACCATTATTACTAAGGATTTATTGGTCACATTTAGCACATTTTAGTTTTTATGTTCGAAAACTTTTATCGTTTGACTTTAATTCAAATTTGAATTCGAATCGGTTTCGAACTAACACGAGGTTAGCAATAGTAACCGAGGTGACGTGGCATCGTTAACGCGGGATTACTGTAGTCTAATTATCCGGGCGTCACAGAGGCGGAGGTGGAGTCTGAGTAGGAGTCCGATTCTGGCGTCGCAAGTCTGGCTAAAGCATACGTTGCCAAGTCCATCTTCAACACTGAAGACAATGACCTCATCACCGACACCGATGCAAATGACAAGGACTACTCCGCTCCTACCTACTGCTTCATGGCACGCGGTGCCAAGGTAAACACACGCACTACTCACTATCAAACATCCAGTCACGATGACTCTGATTGTGGTTCAAAACCCAGCTACAAAACACTTGCTAAAATTGCAACTGAACAACAGAAAGCCATGGAACATATTCAAAAACTATTAGACAAAAGCGATGATCTGTTAGGCGCTGAAATGACTCGATCTGAGTCCTTAATTGAAGACATAAAAAATCTTCATGTTAAGTATGAGGAACTTGAAAGTCATCATGAAACGATCTGAACAACTCATGAAAAGCTTTCCTATGATTACATTCAAAGGAAGCAAGAACTTGAGAAATTGAGAGCGGCTCATGAAGATCTTCAAAAGGAAAATGAGTCACTTCACGCCAAACAGATCAGTTCTGCTCAGGAAGGATTTGAAACACCATGTCTTAAATGCATTGAGCGTGATAATGCTACTACTGTTGCTGAATGTTCTACTGCTACTACTGTTGCAATATCTTCAACTATTGATGTGGGAACTAACCCCTCCGCCGAGGATTCCACTGCTATTGCTGATGAGAATGCTAGGTTGAAGACATTGCTTGAAACAGGGATGTACAAAAGTCTTAAAGGGCATCAGACACTGTGTGATGTCCTCAAAAAGCAGATCTTGAACCGAAACCCGAGGAAAGAGGGTGTTGGGTTCGTAAGGAAAATGAATGCTGATGGCTCTTACTGGAAACCTGAGCAGTACCCCAAAACCACATGGGTTGCTGCAAAGGAATCTTCAGCAGATCTATCTAATCTATCTGGCTTCTCTTGTGCAAATCCCATTGTCATTGATGAATCCTTTGATGCAAACTATAAACTGTTTAAGAATCAGAATGGTGAAGTGTTTTCTAGGTACATTGGTACTAACTGCAGGAATGGACCGCCTATGAAGAAGATCTGGGTTCCGAAAAAGTGTTTGGAGAATCTTCCTGTGAATGTCATCATGACACCACACGTGAAGAACACAAACCTCAGACCACATGCTTCACACGGTCCAAAGGCTTCATACAGACAGAGGACTCACCTGAGTCGCACTAACGCAAATGTTTTGCAAGGAAACCATACTCAGGCCTATGAATATGAGCGCGGTTCATCAAACCGCCATGTTCGTAAGACCAAGAACTATTCTGCTTATTCTTATGAGTACTATTGTCCGCCTGCAAGACTTTTTGCTAGGGCTCCAAAGCCAAAGTTCTCAGATGGTGCACTTAGACTTATTGCTTCTAAGCCACCCTTGAAGATGTGGGTGGCTAAGAAAGCTTAACTCTCTTTTGCAGGGAAAGGTCTCCAGCAGAAAACCAAAATCGTCTGACGCTATTGCTGGGGACCTTAAACATCTTGTAGGGCGCAAGATCAAATGCCCAAATGGTCTTACTATGTACTTCGTTCCTGAATCGCTTGCTACTCTCCCTATCAGTCCTAATCTGGATCTAAGTTTTCATAACCCACTGGTTCGTCAAATGTTTTTGCTTCACAATTCTCTTCGTGAAGCCTATCCCCCTAACTGCACTGTAGGGTACGACACCAGCATCTTCAGAATGGATTATTGATAGTGGGTGTACCAACCACATGACTGGCAAAAGAAGCCTTCTTATGGACTCAACCTTACGTCCATCCGACAAGAGTCACATCACATTTGCTGACACTGGTAAAAGTAAGGTATTGGGTCTAGGTAGAGTTGCAATCTCAAAGGATCAACACATGGATAAAGTCATGTTTGTTGAATCCCTTGGCTTCAACTTAATGTTTGTCTCAATGCTTTGCGATTTGAACATGATCGTAATATTTGGAAAATATAGCTGCCTTGTACTAATGGAATCTGACAAGTCTCTAGTGTTTGAAGGGTATCGGAAAGATGATTTGTACGTGGTAGATTTTTCGGCAGGACCACAACTTGCCGTATGTCTTCTAGCAAAGGCTTCAGAATGCTGGCTTTGGCATCGGAGGCTAGGGCATGCTGGCATGAGGAACCTCCACACCCTTGCAAAGAAGAAGCATGTCATAGGCATCGAGGGCGTCAAGTTTAAGAAAGATCACTTATGCGGTGCCTGTGAAGCAGGGAAGATGACGAGGGCCAAACATCCCTCGAAGACAATCATGACAACCACTCGACCCTTCGAACTGCTCCACATGGATCTTTTCGGTCCCACTCATTACTCAACTCTTACTACTACTGCTTGCCTCTATGGCTTTGTTATTGTTGATGATTATTCTAGATATACTTGGGTGCACATAATCCTCTACAAGACTGAAGTGCAGGATGTCTTCAGACGCTTCGCCAATCGAGCAATGAACAACTATAGCGCCAAGATAAAGCACATCAGAAGTGACAATGGCACTGAATTCAAGAACATTGGCCTTGATACATATCTTGATACCTTGGGCATCACACATGAATTCTCAGCCCCATACACGCCACAGCAGAATGGCGTCCTCGAACGGAAGAACAGAACACTCATTGAGATGGCCCGAACGATGCTTGATGAATACAAGACTCCAAGAAAATTCTGGCCTGAAGCCATTGATACTGCATGCCATACAATCAATCGTGTTTATCTTCACAAGCTTCTGAACAAGACATCTTATGAGCTCCTTACTGGCAAGAAGCCAAATGTCAGTTACTTCAGAGTATTTGGTGCCAGGTGCTGGATCAAGGATCCAGATCACACTTCAAAATTTGCACCAAAAGCACATGAGGGTTTTATGCTTGGATATGGAAAGGATTCGCACTCCTACAGAGTCTTCAATCTCTTTCTTTATAAAGTGGTTGAAACAGTGGATGTGCGATTTGATGAGACTAACGGTTCACAAAGAGAGCACCTGCCAAATGTGCTAGATGAAGTTCCATCCAGCGAATCAATCAAGCTAATGGGAACTGGAGAAATCATACCCTCTCAAGCTCAACCTGAAGAGGAACTTATCATCTCCGCACCTGATCAACCTGAAGACAATGCTCAGCCTGAAGACAATCCCACTAACAATGACAATGATCAGCAAGAGCAAAATCTTCGCCCTGTACATCCTCGTGTTGCCAATGAAGTGCAGATTGAGAGAATAATTGATAGCATCAATGCACCTGGTCCGCTTACTTGTTCAAGGGCGACTCAGCTGGCAAATTTCTATGGGCACTTCGCATTCGTCTCAATAACAGAACCCAAGAAAGTTGAAGAAGCCTTCATGGAACCTGAATGGATTCAAGCTATGCAAGAAGAGCTTCAACAGTTTGAGCTGAATAATGTATGGGAACTGGTTAAGCGTCCTGATCCACGGAAGCACAATATAATAGGCACCAAATGGATATACCGCAATAAGCAAGATGAGCATGGTCAAGTTGTCAGAAACAAAGCTCGTCTCGTTGCTCAAGGATATACTCAAGTGAAAGGCATTGACTTTGATGAAACATTTGCTCCTATGGCTAGACTTGAAGCCATACGCATACTGCTGGCCTATGCAAATCATCATAACATACTTCTATATCAAATAGATGTGAAGAGTGCTTTTCTCAATGGCAAGATTGAAGAAGAAGTGTGTGTTGCACAACCGCCTGGCTTCGAAGATCCAAAACATCCTGACGTGGTATACAAGCTCAACAAGGCACTGTATGGCCTCAAACAAGCCCCTCAGGCCTGGTATGACACACTCAAATACTTCCTGAAGAGCAAAGGCTTCATACCTGGTTCCCTAGACCCCACTCTCTTCACGAAGACATATGATGGTGAACTGTTTGTGTGCCAAATATATGTGGATGACATTATCTTCGGCTGCACCAATCAGAAGTACAGTGAAGAGTTTGGATGTATGATGCAAGAGCAATATCAGATGTCCATGATGGGATAGCTGAAGTTCTTCATCGGTCTTCAAATACAACAACAACGCAACGGCATCTTCATATCTCAAGAGAAGTATCTCAAAGATTGCCTGAAGAAGTTTGGTATGCAAGACTGCAAAGGCTTCACGACACTAATGCCAGCCAAACATCATCTGGGTCCCGACGACAATGGTAAAGAGTTCAATCAAAAGGTATACTCCTCCATGATTGGTTCTTTACTTTATCTATGTGCATCTAGGCCAGATATTATGCTTAGTATTTGCATGTGTGCTCGATTTCAAGTGGCACCAAAGGAGTCGCATCACTTAGCTGTGAAGCGAATTCTTCAATATTTGGCTCACACCCCAACTCTAGGATTATGGTATCCAAAGGGCTCAGAGTTTGATCTGGTTGGGTTCTCGGATGCTGATTATGCTGGTGACAAAGTGGATCGCAAGTCTACATCAGGCACATGTCACTTTCTGGGATGATCACTTGTATGTTGGTCTTCAAAGAAGCAGAACTGTGTATCTCTCTCCACTGCTGAATCTGAATACATTGCTACTGGATCTTGCTGCGCTCAGCTTCTGTGGATGAAGCAAACACTCAAGGACTATGGCATTCATCTGAAGCAAGTGCCACTCTACTGCGACAACGAAAGCGCCATCAAGATTGCCAACAACCCAGTTCAGCACTCGAAGACAAAGCACATTGAAATTCGTCATCACTTTCTCAGAGATCATGTTGTGAAGGAAGACATAGATATCATACACGTCAACACTGAAGAGCAATTGGCAGATATCTTCACCAAGCCCTTGGATGAGAAGAGATTTTGCAAGTTACGGTGTGAGCTAAATATCTTGGAATCCTCAAATGTCCTGTGATCAGGCACACATCCTAACACTTATGCATATTGATGACTTAGATGTGCAACACACGAAGTAAAGTATATCTTCAATCAATAAAGACATACATTCTAAGTGTGAATACATTAATGTGGAATTTGACTTCAGAGCGCCACGATAATTGTGTGCCGTGTCTGGGTCTAATACTTCCTATACGGTGGGTAACGCCACCACCAAATGTTCTGTTTGAAGTGTTTCACTCATGGCGTTACATTTGCTATGTCTTCACATTTGGTTTGGCTTCACTCTCAACATATCTTCATGATTATCTTCACTATGTTGATTATATAGATATATATATACTAGTGTTCTGTCCTCTACATCATTCACTTATAGCTATGTATTCTTGTTGAATCTTTTGAACTAAGCGAATGTGATCGGACCCTAACCTCTCTATGCTTTCTATCTCAAATTCTATCTCTCCAAATCATATGCATTCTATTGAAACTGTCGAATGTCTTCTCTGCGTCCTTGTCAGCAGAAGATACAGAGACAACCATTAAGTCCGTTTTCAATGCTCATTCCTCCACCTGAAACCCGGAGAAGTGGGAACGACCACCCGACAATCCAGGCGTGCGTGGGACGTGGAACAAACCCCAATATGCTGCATGATGGCCACGTGTTCCTCAGATGCGAATCACTAGGGGCACCTGTGTAATAACGCAGTGCCGCCCCTATACCTATAAATACACACCTCGCAACAGTCATTATCTCTTCTTCCACTCTCGCACGAACCCTAGCGCCACCGCTAGCCCTCGACGACGCCGACGACGAAGCGCTTCGCTGCCGCAACCTCTCCGACGCCGTCTTCACGCCAACCGCGGACATCACCTTCTCCGCCGTCGTCGTAGGTGTCCTCCGTCGCCAAGTTAGGGCATGGACGATCGAACTACTCGGCCTCCTGTTCCACTCCGTCTAGCAGTTCTTTGTGTGGTAAATAAAACCTCCTTTTTACGGCCTCTTTGATCCTATAGCTTTATCACTTTCTACCACAAGCAGTTTCTATTCACACAAGTTGGATCTCTTTCATACTGCATCTCATAACATGCCTAGTATATTCACTTATGCTTCACAAAGTAGTTAGATTCCTCACTTGTACTGATCTGTGGATTCGTACAAATATGGAACCAACTCCTTATCTATGAGTGAATGTCTTCGCACGATGAGGTCAATGTCTTCTAAACTGATTTATCTTCAAAATCTTCTGAGAATGCATATGACCTCTTCCCCTTCCCTCGCACCTTAATGCTGTCACAGGTACATGTCCATGGGAGAATCCCTTGGTTCTCATAGTCTGCATTCATTTGCAGAATTCTTACAACATCACATAAATTCTCCCGAAGCCAGTTCCTGTTTGTCCAACAAGCGAAAACCTGTGAAGCCTCTGAATGTATTGAAGCCTTTCAGTTTAAAGTTCATGGCTTCAGAGAAATCAGAAAGGAAGGGTGGCAGAAAGCATCGTGGAGAAACATCAAGAGATCTGCCCGAAGACCTCTCAGAGCTGTACAAGACAGATCCTGAAGAGGATTGCAATCAGCGCAAGACACGAATCCAATGGATTCGACGCTATTGGGCAGAACAGTGGTTCAAGTACAGATTTGTGACCAAGGAATATGCTGAAAAGAATGCCATCAAGCGACCATGGGGAGACATCCTCTACAAAAATCTTCAACTCAGGACCAGAGATGAAGCCATTGAACAAGGCTTCTATCCCTGCATGGTCCGTGGACCACAGCCTGCGGATGCTGACCCATCGTCCCTGCTATGGTGCCGTGACGACATTTTGTTCAAGCGCAACTTCCAGTTTGCCCAGAACTCAGCAAAGTAGAACAAGAAGACATTGGGACTAGACTTCAACCCCGGTCCTTCTGCTCCAAGGGCTGACAACACACGTGATGCAAAACCCAATGTCATCAGTCCTTTCTACAACCTTGAAGGTCTCATCACCCATATCTTGGTTCAAGGGACAGCCGTGGATGAGCCTGCAGATGACGCTGAATCAGATGAAGCGCCTGCAGCACCGAAGGCAAAGAAGCAGCCTAAAGCTTCAAAGTCTGCCTCTGCTCTAAAAATCTCACGGGCGAAGCCACTAGCAACTGCACCTCCTGAAGACAGTGTGCAGTCTGAAGATTTGTCACGCATCTCCAAGCCCCAGAAGGTCAAGATGCCTCTGCCACACACCGGCCAAGAGCTAACAGCTGCTGCCATTCTACACAATGATGCCATTGATCTGTCAAGTGATGAAGATCTTGCAGATGACGCTCTTGAGCAACTCATCAAGAGAAAAGAAGAAGCAGAAATCTTCAATGACCTGCCTCTCTTTGATGTAACCATCATTCACAACTTCATTAATGAGTGGTTTGACACGCCAAACATCAGCTTCGAAGATCTGCAACTACCCATTGTCCTCAGTATCGCCTTCCATGGCACCATTGCTTCAGAGCTAGCTATCGCCCAGCGCATTGTTGAACTGAAGCAGAAGATTGACTTTGAGAAATCTCATTTCAAGAAGCATATGGCCAAGCTCAGCGTGCAAGAGGTGAAGAACTTCAAGATTATGCTGCACGAGCTCAAGGAAGCCTTTCTCAAGAAACGTGCAGAAGCTCAGGGTTCTCATGAGCGCATGAAGGTTCTGGCTGACAGATGTGTGCAAGCCTACAATGAGGCTGAGAAGCGCAAGGCCCTTGGGCATCTTGGCATCGACCCCAGGATGGCTGCAAAGAAGAAGAAGAAGCCCGCTACGGCTGAACCCGACGCACCAAGGCAGGAAGCAGATCCCATTGTCTTCCCAACTAGAATGACTGGCTTGAAGACAAAAAGCCGGTCAACCGCTTCAGAGCTGAAGAATACAAGGACTGCTGAGGCTGAAGCCAAGAAGAGGAAACATCCTCAAGCCTCTCCTATCGCCCCCTCCAAGAAGAAGAGGAAGACCAAGAAAGAACGGGCTGCTCCCACAGAGCCTTTGATTGTTGAACCCATTTCCATGGTTCGTCCTGACGCTGAACGCCAACTGACAATCCATGAGCCTGCTTTCATAGAGGCTCATGAAGCTGAAGACTTTCTAGCAGCTGATCCCATCGCTGCTGAAGACATTGGTCACCATGACCATGTAGAAGATGGTGCAGTCCTTCCTCAACTCGAGCACAGCGAACTCATCAGCATTGGTCGTCCTCTGACGCTAATTGCTCAGGATGCTTCATGGGCTGATCGCCCACAAGAGGAAGAAGACTTTGAGGCCCAGCCAACTCCAACTACACAGGTGTCGCCTGCGTTGCGCACGCTTCGCAAAGGACCAATGCCTCCAGTCTCTGCGTCTGAAGCTGAATCTGCTGAAGACATTCCGGCTGCATCAGCCGATGAAGAAGAAGTCCCACAAGTTGCTACTCCCCTGTCCCACCAAGAAGCGGTTCTCGAGGAGAACGTGATTGTGACCGACCCTCCAGCTCGTCAAGTGGAGGTTGAAAATCTTGAGGCTGCCACCACCAACACCAATGAAGCCACTGACGTTGTCATGGCTGAAGCTAATGTGGAGCCCTCACCAACAAAAGCACCAGAAGCCAGCGAAGCCACTGATCCCACTGCTTCTGTTCCCGCGCCTGCTGCCGGTCCTCAGTTCGACTATCATGTTGAGCACAGGCCTCAGGTACGGAAGTGTAAGTGCATCTAGTGCCACCCCTAGTTGGTTTTGGAGTATTGACGACAAACCTAGTTGAGGGACTAATGTGTTTGTGAGAATTGCAGGATAACACAGGTAGAAGTCCCTCATTGATTCGGTTTTACTACCAGAGATGACCCCTAAAAATGTATGAAGACATTGAAGTCAAAGGTGGTATATGAAGATATTCACATTGAAGACTATGACAAAAGAAGACACGTTATGAAGCCTATGGAGCTCGAAGACTTAGATCTTTCGTAGTTCTTTTTCTTTTGTGTTGAGTCATAGGAACCACCGTACTGTTAAGTGGGGTCCAGGAGAACCAGTCAGAATGACTGAAGTGATGCCTAAACCAAAAATCTATGTCTTCGAGTGAAGACATTGAGAGCGAATCTTGTCCAGAGCCGGACAAGTCAGCTTTGCTTGTAGCCCAAGTAAAGTTGCCATGAGAGTTTGAAATCTGACCGTTGAGACACGTGTCAGTTCCTTAGTGACCCAGGGTCATTTAGGACAAATCAGGTCGGGTTGCCAAGTGGCTATAAATAGCCCACCCCCTACAACCATAAACGATTGGCTGCTCAGATTGAGAGTACGGCTTTTGTCGTTTGAGAGCAACCCACCTCGAAGCCTTTGAGAGAGAGAATTCCTTGCGAGGATAAAGCCCTAACCACCCATAGCCAGATAACATTGGGCATCACTTAAGTCTTCTTGTCTGTGTGATCTGAAGACTTATTACACTTGAGGACTGTGCATCCCCAGACGGTTAGGCGTCGCATTAAGAGCATCCAAGAGACATTGTGGATTGCCAGTGAACGAAGTCTGTGAAGGTTTGGAAGTCTACCTTGAAGACTTACCAGAGTGATTGGGCGAGGACTATGTGACCTTAGCTCAAGGAGAATACGGTGAGGACTTGGTGTCCTGAGCTGCGTGTTCAGGACTGGGTGTCCGGGACTGTGTGTCCTAAGGTTTAAATACCTAGCCACTCCAACCAGACGTACAGTTGTCACAACAACTGGAACTGGTCCAACACATCATTGTCTTCAACGAGTCACTGGTTTCATCTTCACTTCCTTTTACTTACTGATTACTCATTGTGAAGTCATTGCGTGTCTGTTCTATCTTTTGTCTTCACAACGTGAGTGTATGATCTGTTTAGCTTCATAGTATCTTCCTACCTGATCCTATTTACACTACAGCTATTTGTCACTGTGCTTTCACTCTATTGATACTTGACCATGGCTTGCCTAGTGTAGTCTAACTTCCGCTGCATAGTAATAGGCATATCTCTACTGTTTGTCTTCATAACTTCCACGTTTTGAAGACTTTCATAAAAATCGCCTATTCACCCCCCCTCTAGTCGATATAACACACTTTCAATTGGTATCAGAGCTAGGTGCTCCCTTGTTCTTTGTGATTTGGTTTAACCACCTAGAGTTTTAGCTATGTCGACTGCAGGGATAATTAAAGTCTCCACTGCGTGCCCCGTCTTCGATGGAACTGAATATCCCTACTGGAAGAATAAGATGCGTATGCATCTTGAAGCCATTGACGTCAACCTATGGTATGTCGTCGAGAACGGAGTTCCCAAGGCTGGAGAAGGTGTCACTGCTGCTGATGTCAAGAAATTCGTTCAACTGGACTCTACTGCCAAGAACATCATTTGTGGTCATCTGACCAAAGGACAATATGGCCGTGTGAGTGCTTTGAAGACATCCAAGCTGGTTTGGGACTGGCTCTCCAAGGTCAACGAAGGCATCTCAACCCAGAGAGATCAAAGAATCAGTGTCCTTCGCAATCTCTTCAACCGCTTCAAGCGAAATGACAATGAGAATGTCCAGCACACATTTGACAGACTCACTGACATCACAAATGAGCTTCAAGCCCTCGGCGCCACTGAGATTACCAAACACGAAGTCGTCAAGACGCTGCTGAGATCACTTGATAGTTCGTTTGACATCCTGGCCCTGATGATCCATGAACGTCCTGATTTCAAGACACTCGATCCGTCTGACATACTTGAGAGGCTCAATACACATGAGTTTCAGCTTTCGAAGAAAAGAGATATCTACGGTCCAAACTATGGGCGAACTTGTGCCTTGAAGGCAAAAGCTGTTTCCTCATCTGAAGAAGAATCTGACAGCAGTTCTGATGATCCTGAAGACATTGGAAGGGAACTTGCAATGCTAGTGAAGAAGTTCCAAAAATTCACCAAGAAGAAAGGCTTCAGAAAGTCTTCACGATCAAGCTTAAGGAATAATGAAGCTTCTGCCCATGACTACAAGAAGAAAACATGCCAAAAGTGCAAGAAAACTGGACACTTCATCTCTGAGTGTCCACAGTGGGACAATGAGAACAGAAAGAAGAAGAAGAGCAAGGAATATGACTCTGACGACAAGAAGAAGAAGAAATACACAAAGTCTTCTTCCAAGTCTTCCTCAAAGTCTTCATCACACAAGAAGAGCTCATCTGGCAAGGCACGTGCGTTTGTTGGCAAGGAAATGGATTCAGAGGAGGAGTCCGCTTCTGAGGAGGCAGAGGTGGAGTCTGAGGAGGAGTCTGATTCTGGCATTGCAAGTCTGGCTACAGCATACATCGCCAAGTCCATCTTCAACACTGAAGACAATGACTTCATCACTAACACCGATGCAAATGACAAGGACTACTCCACTCCTACCTACTGCTTCATGGCACGCGGAGCCAAGGTAAACAAACACACTACTCACTATCAAACATCTAGTGACGATGACTCTAATTGTGATTCAAAACCCAGTTACAAAACACTCGCTAAAATTGCAACTGAACAACAGAAAGCCATGGAACATATTCAAAAACTGTTAGACAGAAGCGATGATCTGTTGGGTGCTGAAATGACTCGATCTGAATCCTTAATTGAAGACATAAAAAATCTTCACGTTAAGTATCAGGAACTTGAAGATCGTCATGATACTCTCTCAACAACTCATGAAAAGCTTTCCTATAATTATCTTCAAAGGAAGCAAGAACTTGAGAAATTGAGAGCGGCTCATGAAGATCTTCAAAAGGAAACCGAGTCACTTCGCGTCGAACAGATCAGTTCCGCTCAGGAAGGATTTGAACCACCATGTCTTAAATGCATTGAGCGTGATAATGCTACTTCTGTTGCTGAATGTTCCACTGCTACTGCTGTTGCAATATCTTCAACTGTTGATGTGGTAACTAACCCCTCTGCTGAGGATACCACTGCTATTGCTGATGAGAATGCTAGATTAAAGACATTGCTTGAAACAGGGATGTACAAAAGCCTTAAAGGGCATCAGACGCTATGCGATGTCCTGAAAAAGCAGATTCTGAACCGAAACCCTAGGAAAGAGGGTGTAGGGTTCGTAAGGAAAATAAATGCAGATGGCTCTTACTGGAAACCTGAGCAGTACCCCAAAACCAAGTGGGTTGCTGCAAAGGAACCTTCAGCAGATCCATCCAATTTATCTGGCTTCACCTGTGCTAACCCCATTATCATTGATGAATCCTTTGATGCAAACTATGTACTGTTTAAAAATCAGAATGGTGTAGTGTTTGCCAGGTACATTGGTACTAACTGCAGGAATGGACCACCTATGAAGAAGATCTAGTTTCCGAAAAAGTGTCTGGAAAATCCTCCTGTGAATGTCTTCATGACACCTCACATGAAGAAGACAAACCTCAGTCCAAAGGCTTCATGCAGACAGAGGACTCACCTGAGTCACACTAACGCAAATGTTTTGCAGGGAAACCATACTCAGGCATATGAATATGAGAGCGGTTCATCAAACCGTCATGTTCATATGACCAAAAATTATTCTGCCTATTCTTATGAGTACTATTGTCCGCCTGCTAGACTGTTTGCTAGGGCTCCAAAACCAAAATTCTCAGACGCTGCACTTAGACTTATTGCTTCTAAGCCACCCTTGAAGATGTGGGTGGTTAAGAAAGCTTAACTCTCTTTTGCAGGGAAAGGTCTCCAGCAGAAAAACAAAAACTTCTGACGCTATTGCTGGGGACCTTAAAAATCTTGTAGGGCGCAAGATAAAATGCCTGAATGGCATCATTATGTACTTCGTTCTTGAATCGCATGCCACTCTCCCTATTAGTCCTAATCTGGATCTAAGTTTTCATAACCCACTGGTTCGTCAAATGTTTTTGCTTCACAATTCTCTTCGTGAAGCCTATCCCCCTAACTGCACTGTAGGGTACGACACCAGCGTCTTCAAAGTATTCAGAATGGATTATTGACAGTGGGTGTACAAATCACATGACTGGCAAAAGAAGCCTTCTTATGGACTCAACCTTACGTCCATGCGACAAGAGCCACATCACATTTGCTGACACTGGTAAAAGTAAGGTATTGGGTCTAGGTAGAGTTGCAATCTCAAAGGATCAACACATGGATAAAGTCATGCTTGTTGAATCCCTTGGTTTCAACTTAATGTCTGTCTCAATGCTTTGCGATTTGAACATGGTCGTAATATTTGGAAAATTTTGTTGCCTTGTACTAATGGAATCTGACAAGTCTCTAGTGTTTGAAGGGTATCAGAAAGATGATTTGTATGTGGTAGATTTCTCAGCAGGGCCACAACTTGCAGTATGTCTTCTTGCAAAAGCTTCAGAATGCTGGCTTTGGCATCGGAGGCTTGGGCATGCTGGCATGAGGAACCTCCACACCCTTGCGAAGAAAAAACATGTCATAGGCATCGAGGGCGTCAAGTTCAAGAAAGATCACTTATGCGGTGCCTGTGCAGCAGGGAAGATGACGAGGGCAAAACATCCCTCGAAGACAATCATGACCACTACTCGACCCTTCGAACTGCTTCACATGGATCTTTTTGGTCCCATTCACTACTCAACTTTTACTACTACTGCTTGCCTCTATGGCTTTGTCATTGTTGATGATTACTCTAGATATACTTGGGTGCACATAATCCTTTACAAGACTGAAGTGCAGGATGTCTTCAGGCGCTTCGCCAATCGAGCTATGAACAATTACGGCACCAAGATAAAGCACATCAGAAGTGACAATGGCACTGAATTCAAGAACACTGGCCTTGATACATATCTTGATACCTTGGGCATCACACATGAATTCTCAGCTCCGTACACGCCACAGCAGAATGGCGTCGTCGAACGCAAGAACAGAACACTCATTGAGATGGCCAGAACGATGCTAGATGAATACAAGACTCCAAGAAAATTCTGGACTGAAGCCATTGACACTGCATGCCATACAATCAATCATGTTTATCTTCACAAGCTTCTGAACAAGACATCTTATGAGCTCCTTACTGGCAAAAAGCCAAATGTCAGTTACTTCAGAGTATTTGGCGCAAGGTGCTGGATCAAGGACCCACATCACACCTCAAAATTTGCACCAAAAGCACATGAGAGTTTTATGCATGGATATGGAAAGGATTCGCACTACTACAGAGTCTTCAATCTGTTTCATTACAAAGTGGTTGAAACAGTGGATGTGCGGTTCGATGAGACCAATGGATCACAAAGAGAGCAGCTGCCAAGTGTGCTAGATGAAATTCCATGCAGTGAATCAATCAAGCTAATGGGAACTGGAGAGATTATACCTTCTGAAGCTCATTCTGAAGAAGAACTTATCATTTCAACACCTGATCAACATGAAGACATTGCTCAGCCTGAAGACATTCCTTCCAACAATGACAGTGAACAGCAAGAGCAAAGTCTTCGCCCTGTACATCCTCGCATTGCCAATGAAGTGCAGATTGAAAGAATAATTGATAGCATCAATGCACCTGGTCCACTCACTCGTTCAAGGGCAACTCAGCTAGCAAATTTCTGTGAGCACTTCGCATTCGTCTCAGTATCAGAACCCAAGAAAGTTGAGAAGCCTTCATGGAATCTGAATGGATTCAAGCTATGCAAGAAGAGCTTCAACAGTTTGAGCTGAATAATGTATGGGAACTGGTTAAGCGTCCTGATCCACGGAAGCACAACATAATAGGCACCAAATGGATATACCGCAACAAGCAAGATGAGCATGGTCAAGTTGTTAGAAACAAAGCTCGTCTCGTTGCTCAAGGATATACTCAAGTGGAAGGCATTGACTTTGATGAAACATTTGCTCCTATGGCTAGGCTTGAAGCCATACGCATACTGCTGGCCTATGCAAATCATCATAACATACTTCTATATCAAATGGATGTGAAGAGTGCTTTTCTCAATGGCAAGATTGAAGAAGAAGTGTATGTTGCACAACCGCCTGGCTTTGAAAATCCAAAACATCCTAACATGGTATACAAGCTCAACAAGGCACTGTATGGCCTCAAACAAGCCCCTAGGGCCTGGTATGACACACTCAAATACTTCCTGAAGAGCAAATGCTTCATACCTGGTTCCCTAGATCCCACTCTTTTCACGAAGACATATGATGGTGAACTGTTTGTGTGCCAAATATATGTGGATGACATTATCTTCGGCTGCACCAATCAGAAGTACAGTGAAGAGTTTGGATATATGATGCAAGAGCAATATCAGATGTCCATGATGGGGGAGCTGAAGTTCTTCCTTGGTCTTCAAATACGACAACAACGCAATGGCATCTTCATATCTCAAGAGAAGTATCTCAAAGATTGCCTAAAGACGTTTGGTATGCAAGACTGCAAAGGCTTCACAAGACCAATGCCAGCCAAACATCATCTGGGTCCTGACGACAATGGTAAAGAGTTCGATCAAAAGGTATACCGCTCCATGATTTGTTCTTTACTTTATTTATGTGCATCTAGGCCAGATATTATGCTTAGTGTTTGCATGTGTGCTCGAGTTCAAGCGGCACCAAAGGAGTCGCATCACTTAGCTGTGAAGCGAATTCTTCGATATTTGGCTCACACCCCAACTCTAGGATTATGGTATCCAAAGGGCTCAGAGTTTGATTTGGTTGGATTCTCGGATGCTGATTATGCTGGTGACAAAGTTGATCGCAAGTCTACATCAGGCACATGTCACTTTCTGAGACGATCACTTGTATGTTGGTCTTCAAAGAAGCAGAACTGTGTATCTCTGTCCACTGCTGAATCTGAATACATTGCTGCTGGATCTTGCTGCGCTCAGCTTCTGTGGATGAAGCAAACACTCAAGGACTATGGCATTCATCTAAAGCAAGTGCCACTTTACTGCGACAACGAAAGCGCCATCAAGATTGCCAACAACCCAGTTCAGCACTCGAAGACAAAGCACATTGAAATTCGTCATCACTTTCTCAAAGATCATGTTGTGAAGGAAGACATTGATATCATACACGTCAACAGTGAAGAGCAATTGGTAGATATCTTCACCAAGCCCTTGGATGAGAAGAGGTTTTGCAAGTTACGGTGTGAGCTAAATATCCTGGAATCCTCAAATGTCCTGTGATCAGGCACACATCCTAACACTTATGCATATGATGACTTAGATGTGCAACACACAAAGTAAAGTATATCTTCAATCAATGAATACATACATTCTAAGTGTGAATACATTAATGTGGAATTTGACTTCGGAGCGCCACGATAATTGTGCGCCGTGTCTTGGTCTAATACTTCCTATACGGTGGGTAACGCCACCACCAAACGTTCTATTTTGAAGTGTTTCACTCATGGCGTTACCTTGCAATGTCTTCATATTTGGTTTGGCTTCGAACTCAACATATTTTCATGATTATCTTCACTATGTTGATTATGTATATATATATATATATATATATATATATATATATATATATATATATATATATGTTCTGTCCTCTACAGCATTCACTTATAGCTATATCTTCGTGTTGAATCTTTTGAACTAAGTGAATGTGATCGGACCCCAACTTCTCTATGCTTTCTATCTCAAACTCTATCTCTCCAAGTCATATGCATTCTATTGAAACTGTCGAATGTCTTCACTGCGTCCTTGTCAGCAGAAGATAGAGACAACCATAAAGTACGTTTTCAATGCTCATTCCTCCACATAAAATCCGGAGAAGCAGGAACGACCACCCGACAATCCAGGCGTGCGTGGGACGTGGAACAAACCCCAAACTTCCGCAAACTGGCCACGCGTTCCTCAGATGCGAATCGCCAGGGGCACCTGTGTAATAGCACAGTGCCGCCCTTGTGCCTATAAATACACACTCACAACGGTAACTATCTCTTCTTCCACCCTCGCACGAACCCTAGCGCCACCGCTAGCTCTTGACGACACCGGTGACGAAGCGCTTCGCTGCCGCAACCTCTCCGACGCCGTCTTCACGCCGACCGTGGACATCGTCCTCTCCGCCGTCGCCGTAGGTCTCCTCCGTCGCCAAGTTAGGGCACGTATGAGTGAACTGCTCGGCCTCATCTCTCGCTCTGTCTAGCAGTTCGCAGTGTGGTAAATAAAACTGCCTTTTTACAGCATCGTTGATCCTATTGATCTATCACTTTCTACCACAAGCAGTTTCTGCTCACACAAACTAGATCTCTCTCAAACTGCATCTCATAACATGCCTAGAATATTCACTTGTGCTTCAAAAAGTAGTTAGATTCCTCACTTGTACTGATCTGTGGATTCGTACAAATCTGGAACCAACTTCTTATCTATGAGTGAATGTCTTCGCACGATGAGGTCAATGTCTTCTAAACTGATTTATCTTCAAAATCTTCTGAGAATGCATATGACCTCTTCCCCTTCCCTCGCACCTTAATGCTGTCACAAGTACATGCCCGTGGGAGAATCTTTTGGTTCTCATAGTCTGCATTCATTTGCAGAATTCCTACAACATCACATAAATTCTCCTGAAGCCAGTTCCTGTTGGTCCAGCAAAAGAAAGCCTTTGAAGCCTTTGATCGTCTTGAAGCCTTCCAAGTTAAGGTTTATGGCTTCAGAAACTGCAGCAAGGAAGGGGGGAAGACAGCGACGTGGAGGAACATCCAAAGATCTGCCTGATGAACTGACAGAAATGTATAAAACAGATCCTGAAGAGAATTATGGTCAGCGCAAGACCCGAATCCAATGGATTCGACGCTATTGGGCAGAACAATGGTTCAAATACCGCTTCACAACCCAAGAGTATGCTGAGAAAAATGCCATCAAAAGACCGTGGGGAGACATCTTATACAAGAACCTTGTACCCAGGTCCAAAGATGAAGCTATTGCCCAAAGCTTCTATCCATGCATGGTTCGTGGGCCACAGCCTGATGATACACATCCGTCGTCACTACTCTGGTGTCGTGATGACAATCTGTTCAAGCGCAACTTCCAGTTTGCCCAAAACTCAGCGAAGCAGAACAAGAAGAAATTTGGGTTAGACTTCAACCCTGGTCCCTCAGCACCAAGGGCAAATGACACACGAGAAGCAGAACCCAATGTCATCGGTCCGTATGCCAACCTTAAAGGCCTCATCACCTACATCTTGGTTCAAGGGACTGCAGTGAATGAGCCTGCATCTGACACTGAGTCTGATGAAGCACCTGCAGTGACTGCAGTGCCGAAGCTGAAGCAGTTGAAGAAGCCAAAAGCTTCAAAGCCAGCCTCTTCACCCAAAATCTCAAAGGCGAAGCCATTGGCGACTGCACCTCCTGAAGACAGTGTGCAGTCTGAAGACTTATCACGCGTATCAAGGCACCAGAAGGCGAAGATGCCTCTGTCTCACACTGGCAAAGAGCTCACAGCTGCTGCCATCCTGCGCAGTGAAGCCATTGATCTGTCAAGTGATGAAGATCTTGGAGATGACGCTCTTGAGCAACTCATCAAGAGCAAAGAAGAAGCAGAAATCTTCAACAATCTGCCTCTCTTTGATGTCGCCATCATCCACAACTTCATTGACGAGTGGTTTGCCACACCAGACATCAGCTTTGAAGATCTATAGCTGCCCGTTGGCCTAAGCGTCGCCTTCCAAGGTGCTATTGCTTCAGAACTTGCCATTGCCCAGCGCATTGTTGAACTGAAGCAGAAAATTGATCATGAAAAGGCTCAGTTCAAGAAGAATATGGCCAAGCTCAGCGTGCAAGAAGTGAAGAGCTTCAAGATCATGTTGCATGAGCTAAAGGAAAACTTTCTGAAGAAGCGTGTAGAAGCTCAGGGTTCATGTGAGCGGATGAAGTCTTTGGCTGACAGATGTGTGCAAGCCTACAATGAGGCTGAGAAGCGCAAGGCACTTGGGCGTCCTGGCATCGACCCCAAGATGGCCGCAAAGAAAAAGAAGAAGACTGTTCCAGCTGAACCAGAGGCACCAAGGCAGGAAGCAGTTCCGCTTGTCTTCCCAACTGCAACGACTGGCTCGAAGCCAAAGAGCCGGTCAACAGCTTCAGAGCTCAAGAAGACAAGAACTGCTGAGGCTAAAGCCAGGAAGAGGAAGAGCTCTGAAGCCTCTCCTACTGCCCCCAGCAAGAAAAAGAGAAAGACTAAGAAATATCGGGCTGCTCCCACAGAGCCCTTGATAGTTGAACCTATTTCTATGGTTCACCCTGACACAGAACGTCAACTGACGGTTCATGAGCCTGCTTCCACAGAGGCTCCTGAAGCTGAAGACATTCCAGCAGCTGATCCCATCGCTCCTGAAGACATTGGTCATCGTGACAATGTAGAAGATGATGCAGCCCTTCCTCCGTTAGAACACAGCGAACTCATCAGCATTGGTCGTCCACTGACGCCAATTGCACAGGATCTTTCATGGGCGGATCACCCTCAAGAGGAAGAAGACTTTGAGGCCCAGCCCACTCCAACCCCACAGGCGTCGTCTGCGATCCGCAGGCTTCGCAAAGGTCCAAGGCCTCAAGTCTATGCTGAAGACATTCCGGCTGCATCAGCCGTAGAAGAAGCACCACAAGAGCCCACTCCTCTGCTCCACCAAGAAGCAGTTCTCCAGGAGAACGTGCTTGTGACCGACCCTCCAGCTAGTCAAGCGGAGGATGAAAATCTTGATGCTGCCACAACCAACAAGGAAGCTAATGTGGAGCCCTCCCCAGCAAAAGCTTCAGAAGACAGCGAAGCCACTGAACCCACAACTTCTGTTCCTGAGTCTGCTGCAGGTCCCCAATTCAACTATCATGTTGAGCACAGGCCTCAGGTCCAGAAGCCAATCCCCAGACTGCCAAGGTTTCCAGGTCCTGCATCAGCACCTGGCTCCTTCAACATCAATGGCTTCAGGGCAGATAATACTTTCTTCAATAGCTCCAAGAACCCCTATTCAAGGGAAAGGATTTCATCAGATAGGTTCTGGAGCTATCCTCAGCACAGCTACTACTCTTGCATACTGTATAACCAAGGTCACATTTTCCCGCACAAGCGCCTTGATGTTGAAGCTATTGCTGGTCTGCCCTGTCTAGAGGAAGCGTTGGATTGCTTCAAACAAGTGGGTCTGCTACAGTTCATTACTGATGAAGAGCATTGGAACGAAGAGCTCCTGCTGCAATTCTATGCCACACTGCACATCAAAGGATACAACAGAGATCCGAAGACTTGGGTCCTGGAGTGGATGACCGGCAATGTTCATCACGAAGCCAATGCATTTGATATCATTGAGCTCACTGGCCTGCCCACTCTAGGCGAATTCTTCGAGCAAGGCTGTCGGCTACACACTGAAGCTATTGAGAGCATATTTCAGAGGCCTGAACCGAATATGAGTCAGATGCTCCCCATGATGAAGCCATTGCCCCACGATGCTCCTTATCCCACAGAGTTCTTCGTTGAAGACCTTGAGTACCTGCCCAGGACCATCTATCACATCATCCGACGGACTCTCTGGCCCATTAAAGGACACTCTCCAAATGCCAAGATCGAGGGTGCAATGAAGACTCTGATATTCTGTATCCTTCATGGCAAATGCTTCAACGCACAGGATTTCTTCATACGCCAACTAGCTGCATCAGGCTCAGATCTGTTTGGTTTAAAGTTCTATGCTCCTTGGATAATGAGGCTGATCAAACTTCACTCTGCCATCTCGTATCAGCCCTCAGCCCGCAACCATCGGATCTTCTTGCCTGATGTGGATACCTCTGCTGAAGCCATCTATCCTGAACCTGCCAAGCAACCTCTGAGTCTTCAGAATGCAGAACACCAGAGCTTCACTCAAAATGTTGAAGGTGTTGAAGCCATCTCCAGGGTGTATCCTTTGGCTGGCACTACACATGCACCACACCCTGCTTCAACTGAAGCCACTGACAGTGCCACTGCTTCAAGACCCAAGAAGCGCACTCGTGTTCTCAACGACCGAGAGCTTCTTGTGGCCCTTCATCAAAAGCAGGATAGGCATCATGACTGGTTGAAGAGACAGATGAAAAGCCTCTTGGTGGATGTAAATCGCATCCGAAATCTTGCCACCAAGAACGCTTTCGTTGGCCATGAAACCTGTCGCCGCACATAGAAAGGGCTAACGATGATGCTTTCTGAAGCTGATCTTCAAGAGGATGGCTTCACTGAGAGATTCAAGTTTGACTCCACACCTCCTCGAAGAGCTGTGCTGCTGGGGACTCCATCTCTTGAAGACTCTGAGTTCTCTTCATCTGCTGCCACAGTGACTGCCAGAATTATTGAGGAAGAAGACGATGCTACTTCACCGCCACCTCCTTCAGCACCTCCAAGCTCTTCTGCACCGCCAAACAACGCCAACAACCCTGCTCCTTCACCTACTCCTCATGGGAACGAGTAGAGGCTCTATGTCTTCAATCATTTTTGGTCATTACTGACAAAAGTGGGAGAAGCATATGAGATTGATAGTCTTCAAGCGGGTTCATATGGGCGGGTGCCTTATATCTTGCTTCGTGCTTACAACTCTCATTTTTGCTACATTTGGTTCTTATGAGTTGTAACAGTTAAACCAGATGGTCGTCTGCTACTTGTTTGCCACCCTGTTTTGCGAAGATAAATTCCGCATGTGCGACGATAAATTCCGCACTAACCTCATTTTGCAGACGTCCGTTTTCCATTATGCATGTCATTATCTTCATATACTTTCACATGCATAGTGGATTGTTATCATAAGCTGAAGTGGATCTCCACAAGTACAACCTGCCATGTGCATTTGCATTCCAAAAGCAAATTAACTTATATGCACATCTTCAAGAGGAGCCCTTGCAACTTATGAAGACAATTCCTTATCCTTTACAATTTCACAGACTATATTCCCCGTTGAAAACTTCAACTAGTTTGTCACCAATCACCAAAAAGGGGGAGATTATAAGTGCATCTAGTGCCACCCCAAGTTGGTTTTGGAGTATTGACGATAAACCTAGTTGAGGGACTAATGTGTTTGTGAGAATTGCAGGATAACACAGGTAGAAGTCCCTCATTGATTCGGTTTTACTACCAGAGATGACCCCTAAAAATGTATGAAGACATTGAAGTAAAGGTGGTATATGAAGATATTCACATTGAAGACTATGACAAAAGAAGACACGTTATGAAGCCTATGGAGCTCGAAGACTTAGATCTTTCGTAGTTCTTTTTCTTTTGTGTTGAGTCATAGGAACCACCGTACTGTTAAGTGGGGTCCAGGAGAACTAGTCAGAATGACTGAAGTGATGCCTAAACCAAAAACCTATGTCTTCGAGTGAAGACATTGAGAGCGAATCTTGTCCAGAGCCGGACAAGTCAGCTTTGCTTGTAGCCCAAGTAAAGTTGCCATGAGAGTTTGAAATCTGACCGTTGAGACACTGTCAGTTCCTTAGTGACCTAGGGTCATTTAGGACAAATCAGGTCGGGTTGCCAAGTGGCTATAAATAGCCCACCCCCTACAACCATAAACGGTTGGCTGCTCAGATTGAGAGTACGGCTTTTGTCGTTTGAGAGCAACCCACCTCGAAGCCTTTGAGAGAGAGAATTCCTTGCGAGGATAAAGCCCTAACCACCCATAGCCAGAGAACATTGGGCATCACTTAAGTCTTCTTGTCTGTGTGATCTGAAGACTTATTACACTTGAGGACTGTGCATCCCCAGACGGTTAGGCGTCGCGTTCAGAGCATCCAAGAGACATTGTGGATTGCCAGTGAACGAAGTCTGTGAAGGTTTGGAAGTCTACCTTGAAGACTTACCAGAGTGATTGGGCGAGGACTATGTGACCTTAGCTCAAGGAGAATACGGTGAGGACTTGGTGTCCTGAGCTGCGTGTTCAGGACTGGGTGTCCGGGACTGTGTGTCCTAAGGTTTAAATACCTAGCCGCTCCAACCAGACGTACAGTTGTCACAGCAACTGGAACTGGTCTAACACATCATTGTCTTCAACGAGTCACTGGTTTCATCTTCACTTCCTTTTACTTACTGATTACTCATTGTGAAGTCATTGCGTGTCTGTTCTATCTTTTGTCTTCGCAACGTGAGTGTATGATCTGTTTAGCTTCATAGTATCTTCCTACCTGATCTTATTTACACTACAACTATTTGTCACTGTGCTTTCACTCTGTTGATACTTGACCATGGCTTGCCTAGTGTAGTCTAACTTCCGCTGCATAGTAATAGGCATATCTCTACTGTTTGTCTTCATAACTTCCATGTTTTGAAGACTTTCATAAAAATCGCCTATTCACCCCCCTCTAGTCGATATAACACACTTTCAAGAAGCCAATCCCAAGATTGCCCAGGTTCCCAGGTCCTGCATCAGCACCTGGATCCGTCAATATCAATGGCTTCAGAGCAGACAACACATTCTTCAATAGCTCCAGGAACCCCTACTCAAGGGAAAGAATATCATCTGATCGGTTCTGGAGCTATCCGCAGTGAAGCTATTACTCCTGCATTCTGTACAATCAAGGCCGCATCTTCCCCCACAAGCGTGACATTGAAGCCATAGCTGGTCTGCCCTGTCTGGAAGAAGCTCTGGATTGCTTTAAAGAGGTTGGGTTGCTGCTGTTCGTCACTGACCAAGAGCATTGGAATGAAGAGTTGCTGCTCCAATTCTATGCCACACTTCACATCCACAGGTATAACAGAGATCCGAAGACTTGGGTTCTGGAGTGGATGACAGGAAACGTTCATCACGAAGCCAAAGCCTTTGACATCATTGAGCTCACTGGTCTACCCACTCCCGGCGATCTCTACGAATCTGGCTGTCAACTTCACAGTGAAGCTGTGGAGAGCATCTTTCAGAAGTCTGAACCTAACATGAGTCAGATGCTCAGTATGATGAAGCCATTACCCCAAGATGCTGCATATCCCAAAGAGTTCTTTGTTGAAGACCTAGAGTATCTGCCAAGGACTATTTATCATATCATAAGGCGAACTCTTTGGGCCATCAAAGGGCACTCTCCACATGCCAAGCTGGAAGGTGCAATGAAGACTTTGATCTTCTATATTCTTCATGGAAAATGCTTCAATGCACAGGACTTCTTCATTCGCCAACTTGCTGCATCAGGCTCTGATCTGTTTGGCTTGAAGTTCTATGCCCCATGGGTAATGCGGCTGATCAAACTTCACTCCGCTATCTCATATCAGCCATCTGCTCGCAATAATCGGATTTTTCTGCCTGATGTGGATATGTCTATTGAAGCCATCTATGCTGAGCTTGCCAAGGAACCTCTAAGTCTTTAGAATGCAGAGCATCAAAGTTTTTCTCAGAACATTGAAGGAGTTGAAGCAGTCACTCGTGTGTATCCTTTGGCTGACACTACACGTGCACCGCATCCTGCTCTCACTGAAGCCACTGACAGTACAACTGCCCCACGACCCAAGAAGCGCACTCGTGTTCTCAATGACCGAGAGCTTCTTGTGTCTCTTCATCAGAAACAAGATCGACATCATGACTGGCTGAAGCGTCAAATGCAAAGCCTCTTGGTGGATGTTAATCGCATTCACAATCTTGCCACCAAGAATGCCTTTGTTGCCCATGAAACCTCTTGACGCACATGGAAAGGGCTGACGCTGATGTGTTCTGAAGATGATCTTCAAGAGGATGGCTTCTCTGAGCGCTTCAAGTTTGACTCCACACCTCCTCAAAGGGCAGTGCTGCGACGCACTCCATCTCATGAAGACTCTGAGTTCTCTTCCTCTGCTGCAACTGTAAATGCCAGAGTGATCGAGGATGACGACGATGCTACTTCACCGCCGCCTTCTTCAGCACGCTTCAACACTGCTCCAAGCTCTTCTGCACCGCCAAACACCACCGACGACCCTGCTGCTTCACCTACTCTTCATGGGAACGAGTAGATGCTCTATGTCTTCGAACCTTTTTGGTCCTTACTGACAAAAGGGGGAGAAGCATACGAGTTTGATAGTCTTCAAGCGGGTCCAAATGGGCGGGTGCTTTATATTTTGCTTCGTGTTTACAACTCTCGTTTTGATACATTTGGTTCTTTGAGTTGCAACACTTAAAACTTGATGGTTGTCTGCTACTTATTTGCCATTTTGTGATGCGATGATAAATTCTGCATGTGCGACGATAAATTCCGCACTTAGATCATTTTGCAGACGTCCATTTTCCATTATGCATGTCATTATCTTCAAATAACTTCACATGCATAGTGGATTGTCATCATAAGTTGAAGAGGATCTCCACAAGCACAACCTGCCATGTGCATTTACATTCCAAAAGCAAATTACTTATATGCACATCTTCAGGGGGAGCCCTTGCAACTTATGAAGACAATTCCTTATCATTTACAATTTCACATATTATATTCCCCGTTGAAAACTTCAACTAGTTTGTCATCAATCACCAAAAAGGGGGAGATTGTAAGTGCATCTAGTGCCAGCCCTAGTTGGTTTTGGAGTATTGATGACAAACCTAGTTGAGGGACTAATGTGTTTGTGAGAATTGCAGGATAACACAGGTAGAAGTCCCTCATTGATTCGGTTTTCCTACGAGAGATGACCCCTAAAAATGTATGAAGACATTGAAGTCAAAGGTGGTATATGAAGATATTCACATTGAAGACTATGACAAGAGAAGACATCGCATGAAGCCTATGGAGCTCGAAGACTTAGATCTTTCGTAGTTCTTTTTCTTCTTCTTTGTTGAGTCATAGGAACCACCGTACTGTTAAGTGGGGTCCAAGAGAACCAGTCAGAATGACTGAGGTGATGCCTAACCAAAACCTATGTCTTCGAGTGAAGACTATGAGAGCGAATCTTGTCCAGAGTCGGACAAGTCAGCTTTGCTTGTAGCCCAAGTAAAGTTGCCGTGTGAGATTGAAATCTGACCGTTGGAACACATGTCAGTTCCTTAGTGACCCAGGGTCATTTCGGACAAATCAGGTCGGGTTGCCTAGTTGCTATAAATAGCCCACCCCCTACAACCATAAACGGTTGGTTGCTCAGAGTTAATATACGGCTTTTGTCGTTTGAGAGCAACCCACCTCGAAGCCTTTGAGAGAGAATTCCTTGCGAGGATAAAGCCCTAACCACCCAGAGCCAAAGAGAATTAGGCATCACTTAAGTCTTCTTGTCTGTGTGATCTGAAGACTTATTACACTTAAGGACTGTGAATCCTCCAGCCGGTTAGGCGTCGCGTTCTGAGCATCCAAGAGACATTGTGGATTGCCGGTGAACGAAGTTTGTGAAGGTTTGGGAGTCTACCTTGAAGACTTACCAGAGTGATTGGGCGAGGTCTGTGTGACCTTAGCTCAAGGGGAATACGGTGATGACTGGGTGTCCTGAGCTGCGTGTTCAGGACTGGGTGTTCGGGACTGTGTGTCCTCAGGTTTAAATACCTAGCAGCCCTAACCAGACGTATACTTGTCACAGTAACTGAAACTGGTCCAACACATCATTGTCTTCAACGAGTCACTGGTTTCATCCTTCCCTTCTCTTTACTTACTGTTACTCCTTGTGAAGTCATTGTATGATTGCACTATCTTTTATCTTCACTGAGTGACTGCGTGTTCTGTTTGGCTTCATAATATCTTCCTACCTGATCCTTACTACATTGCTGCTATTAGTCATTGTGCTTTCACTCTATTGAATACTTGACTATGGCTTGCCTAGTGTAGTCTACCTTCCGCTACAGGGTAATAGGTTTATTTCTATCGTTTGTCTTCATAACTTCCATGTTTTGAAGACTTTCATAAAAATCGCCTATTCACCCCCCCTCTAGTCGATATAACGCACTTTCAGGGTTTCTTCTTCATCGGCTGATGCAGCCGGAACATCTTCAGCCAGTTTGGCTTCGGATTCAGTCACAGTAGGAGTGGCATCTGGAAACACTTGACGTGCAACAAATTGGTGGGGCACTTCTCCTTCTCGAATGCTGGAAAGAGGGACTTGAGACCTTGATCCTTTGCGAAGCCTGCGAAACGCTGGCGACGCCTTTGGAGATGGAGTTGGCTAGTCCTCAAAGTCGTCTTCTTCTTCTTGCCGGGGTGGTGTGTCTTGTTGTTGTGGGTGATTATCCCATGATGCATCCTGAGCAATTGGCGTCAGAGGACGACCAATGCTGATGAGTTCGCTGTGTGTAAGCATAGGCGATGATACCTGTTGGTGCTCGATCAGAGGAAGAACTACATCATCGTCAACATTGTCATGGTGACCAATGTCTTCAGCAGCAGTGGGATCAGCTGCTGGAATGTCTTCAGCTTCATGAGCCTTCGTGGCAGCAGGCTCATGGACAGTCAGTTGGCGCTCTTGATGTTCAGCGGCAGGGCGAACCATGGAGATAGGTTCAACAACTAAGGGCTCTGTGGGAGCAGCCCGATCCTTCTTGGTATTGCGCTTCTTCTTGGAGGGAGCAGCAACAGAGGCTTCAGGATGTTTCCTCTTTCTGGCTTCAGCCTCAGCAGTCCTCGTTTTCTTCAGTTCTGAAGCGGTTGACCTGGCCTTTCTGGCTTCGGGCCAGTCATGCTGGCTGGGAAGACAATAGGATGTGCTTCCTGCCTTGGTGCGTCGGGTTCGGCCACAACGGGCTTCTTCTTCTTCTTTGCAGCCATCCTGGGGTCGATGCCAGGACGACCAAGGGCCTTGCGCTTCTCAGCCTCATTGTAGGCTTGCACACACTTGTCAGCCAGGCTCTTCATGCGCTCACGAGAACCTTGAGCTTCTTCACGCTTCTTGAGAAAGGCTTCTTTGAGCTCGTGCAACATGATCTTGAAGTTCCTGACCTCTTGCACGCTGAGCTTGGCCATATGCTTCTTAAACTGAGCTTTCTCAAAGTCGATCTTTTGCTTCAGTTCAACGATGCGCTGGGCTATAGCTAGCTCTGAAGCAATGGCGCCATGGAAGGCAACACTGAGGCCAATCGGAAGTTGCAGATCTTCAAAGCTGAGGTTGGGCGTGTCAAACCACTCATCAATGAAGTTATGGATGATTGACACGTTAAAGAGAGGCAAATTATTGCAGATTTCTGCTTCTTCTTTGCTCTTGATCAGTTGCTCAAGAGCGCCATCTGCATGATCTTCATCGCTGGACAGATCAATGGTATCATTGCGCATAATAGCAGCAGCAGTCAGTTCTTGGCTGGTGTGTTGCAGAGGCATCTTGACTTTCGAGGGCTTGGAGATGCGTGACAAATCTTCAGACTGCACATTGTCTTTAGGAGGTGCAGTAGCCAGTGGCTTCGCCCGTGATATTTTTGGTGCTGAGACAGGCTTTGAAGCTTTAGGCTGCTTCAGTTTCTTTGGCTTCGGCGGTGCAGGCGCTTCATCAGATTCAGCGTCATCTGCATGCTCATCCACGGCTGTCCCTTGAACCACGATATGAGTGATGAGACCTTCCAGGTTGTAGAAGGGCCCAACAAGATTGGGTTTAGCTTCGCGGGTGCCATCGGCACGGGGAGCAGAAGGGCCAGGGTTGACGTCTAGTCCCAAAGACTTCTTGTTCTGCTTCGCCGAATTCTGGGCAAACTGGAAGTTGCACTTGAACAGATTGTCATCGCGACACCATAGCAATGACGATGGGTCAGCATCCGCAGGCTGTGGTCCACGGACCATGCAGGGATAGAAGCCTTGTTCAATGGCTTCATTTCTGGACCTGGGTTGAAGATTTCTATATAGGATGTCTCCCCATGGTCGCTTGATGGCATTCTTCTCAGCATATTCCTTGGTCACAAACCTGTACTTAAACCACTATTCTTCCCAATATCGTCGAATCCATTGGATTCGTGTCTTGCGCTGATTGTAATCCTATTCTGGATCTGTCTTGTACAGCTTTGAGAGGTCATCGGGCAGATCTCTTGATGTTTCACCTCGACGCTTTCTGCCACCCTTCCTTGCTGATTTCTCTGCAACCATGAACTTTAAACTGAATGGCTTCAATACGTTCAAAGGCTTCAAAGGCTTCGCTTGCTGGACAAACAGGAACTGGCTTCAGGAGAATTTATATGATGCTGTAAGAATTCTGCAAATGAATACATACTATGAGAACCAAGGGATTCTCACACGGACATGTACCTATGACAGCATTAAGGTGCGAGGGAAGGGGAAGTGGTCATATGCATTCTCAGAAGATTTTGAAGATAAATCAGTTTAGAAGACATTGACCTCGTCGTGCGAAGACATTCACTCATAGATAAGGAGTTGGTTCCAGATTTGTACGAATCCACGGATCAGTACAAGTGATGAATCTAACTACTTTGTGAAGCATAAGTGAACATACTAGGCATATTATGAGATGCAGTATGAAATAGATCCAACTTGTGTGAACAGAAACTGCTTGTGGTAGAAAGTGACGAATCTATAGGATCAAAGGGGCCGTAAAAAGGAAGTTTTATTTACCACACAAAGAACTGCTAGACGGAGTGGAAGAGGAGGCCGAGCAGTTCGATCGTCCGTGCCCTAACTTGACGACGGAGGACACCTATGGCGGCGGAGGAGAAGACAATGTCCGCGGCCGGCGTGAAGACGGCGTCGGAGAGGTCGCGGCAGCTAAGCGCTTCGTCGCCGGCGTCGTTGAGGGCTAGCGGTGGTGCTAGGGTTCGTGCGAGAGTGAAAGAAAGAATAATGACTGTGGTGAGGCGTGTATTTATAGGGACAGGGATGGCACAGCGTTATTACACAGGTGCCCCTGGCGATTCACATCTGAAGAACACGTGGCCATGATGCAACATATCGGAGGTTGTTCCACGTTCCCACGCACGCCTGGATTGTCGGGTGGTCGTTCCCACTTCTCCGGGTTTCAGGTGAAGGAATTAGCATTGAAAGCGGACTTAATGTTTGTCTTTGTATCTTCTGCTGACAAGGACGCAGAGAAGACATTCGACAGTTTCAAGAGAATGCATATGATTTGGAGAGATATAGTTTGAGATAGAAAGCATAGAGAGGTTAGGGTCCGATCACATTCACTTAGTTTAAAAGATTCAACAAGAAGACATAGCTATAAGTGAATGCTGTAGACGATAGAACACTAGTATATATAATAAACATAGTGAAGATAATCATGAAGACAGGTTGAGATTGAAGCCAAACCAAATGTGAAGACATAGCAAATGCAACGCCATGGGTAAAATACTTCAAACAGAAGAATTTGGTGGTGGCGTTACCCACCGTATAGGAAGTATTAGACCCAAACACGGTGCACAATTATCGTGGCGCTCCGAAGTCAAATTCCACATTAATGTATTCACACTTAGAATGTATGTCTTCATTGATTGAATATATACTTTACTTTGTGTGTTGCACATCTAAGTCATCATATGCATAAGTGTTAGGATGTGTGCCTGATCATAGGACATTTGAGGATTCCAGGATATTTAGATACTTCTGTTGAGATATAAAGATGCCGTTGCGTTGCTGACGTATTTGAAGACCAAGGAAGAACTTCAGCTCAGCCATCATGGACATCTGATATTGCTCTTGCATCATATATCCAAACTCTTCACTGTATTTCTGATTGGTGCAGTCGAAGATAATGTCATCCACATATATTTGGCACACAAACAGTTCACCATCATATGTCTTCGTGAAGAGAGTGGGGTCGAGGGAACCAGATTTGAAGCCTTTGCTCTTCAGGAAGTCTTTAAGTGTGTCATACCAAGCTCGAGGGGCTTGTTTGAGGCCATACAGTGCCTTGTTGAGCTTGTACACCATGTCAGGATGTTTTGAATCTTCAAAGCCAGGCGGTTGTGCAACATACACTTCTTCTTCAATCTTGCCATTGAGAAAAGCGCTCTTCACATCCATTTGATATAGAAGTATGTTATGATGATTTGCATAGGCCAGCAGTATGCGTATGGCTTCAAGTCTAGCCACATGAGCAAATGTTTCATCGAAGTCAATCCCTTCAACTTGAGTCTATCCTTGAGCAACGAGACGAGCTTTGTTTCTGACAACTTGACCATTCTCATCTTGCTTGTTGCGATATATCCATTTGGTGCCTATTATATTGTGCTTCCGAGGATCAGGGCGCTTAACCAATTCCCATACATTATTGAGCTCAAACTGTTGAAGCTCTTCTTGCATAGCTTGAATCCATTCAGGTTCCATGAAGACTTCTTCAACTTTCTTGGGTTCTTTTATTGAGACGAATGCGAAGTGCCCACAGAAATTTGCTAGCTGTGTTGCCCTTGAACGAGTGAGTGGACCTGGTGCATTGATGCTATCAATTATTCTCTCAATCTGCACTTCATTTGCAACACGAGGATGTACAGGACGAAGATTTTGCTCTTGCTGATCATTGTCATTGTTAGAGGGATTGTCTTCAGAGCATTGTCTTCAGGTTGATCAGGTGCGGAGATGATAAGTTCCTCTTCAGGTTGACCTTCAGAATGTATGATTTCTCCAGTTCCCATAAGTTTGATTGATTCACTGGATGGAACTTCATCTAGCACATTTGGCAGGTGCTCTCTTTGTGAGCCGTTAGTCTCATCGAACCGCACATCCACTATTTCAACCACTTTATAATGAAAGAGATTGAAGACTCTCTAGGAGTGCGAATCCTTTCCATATCCAAGCATAAAACCCTCATGTGCTTTTGGTGCAAATTTTGAAGTGTGATGTGGATCCTTGATCCAGCACCTGGCACCGAATACTCTGAAGTAACTGACATTTGGCTTCTTGCCAGTAAGGAGCTCATAGGATGTCTTGTTCAGAAGCTTGTGAAGATAAACACGGTTGATGATATGGCATGCAGTGTCAATGGCTTCAGGCCAGAATTTTCTTGGAGTCTTGTATTCATCAAGCATCGTCCGAGCCATCTCAATAAGTGTTCTGTTCTTGCGTTCGACGACGCCATTCTGCTGTGGCGTGTACGGAGCTGATAATTCATGTGTGATGCTCAAAGTATCAAGATATGCATCTAGGCCAGTGTTCTTGAATTCAGTGCCATTGTCACTTCTGATGTGCTTTATCTTGGCACCATAGTTGTTCATTGCTCGATTGGCGAAGCGTCTAAAGACATCCTGCACTTCAGTCTTGTAAAGAATTATATGCACCCAAGTATATCTTGAATAATCATCAACAATGACAAAGCCATAGAGACAAGCAGTAGTAGTAAGAGTTGAGTAATGAGTGGGACCAAAGAGATCCTGTGTAGCAGTTCGAAGGGTTGAGTTGTTGTCATGATTGTCTTCGAGGGATGCTTGGCCCTCGTCATCTTTCGTACTTCACAGGCACCGCATAAGTGATCCTTCTTGAACTTGACGCCCTCGATGCCTATGACGTGCTTCTTCCTTGCAAGGGTGTGGAGGTTCCTCATGCCAGCATGCCTTAGCCTTCGATGCCAGAGCCAGCATTCAGAAGCTTTTGCTAGAAGACATACTGCAAGTTGTGGTTCTGCTGAGAAATCTACAACATACAAATCATCTTTTCGATACCCTTCAAACACTAGAGACTTGTCAGATTCCATTAGTACAAGGCAACGATATTTTCCAAACATCACAATCATGTTTAAATCGCAAAGCATTGAGACAGACATTAAGTTGAAACCAAGGGATTCAACAAGCATGACTTTATCCATGTGTTGATCCTTTGAGATTGCAACTCTACCTAGACCCAATACCTTGCTTTTACCAGTGTCAGCAAATGTGATGTGACTTTTGTCAGATGGACGTAAAGTTGAGTCCATGAGAAGGCTTCGCTTGCCAGTCATGTGATTTGTACACCCACTATCAATAATCCATTCTGAAGCAGCTGGTGTCGTACCCTACAGTGTAGTTAGGGGGATAGGCTCCACGAAGAGAATTGTGAAGCAAAAACATTTGACGAACCAGTGGATTATTAAAGCTTAGATCGAGATTAGGACTGATAGGGCAAGTTACAAGTGATTCAGAAACAAAGTACATAGTAAGACCATTTGGGCATTTGATCTTGCGCCCTACAAGATGTTTAAGGTCCCTAGCAATAGTGTCAGACGATTTTGGTTTTCGGCTGGAGACCTTTCCCTGCAAAAGAGAGTTAAGCTTTCTTTGCCACCCACATCTTCAGGGGTGGCTTCGAAGCAATGAGTCTAAGTGCAGCATCTGAGAACTTTGGCTTTGGAGCCCTAGCAAAAAGTCTTGCAGGTGGACAATAGTATTCATAAGAATAAGCAGAATAGTTATTGGTCTTATGAACATGGCGGTTTGATGAAACGCGCTCATATTCATAGGCCTGAGTATGGCTTCCCTGCAAAACATTTGCGTTAGTGTGACTCAGGTGAGTCTTCTGTCTGTATGAAGCCCTTGGACCGTATGAAGCCTGTGGTCTGGGGTTTGTCTTCTTCACCTGTGGTGTCATGATGATATTCACAGGAAGATTCTCCAAACACCTTTTCGGCACCCAGATCTTCTTCATAAGCGGTCCATTCCTGCAGTTAGTACCATATACCTGGCAAACACTTCACCATTTTGATTCTTAAACAGTTTATAGTTTGCATCAAAGGATTCATCAATAACAATGGGGTTAGCACAAGTGAAGCTAGATAGGGTGGATGGATCTGCCGAATTCTTTGCAGCAACCCATGTGGTTTTGGGGTACTGCTCAGGTTTCCAGTAAGAGCCATCAACATTCATTTTCCTTTCAAACCCGACACCCTCCTTCCTAGGGTTTCGGTTCAGGATCTGCCTTTTGAGGACATCACATAGTGTCTGATGCCCTTTGAGACTTTTGTACATCCCTGTTTCAAGCAATGTCTTCAACCTAGCATTCTCATCAGCAATAGCAGTGGTATCCTCAGCAGAGGGGTTAGTTACCACATCAACAGTTGAAGAGAGTGCAACATTGGCAGCAGTAGAACAATTAGCAACAGAAGTAGAGTTATCACGCTCAAGGCATTTAAGATATGGTGGTTCAAATCCTTCCTGAGCTGAACTGATCTGTTCGGCGCGAAGTGACTCATTTTCCTTTTGAAGATCTTCATGAGCCGCTCTCAATTTCTCGAGTTCTTCATGAGTTGTTGAGAGTGTTTCATGACGACTTTCAAGTTCCTCATACTTAATATGAAGATTTTTTATGTCTTCAATTAAGGACTGAGATCGAGTCATTTCAGCGTCCAACAGGTCATCGCTTTTGTCTAACAGTTTTTGAATATGTTTCATAGCTTTCTGTTGTTTAGTGACAAGGGAAGCAAGTTTTGCATAGATGGGTCCAAATTCATCACCAGATTCATCATCACTGGATTTAGATAGATAGCATTCAATTACCTTAGCATCATTTGCCATAAGGCATGATGCAAAAGATGATGATTCTGGTTCGAATGTCATCGCTTTGAGAGACTCCTTAAAGTCCTCGAACCGAGGATCATGACGAGTTCGATGACCCTCATAGACCTCAGAGAGACGGTCCCAGATGAGCTTCGCATGATCGAGATGCATGATATTCCTAAACTGATTTTGAGATAGACAGGAGCAGATGACGTCCTTCGCCGTGAGATTGAGAAGAGTGTACTTGCGAATGTCATCAGCTTCCGCCATCTTGCACAGATCGGTCAGACCAATTTCAGTGACGGTCCACAGCTCGCTGTTTGTTGCCATGAGGCGCTTCTTCATCATGGCCTTCCACTTGGGATACTCGTGACCGTCAAAGATGGGGCATGACATAGTCTTCATACCTGTGGTCGACATAACTAAAACTCCAGGCGGTTAAACCAAAATCACACAGAACAAGGGAGTACCTCGCTCTGATACCAATTGAAAGTGTGTTATATCGACTAGAGGGGGGGGGGTTGAATAGGCGATTTTTATGAAAGTATTCAAAACATGGAAGTTTCGAAGACAAATGATAGAAATGAACCTATTACCATGCAGCGGAAGGTAGACTACACTAGGCAGACCATAGTCAAGCATTCAATGAAGTGAAACCACAATGACTAATAGCAGCTAGGCAGTAAGGATCAGGTACACAGTGAAGACAAATAGACAAAGCAAATAAGCACTGACTTCACAAGAGCCAACTGTAAATAAAGAGATGAGAAGAATAGAACCAGTGTGCGTGATGAAGACAAATGTTTGGTAGACCAGTTCCAACTGCGATGACAGTTATACATCTGGTTAGGGCGGATAGGTATTTAAACTTGAGGACACTCAGTCCTGGACACTTAGTCCTGAGCACGCAGCTCAGGATACTTAGTCCTTACCGTATTCCCCTTGAGCTAAGGTCACATAGACCTCGCCCAATCACTCTAGTAAGTCTTCAAGGTAGACTTCCAAACCTTCATAGACTTCGTTCACCGACGATCCACAATGACTCTTGGATGCTCAGAACGCGACGCCTAACCGGCTGAAGGATTCACAGTCCTCAAGTGTAGTAAGTCTTCAGATCACATAGACAAGAAGACTTAAGTGATGCCTAACACTCTTTGGCTCTGGGTGGTTAGGGCTTTATCCTCTCAAGGAATTCTCTCTCAAAGGCTTCGAGGTGGGTTGCTCTCAAACGATAAAAGCCGTACTTTAACTCTGAGCAGTCAACCGTTTATGGTTGTAGGGGGTGGGCTATTTATAGCCACTAGGCAACCCGACCTGATTTGTCTGAAATGACCCTAGGTCACTAAGGAACTGACACGTGTTCCAACGGTCAGATTTCAAACACACACGACAACTTTACTTGGGCTACAAGCAAAGCTGACTTGTCCAATTCTGAACAAGATTCGCTCTCATAGTCTTCACTCGAAAACATAGGATTTTAGTTAAGCATCACTTCAGTCATTTTGACTGGTTCTCTTGGACCCCACTTAACAGTACGGTGGTTCCTATGACTCAACAAAGAAGAAAAAAAACTACGAAAAATCTAAGTCTTCGCGCTCCATAGTCTTCATGCGGTGTCTTCTCTTGTCATAGTCTTTCATGTGAATGTCTTCACATACCACCTTTGACTTTAATGTATTCATACATTTTTAGGGGTCATCTCTGGTAGGAAAACCGAATCAATGAGAGACTTCTACCTATGTTATCCTGCAATTCTCACAAACACATTAGTCCCTCAACTAGGTTTGTCGTCAATACTCCAAAACCAACTAGGGGTGGCACTAGATGCACTTACACTGGTGGCCTCTACGGCATCTGCTCGCGATGATCCTCTTCGACGTGGAGTTCACCTTAGACTTGAGTCTGTTGTTTTCTTCAGTGACTGTTGTGTTTGGGCCTCTCTAGTTAGCATCTTAGTTCTTGTTCTCTGCATTTCTTACACATTCCAAGTTTGTATCCATGTAATCAACACCACTATATCCCTTGTCGGTTGATGGCTTCATTAATTTAAAATTGGGCTTTATACCTTTTCTCTAAAAAAAGGAATATGAATCCATTCCTAAAACTAAAAGGCTCCAAAGAAATTTTTCATACAAAGTTTATATCATTTATAATTCCTACAAAAGTCCTATGAACCAAAGGAGGCCTAAGAGCATCTCCAGCCGTTCGCCTCCCCGAGACGCATAAAAATCGCCCCTGGGGGCGAGTCGGCGATACAATCGGCGCTGGGGCCGGTTTCACGCTCAGTCGTCGCCCCCAGCTCGCCTTCAGGCGCCGATATTGGCCCACTTTTCAGCCCCATTTCGGCGAATAAAGGGCCCATATGGGCGACAGTAGGCCCATATTCGGCGTGGTTCGCCGTTGTTCGGCGTTCAATTATGCACATAATTTTTTATCACATATTTCATCACAGAAATATCAAATACCTCAACAAAATAGTACAACAACAAATAGTTCAATACAAATTATATAGTTCAACAAATAAAAACTCATATTTCATCACACGTCGCGCCCGGCGTCACCCTTGAGCCTCCATAGATGCTCTATCAAATCTTGCTGCAGTTGATGATGCACCTGTGGGTCTCGGATCTCCTGACGCATACTGAGATAGGCAGTCCAGGTTGCCGGTAGCTAGTGATCAACTTCGGCTAGAGGACCCTGCCTGTAGTATGTTTCAGTGTCAAACACTGGGTCTTCTTGCTCGCTCTCGATGATCATGTTGTGCAAGATGACACAGCAAGTCATAATCTCCCACATTTGATCTTTCGACCAGGTCTGAGCGGGGTACCGGACAACAGCAAATCGAGATTGGAGCACACCAAATGCCCGCTCGACATCCTTCCTGCAAGCCTCCTGAACCTTCACAAACCAGGCGTTCTTGCCTCCTGGCACAGGGTTTGAGATCGTCTTCACAAATGTCGACCATCTCGGATAGATGCCATCAGCTAGATAGTACCCCTTGTTGTAGTGCCGCCCATTGATCTCGAAGTTCACCGGAGGAGAATGACCTTCAACAAGCTTGGCAAAGACAGGAGAGCACTGCAGCATGTTGATGTCATTGTGAGTTTCTGGCATACCAAAGAAGGAGTGGCAAATCTAGAGGTCCTGTGTGGCCACCGCCTCAAGTACCACACTGCAACCGCCTTTGGCCCCTTTGTACATCCCCTGCCAAGCAAATGGGCAATTCTTCCATTTCCAATGCATGCAGTCGATGCTTCCAAGCATCCCAGGAAATCCTTTTGCTGCATTCTGTGCTAGGATCCGAGCGGTGTCTTCCGCATTGGGTGTTCTCAAGTATTGCGGTCCAAATACGGCCACCATTGCCCGACAGAACTTGTAGAAACACTCTATGCTGGTGGACTCGGCCATGCGCCCATAGTCGTCGAGTGAATCACCAGGAGCTCTGTATGCAAGCATCCTCATCGCTGTCGTGCACTTCTGGATGGAGGTGAATCCAAGGGCGCCGGTACAATCCATTTTGCACTTGAAGTAGTTGTCGAACTTTCGGATGGAATTCACAATCCTGAGGAAGAGCTTTGGGCTCATCCGATAACGGCGCCGAAATGTTTTCTCGCCGTGAAGTGGAGCATCGGCGAAGTAGTCGGAGTAGAGCATGCAGTAGCCTTCGAGACGATGCCGGTTCTTTGCTTTCACCGCCCCGGCTCCGAGCCACCTCGCCGCGGCTTTTCATTGCTCGCCAGCAGCTGGGCGAGGGCGGCGAGCACCATGAGATGCTCTTCTTCCTGGACGTCGGCCTCGGCTTCCTCCTCCAGCAACACGGCGAGCGCTTCCTCGTCATCCGAGTCCATCGCCGAGCTAGGCAAATCGCCGAACACCTTGCGCCCGGTGGGCGTGTACCCACCGCTAAACTGCCCCTCCACGGCCGGAAATGCCCAACTGCTGTTGGAGGGGATGCCGCGGTGAAGCTCTGCTATTTTTTCGGCGTGGAATGACTATCTAGTGGTGAAAGGCGGCGGGCGGCGCCGGGATATAGCTACTAGTGGCCGAGGGCGCGGGGGGTGGGAGGCGAGTCGAGGAAGAAAACCTTGAGTTTTCCCCTGACGGCGTGGGCCAGCCGCGCTTTTCCCTTGCGCCGGAGCCCCCAACTACCCCCCAGTGCGCCAGGTTCGGCCTGTGACTGCCGGGCGGAAAAAAGGGTCGAACCGGCGTTTTTCGGCGTCCTGGGGCGCGACTGAGGCGTTTTTTTGGCGCCGGCGCCCAAAAAGTGGCCTGGGGGGCCTGTTGGGGGTGCGGCTGGAGATGCTCTAAGGGCTACTTTGATTCAAAAGTTTTGCATAGGAATTTTGCAGGATTAGAATCCTTAGGATTTGTTCGGGTGTTGGTTGTTTGATTCATAGTATTAAATTCTATAGGAATTTTTTCCTAAGAGTTCTTCGTACTACTTTGTGTAGGATTTCTAGCATCCGCTCAAATCTCTTTGAAAAACATCTTTGTTTTTTTGTGATGCAATCAAACAACTTAAAATCTTGTAGGATTGAGATGACCCTGACATTTCAATCCTATATTTTCTTATTCCCGCATTTTTAGGATTCTCCGAATCAGACAGGGCCTAAGATTGGTCGGGCAGGGTTGTTCTTGTTTCGCAGTACTTGGTTCGTGGAATCCTGGTAAAGTATTGACTGATGGCGGTGCAACTGAACATGTTCTTTCTAGAGCACGGCATTCTTTTGTTCTATTATTAGTACCTGATATATTTTCTAGGGGCCTATTCATCGTGCAAACAGAATGATAATAAATAGGTCTAAGAAAATAAGGCATGGACTTGTCCCTGCCTGAATTGGGACAATTTCATCATGATAAAGGCTCGCAAAAAATTAATTGGTGTTAGGTGCATACATTGGCACGAGAAAAGAACTCGAGAGATTGGTATCCAGCGGAGATCTTCCTTTAGAATTAAATAAGTGCAAAATGAATCAGAAGAAGAAAAAATTCCTCAATGTAACCTTCTTCACCCTTTCTTTTTAACAATTGAAATTCTATAAAATTCTTCTAAAGAGTTCTGATTACTCCAACTAGGACTAGGAGTATTTTTAACACTGTTGCCATGACAGTACCTAAAAGGTAGTATGCACTTCAAGACCTTTTGGGTTAATCTAGTTAAAGATGAACGACAGAGATATATTCCTGCTGCGTACATGCGTTATGGTGAAGTGCACCGACCACTAAGAGCATCTATATTAGGACATCTCCAACGTCGATCCTAAAATCTCTTGCAACCATTTGAACTGTGCTGTTCAGACCGTGAAAGCCATCCAAGGCGGTCCAGTATCGGTCCGCTAAACAAACAGCTGATGTTTTTTTTAATGACAGCTGATGATGCTAGAAGTTAAGTGCTGCTTCACGTTTACTGCTATGATGAGCACTCAGCACAGCGCTTCTGTGGAGAAAGGTGCATGTGATTACCATCCCTCTAAATTTTTCATCGGGTTAATAACATTTCCCACAAACAAACAAGCCCAAATTTAGACAAACAAGCCACAGGGAGCATGAGCTGCACAAAAGCTATTCAGATCCTTCCTGCGCGCCTGCGGCGAAAGGAGCTGAAGACAACGTGGCACTGGCTAACAATCACCTCAATATAATTGGCAAGCAGCCATGATTGACGACTTGTCGTGCCACGGCCCACGGCATTGACTCTTCGTCACCTACTTGGTTTCCAAGGCATCGGCAACGAGGACGACTGAGAGCATAATATATCCGAATAAAATGAATAAGGTTGGTCATAATGGGGAGTAATTTAGAGAGTGCTTGGATCCAAAAGACTTATTTTAGTCTGACTAAAAATAGTCTCTTTAAGAGGCTAAAGTTCCAAACACCCCTGACTGAAGAGAGACTAAACTAGTCTTGAAACTAAATTTTTTAGTCAGGGTACCCCTAATAAAATGTGGAATAGTTCTCTCTCTCCTCATTTAACTCCTTTTCTTTAACACATGCGAGTTCTGAATTGGAGAGTTTGGAGGATAATAAATGCTCATTAACTTGATTTTAGTCTCTCTTTAGTATTTGTATCTAAACATGAGTGAGGCTAGCAAGTTTTAGTCCCATTATTTTTAGTCATGGGACTAAAATGTATTCAAGCACCCTCTTAGATTAGTGTCATATGCATGACACTAGTCTAAGTTACTACCTTCATAATGCAAAGTAACATAATAGTAGTGTCATAGATAGCTTCATTTATTAGCTTGTAGACTCATCTTATCTTGGGAAGCGCTATGTTACAGTAACATATTATGTTACTACCTTACATTAAATACTTGCCACATAAGCAAAAATTTCTTGGAGTGCGCTATGTTACTAGCTAAGTTACTCCCATTATGACTAGCCTAATAATGTGTTCTCTTATTGCGATCGCTCGGATAAATGTGTTGTTGCATGTCATTATTGTTACCTACTCCCTCCGTTCTAAATTACTTGTCGCAGGTATGGATGTATCTAGATGTATTTTAGTCTAGATATATCTATTTCTGCGACGAGTAATTTGGAACGGATGGAGTAGTACTCTCCTCTCCTGTCTCAATATAAGTGTCGCAGATTTAGTACTAAGTTGTTTTGATTTTATGCTCCCTTTGTTTTAAAATATGTATCTTTGATTTAGTACAATTTTTAAGACATTTATTTTATGATGGAGGGAATACTAAAATCAGCGATATTGAGTTTAGGACAAAGGGAGTTTCACTTGCTCAGCTGTATTAAACTAGTTGAACGGAAAGTAGGAGTAGTAGGAGTACTAGTCAAGTGAGGATCCATCATCCCCACAAGAAAGCTAGAAAAGGTAAAGATTGATCACGCAGGATTGTTCTTGATTCTGGGTATTAGGTTCCAGGAATCCTGGTGCGGTGGCAACTGAAAACCGATGGCGGTGCATCTTAACATGTTCTTGTATTCCTAAAGATGCATATTCTCTCTTCCCCTTTTACATGTGAAGACCCACATTCAGACATTCACTTGTTCTATAATACTATAAAATTAGTAGATGATGATCTAGTCTTTTCCACGGCCCCATTCGAATCACACGATTCTTCGTGCAAGTAGAAAATGCGCATAACTGAATGGCGTGGAAATGTTGTTTCTGCAGAAACTGGAAACAGGGAACAAATAAAGGAAGACCTTTGGTTTCACTCAACCGCGCGCATATAGACTCAATATCATATGTTTTGTTTATAGTTTATCCAGTGTCAGGTTCATATAGGCAGGAATAAATAGAATGGATCTTTGGAAAGAGGTTGGTATCTGCTAGAGATCTTTCTTTAGAGTTGAGTGCAAAGTGAATTAGAGAATAAAAACTGCCCCTCGGCATGAGAGGTAGCTATCATAGATTCATCAACTAAAGGGGCATAGAGAATAAAATTAAAAGTTGATATTCTAAAATTAAACAGCTTCTTCGATTCACGTGATTCTTTAAGTACAAGAAAAGGAAAATCGTAGAATTAGTGTTTCATGTCCTTACGGATTCTATAGGTTTCAAAGAAATCTGGATGGAAGAGTGATCGATAGCATAGAAGAAACAAATAATTCTATCATGCGAAATAAATCCTAAGGATTATAATCTTGTGAATCAAACAACCATTGTAGGGAAAATTCATAAGGATCTATCCTACAAAATTCCTTCGAATCAAATCAGCCCTAGTTGGAATCCTACAAAATATTCTTCTAAAAAGATCTGATTTGCTCCGATTAGGAGTATCTTTCAACATTGTCATGACAATGCCAAAAAGGTATGCACTTGGAAATCTTTTTCGATAATTTTAATTAACAATGATTGACATGCATCTTCCTGCTTTGTGTGCGTCTAATCTACAACATGCGTCAACCACAAATAGTGATGCAACTAAGGGCATTTGCACACGTCGACATTATATGAGTCGCTGGTCTTGTATAGGAAGGTACATGTAAGATTTTGCTGTCGGGTTGGACAACGAAAGGACCACGATGATTAATTTGGTGACGAAAATGGTGCAAGCAAGACACAATTTACCCAGGTTCAGGTCTACAAGATGGGTAATCGCCTTATGTCCTGTTTGAGTTTATGTACTATTGTAAAGATTACAATGCAAAGGTGATGCTAGTCTAGATTGGATCTACTCTAGTTTGATTAAGAAATTACTTTTTGAGGTGCAAAGGCTGTCTCTCGGACTCTCGGTAAAGACGCATTGTGCCTCAGGTTTCATGTGTTGATGTTACCGAGACCTTAATTTATAGACATGATTAGTCTTGACCTCCAATATTTCTATCGCTCCTGAGATACGCTCGTCATTAGCACTGAGGCAAGGGCAATTGTCCTTTATCGGATTCTGAAGTCAGATTCTACATGATATCCTTTGTATCCGCCTTGAACCCTAGCCTAGTAAATTAGGGTTTAGCTGTCCTTAAGATATCTCTTATGCCTCGCATACAAATATGTCTGCATCCTTGAGTTTGTATGTTATTTATATTTAGAGTTACTTTAATTCACATGATCGAGAAATGGAGGAACCGAAAAAAGAATAGAATATTAACGCACGTGTAAAACAAGAGATTGAAAAGTACATGAACTCTGCAAGATTGGATGTTTAATCCAACGCTAATAATGTTCACGTCGGTTTGTCTCGTTCCTTGTACATAGAAGTACTAGAATGTGGTCTGGATAGATTGTTTACTTTTCCCTTGAAGTCGAGATCGAAGGGGAAAGCCTTCTCTAGTTGTCCTTCCATCTACTCTCATGGATCAAAGGGGTGGATAATACCACCTAGGAAAAATCGTCATTGGTCTACTTTTCCAACAAATAGAAGAAACAAAACTTGCCATTCCTCTAATTTTCTTTCAAATCAAAAGGGAAAATACTAATAACGCTATAAACAAACTGCGACGGGTTTTCGTAGTAAATGTCTCAACCGTGAGTGTTTTTTAGGAAAGGAGGATGACCCCCGACCTCTGTATTTGGGCATACGGCCACTTTATTAATTATTCTCACGAGACCTTACAAATTAATACCACAGTAAGACTAAAGTCGTCGTCTAAGCAACAAACTGTCGCTACACCTATCCAGTTGATGAAGGGGCGCAGATAGCCTGGGCCTAATACCAAACAGACATCGCAGCTAAACCTAACATCTAAGACCTGAGGACCCATCCAGGACGCCTGTCGGGCATGGGTTTCGCCGGTCCGGCGTGCTCTCAGAGGCCGCCGCCGCCAATTGCCACCGCTCCATCTTCAGAACTGTACTGATGCATCAACCTTGCTCAGTCTAGCTATTGTCGACGCCACCACGGCGCCCAACGGCACCTCCTCCCTGCGCACAAACAACTGTGCATGTCGCGGTCGCCACTGATACACCTCAGCACCATACTGCCAAGTATCACCAGCCGACACAACTTGAAATCTTTGAAAAATCTGCCATGCGTAGCACCTGCCGATCAGGCATGACTTAACATCTCCACCGAAGCTCCGTGCAAGACGAAGCCGCTCCACCTCCTGCCTCTGACTTCCAGCGCTGCTCCACAAACGATGCTCCCAAGAGAGAAACGACACCGCAGTGCCGCCATCGTCCGATCTGGAACACCAGATCCTAGGGTTTCCCCCCAGAGCAGTGCTACATCTTGAGCTTGCTTTGGTCTTCCCTGAAGAGGAAGGGATGATGCAGCAGAGTAGCGTAAGTATTTCTCTCAGTTTTTGAGAACCAAGGTATCAATCCAGTAGGAGCCCACGCTCAAGTCCCTCGTGCCTGCACAAAGCGATAGCTACTCGCAACCAACGCGATTAGGGGTTGTCAATCCGTTCACGGTCACTTACGAGAGTGAGATCTGATAGATATAATATTTTTGATATTTTTGGTATAAAGATGCAAAGTAAAAAGTAAAAGCAAAGTAAAAAAGCAAAGCAAGATTAAAGTGATGGAGATTGATATGATGAGAATAGACCCGGGGGCCATAGGTTTCACTAGTGACTTCTCTCAAGAGCATACGTATTCTACGGTGGGTGAACAAATTACTGTTGAGCCATTGACAGAATTGAGCATACTTATGAGAATATCTAGGCATGATCATGTATATAGGCATCACGTCCGTGACAAGTAGATCGAAACGATTCTGCATCTACTACTATTACTCCAGTCATTGACCGCTATCCAGCATGCATCTAGAGTATTAAGTTACAAACAGAGCAACGCCTTAAGCAAGATGACATGATGTAGAGAGATAAATTCATGCAATATAAAATAAACCCCATCTTGTTATCCTCGATGGCAACGATGCAATACATGCCTTGCTGCCCCTTCTGTCACTGGGTAAGGACACCGCAAGATCGAACTCAAAGCTAAGCACTTCTCCCATGGCAAGAACTACCAATCTAGTTGGCCAAACCAAACGGATAATTCGAAGAGACTTGCAAAGATAACCAGTCATACATAAAAGAATTCAGAGAAGATTGAAATATTATTCATAGATAGACTTGATCATAAACCCACAATTCATCGGTCTCAACAAACACACCGTAAAAAGAAGATTACATCGAATAGATCTCCACAAGAGAGGGGGAGAACTTTGTATTGAGATTCAAAGAGAGAGAAGAAGTCATCTAGCTACTAACTATGGACCCGAAGGTCTGAGGTAAACTACTCACACTTCATCGGAGGGGCTATGATGATGTAGAAGCCCTCCGTGATGACGACCCTCTTCCGGCGGAGCTCCGGAAGAGGCCCCAAGATGGGATCTCGTGGATATAGAAAGTTGCGGCGGTGGAATTAGGTTTTTGGCTCCTGTTCTGATCGTTTGGGGGTACGTGTGTGTATATATAGGAGGAAGAAGTACGCCGGAGGAGCAACGAGGGGCCCACGAGGCAGGGGGGCGCGCCCCCCACCCTCGTGACCGCCTCTTTTGTTCCTTGAAGCAGGGTCCAAGTCTCCTGGATCACGTTCGGTGAGAAAATCACGTTCCCGAAAGTTTTATTCCGATTGGACTCCGTTTGATATTCCGTTTCTTCGAAACACTGAAATAGGCAAAAAACAGCAATTCTGGGTTGGGCCTCCGGTTAATAGGTTAGTCCCAAAAATAATATAAAAGTGGAAAATAAAGCCCAATATAGTCCAAAACAGTAGATAATATAGCATAGAGTAATAAAAAATTATAGATACGTTAGAGACGTATCAAGCAGCACGAGTGGGGCGATAGTAGTTACACGATGATGCCTCCATCAAGGTAACGGCGTAGAACGCCGTCATCGCCTGCCAACGGCTCGATTTTCACCGACAACCATGTCTCCCCAACTCGCAGCCGGGACTATAGATGATGGATCTCGAGATCTGATCACCAAGCCTCTGGCCGGCCATCTCTAACGACGAAGATGGCCACCACCATTGGCCAGCGAGACAACGCGATATGAAGTAGGGCGCTGCCAGCGTGCGTCCTGGCCAGCACCACCGGCGCTCGGCCCGTCCCGGACCACGCCTCATGGACGAGGGCAACGGCAATCGCTGCCACGACAAGGACGCAGACCGGAAGCTCAGATCTGACCCACCCGCGCGCCGCCACATGGCCACCACCAAGCGCCGTTCAGGGGCAGCCCCGCCGCCGTGAGGGACGCCGCCCCACGGGCAGCAGGCGCCAGCCACCGGCGGAACACCGCCGCACGCCACCGGCCACCGCGAGATCGTCACCGGCCACCGTGAGATCTGCGCGAGAACGACAAGGACGCCCCGCCGCCACCTTCCCTGGGGACCACGCGGGCTTCGCCGGTGTCCCCTCCGGCAACGGCGAAGCGGGGGAGGAGCGGGGAGGGGCGGCGCTGTGCGGAAGGGTCGGAGAGAGCAGTTGCTGCGCCGCCGCTGCCGAAGTGGCGGCCGGAGGCGGCCGCGCGCGAGACCTAGATCGCCTTGCCTCAAGTAATATATGTTGCCCGTGTAAGTTGTTGTACCCTAAATGACTAAGATATAAGCTACCTTATTTCAAATCAACGATGGTGTGTATGGCAAGGACCGAGGTAGCCTATGCGCGGTGGGCATTCTGCTGCGTCCGCTGGCAGGCGGCGGTCAGCGCTCGATGGCTTAGGCGACTTTACAAATCGCGATTAGTTTAGCAGCGGGTTTCTTGCCTCGAACTCCCTCCCCTCTCATTCTCCCGGCATTTTCCTTTCGATCCCGTTTTGCAGGCTGCATGGTTTAGATATTACTCCCTGCGTTCTTAAATATAAGTGTTTTTAGATATTTTAATATGAACCACATACGGAGCAAAATGAGTGAAGTATCTATATACATTTGTGTGTAGTTCATATTGAAATCTTTAGAAAGACTTATACTCCCTCCGTAAACTAATATAAGGGTGTTTAGAATACTAAAGTAATGATCTAAACGCTCTTATATTAGTTTACAGAGGGAGTATTTAGCAACGGAGGAAATATTTCTGTTGATGAAATGGAAAGGTGGTGAGCTCGGTTTCAAAGGAGCTGAAGAGTGAAGACAAATTGGCAATCAGCCAGAGATCACCTCTGTATGATGTTGGACCACCGTGGCCTTTTTCTAAGCTGAATGGTCCTGACAAGTGACATTCGCAATTCACAACAAGAACAAAAAGACAAGTGACAAGCAGAGCAGCCATTGTTGACGACTTGGACGTGCCACAGAATCCTCACGTACTACTTGGTCCCCAAGGTATCCGAGACGGAGAGAATTATCCAATCTGGATTCGATTGCAACAAGGCAGTGTGGCCTGGCCACTCGCATGCAGAACGTACGTACCCATGGCAAAGGTGGGTGGATAGATGGATAGCAGAGACCGTGACTTCACTTGGGAAAAGGTATAGTTGGCAGCACGTACACTTGCTCCCTCCGATCGCTACTTCGTCGAACGAATGTCTGCAGCTAGCTCGGTGCTCCGGTGACTGGACCGGATGACCGCCGCTGGCTTAGCTTTGGCCGACAGCGACGGCGCCGGAGGAGGAGTGGGCGCTACGAAACTCGAGGGGGTGCAAAGCGCCGTGTCGCATCCATACGTCGTCACGCAACGAAAACAAGGCAGGTTGGTGCCCATGTTCAGGCCCGTTAGCACGGGAAATGTGCGCTCTCAAGCCTTCGACGCTGGGATAGTCCCACCTCGGAGAAATTACAAGCATCACGACCAGTTTATATATCGAGAGCTTCGTAGACTGCTCGCCGAGTTCGGTGGCGCGAACTTGTAACCCAGATGATGAGGGGGCAATTGGCAGTCACTGCTGGCCCGGTCGTGTCGGCCCACAGCCCAATTACTTGAGGGGAGCAGGCTTCTGGGCCCTGTCGTGTCGGCCCCTAGCCCAATTACGAGTGGGGAGAAGCTGACTGTCATTTTTTCTATTTTTTTCTTTGTTTTTTCTGATTCCTGTTTATTTATAAATATCTTTTATACTTACTCTGCACAGATTTCTTTTATACTTACGCAAATCCTATACATCGCTCTAAGCGACACTACCGCCTCTCGCCGCCCGAAGCAAACTGGTAATGGGCCGGGCCCATCCTTCTTTTTTAGTGGGCCATATTTTGGAGAGGCCCATCAAGTAAAGTAGCCATCCGTGATGAAATGGTCCGCCGACCGTACCACGACTTTGGTCATTTTATCGTAGTAGATGGAAATTCAATTCTTTTGTTTGGCGGTCCCTCTTCTGCCACGGATTTGAGAAAAACACGATAGATGCTTGGTCGGCGTGTGGCAGATGTCAAATTTTCGGTTCCTCGAGCTTTTTAACTCTGATCATGCCCGGCAGTCTTTCAAAACTTGCGAGGCTGTGATATGTGTGTGCCTGACGGGCATTTTTTTATCGCACCCGTTATTTAGGCCTTGTTAACGTTGCTTGATGCAGTTGTGTATGATCTGACTGCCGAGTCCCGATGCCAGCATCTCTGTACAAGAAACATATACTCAATTGGAAATTCTTTTTCTATCGCGCCTGCTGTTTTGTGCTTGTTAACGTTGCTCCATGCAATCGTGTATGGTATGACTACTGGGTACCCGATGCCAGCATCTCTGAACAAGAAACATGTGCTCAGTTTGACTTTTTTTTCCGGTCGCGCCCGTTATTTGACCTTGTTAACGTTGCTCCACAGCCGTGTATGGTCTAGCTGGTAGGTCCCCGATATTAGTCTCTCTGTACAAACATGTTGGATAATTTGTTATCCATGATTGCTGGCTACTTGACTTATTAAAGTTGAGGGACGATGCAGGTGGGTGGTTTCGATGTTAACCTCGTTGTACAGCAACGACAAAGGTGCATCACTGGGCGCCGAAAGGCATGGCGAATAGGTGGGCCAAGGCAGACTCTCGCAAGGCTGGTACAACGCGTGTCCTTGTTCCCGAACGACGTCGAGGCTGGGGAGTAGTTTAGATTTTCGGTTTAGTTTGAATTTTGTTGTACCAATATGCCTAAGTTTAAGGAAAATCGAATCTAGGATTTTGTTGAATTCAGGGTGGCCAATGGGTCGTCGATATAGGGCCACGGGAAGACAATGATAGATAGCCGAACGCAACCAAAACTCCAACTAAAACAAATATGTATCTCACTAACATTAGTTGACATGCAAACCCGCCTCACCTCTCTGTGAAAGGGGTCAAAAAAATTGTGAATCTGCAATGGTCCAATTGTAAACAACACTTTCAAATCTTTACAATGTTAGTTGTTGTATTTTGATGTCCTGTACAACCCCCAACCCAAACTCATTAAGGGCAGTATAGTCTTTTGCCATTAATTAGTGATTATCTTTACTATTAAATTGCTTGAGGTAGGTTCGTCGTTTCCGTTCTGACATTTTCTTTCTGATTTTTCCCTGATGGTTCGAATTATTTACATGGTCTGCCATCGCTAAGTAAAATTGAACGGTTCGTTTATTTCCTGACGTTGTTAAAGTTGAGGGATGAAGCAAGCATGTGGGTTCCGCTATTGACCTCATTGTACAGCAGCGACGGAGGCGCATCACTGGGTGCCGGAAGGCATGGCGAATAGGTGGGCCAAGGTGGCCGCTCACGAGGCTAGTACAACGCGTGTGTCACATCCCTAGCTTCAGGCATTGCTCTAGGTTAGCTTCATGTGTGCATCATGTCTATATTTTTGAAACTTGAATTGAGGAATATTGGAAGCCTCAAAACCCTAAATAAAAGAGGGGCAAAAACCCTAGAAATCTCATTCATTGCTCCAAAATGCTCCTCTTAAGTGTTTGATAATTTTTGGTAAGGATTCTGGTCCCAACCAAAATATTGAACATTTTTAAGGAGTTATTTTTGGGACTTTGAATTTAATTCATTAGTTATTTGAATTTGAATTATATTCATATAATTAGAATATAATTTCAAATATCCCTGAAATATTTTATAAGCTTTTGGAAAAGTCCATCTAGCAATATAAAATATTCAGTGGAGTTTTTGGCATTGTTTGAATTATTTTTAAAATTCAAAACAGTGGCAAAATAATTTAAATAAAACAAAAACAGAAGAAAAATATAAAACAGAATAGAAATAAAAGAGAGGAGAGAAACCTTACCTGGACCTTACCTGGCAGCCACCCACAGCCCAACACTGTGCAGCCCACGCAGGCCCAGCCCACCTCCTCCTCCTTTGTCCTCTTCCTCCTCTGCCAGGAGGACGAGCAGAGGCGAGGCGTGGCGCTCGCCGACGCTGCCCCGGCCACCTCCTGCTTCCCCCCCCTAGCCACCTCCTGCTTCCTCCCTGGCCTCCCCAGAGACGCCCCGGACGACGCCACGCACCCCCTGCACCGCTCCCCTCTCCCCGTGCCCCTCTTCCCCCCCTGTTCGCCTCTCCCTCTCGCTCACCGAATGCGCCCGCCGCCACCGACGAGCACCACCGCACCCACCGTCTCCCCCTCGACCCTCGCTGTGCTTGCGA
>NC_041384.1:104129823-104193648 GCF_002162155.2 Triticum dicoccoides
GTCAGGTTTGACCCGGGGCAGCCCTGTTGACTTGCTGATGCAAGCATGACGCAGTGCTGATGTCATAACTCATTTTCTGGATTTAACTTAATTCTGAAATTCCAGAAAATAACTAAAACTTCAATAAATCATAGAAAATTAACCGTAACTCCAAATTAAATAAATTATATATGAAAAATTATCAGAAAAATTCAAGGAATCCATCTGTACCATTTTCATGCATGTTAGAACAACTTATCACTACTGTTTAGGGCAAATGAAGTAAAGGGCATTTAAATAATCACATATGGAGTTTGAATTTGAATCTTGTATTCAAACCAACTTCATTTAATCTATTGCTAGTTGCATTAGCTCAAAACACATTCATATTGCCATGTCATGATCATGCATCATATTGTGCATTGCATTGATTGTGTTCCCTTCTGTGTTGCCGGTATTTGTCCCCTCTCGATAGACGTGATACCGATGATGTGATCGTTGACACTGATGAAGACTCAATGTTATCTTCAGAAGTGCCAGGCAAGCAAAACCCCCTTGTTCATTCCGATACAATCCCACCCTCTCGCTCCTGCTCTCTTTTACTGCATTAGGACAACAACGAATCAACTGTTACTTACTGCGGTAGCTGAACCCCTTTATCCTTTGCATGACCTGTCATTGCCACAGTAATTAGATGAAACCCACTAGCATGAGTAGGAGTTGTTTGAGCCCTGTTGTGCCTACTCATTCATGTTTGTTCGTCATGCCTGCTACTGCTTAGAGTTGAGTCAGGTCTGATTCATCGGGGATGAATCAGAGGCGTGTGAACATGTCCTACTATGTGTGAGCTAAGTGTGTGAACACGATTTGGTAAAGGTAGCGGTGAGAGGCCATGTAGGAGTACATGGTGGGTTGTCTCATTGCAGCCGTCCTCAGGAACTGAGTTCTGTGTTTGTGATCCATGATTCAGCTACTACCACGCATTGGGCCCGAAACCAATGGACCCTCTCGGCTTCTTGATCACCCTTGTCCTCTGTCCAGGAGTTGCAAGTAGTTTCTGGTGTTTGTAGTATGCTGGAGGCCGTGCGCAGCGCTGACCGTAGGGGTGGGCTGTGATGCGGTAGGCACGTGGCACGGTGTACCGGGCGCCCGTTTGGTGTCTCGGGAACCCTGTTCACATCGTTTGGGGCTGTGAGCGAAACTCCGGCCGGATCTCCTCATGGATGGAACCCGAATAGGCGATAAACCTGGACTAGAGACTTAGGTGATTAGGTAGGTCATGGCCGACACCCACGTTGGGCTTCCGCTTGAAGGTTGCCAAGTACATGTCGTGTAAACGGCGGTAAGTGGTGAGAGCGTGTGTGAAGAAGTACACCCCTGCAGGGTTAACCTAATCTATTCGAATAGCCGTGTCCACGGAAAAGGACTTCTGGGTTGCTTATATCAGTTCATAGACAAGTGAAAGTGGATACTCTAAAATACACAAGATAAGCGTGAGTGCTATGGATGGCGTTCTCGTAGGGAGACGGGAGCGGATCCATAGTGGTGTATTGATATGGTGAATATGTGGACTCGTGTGCGCCACCTCAAAAGAGTCGCTTGCAGTTGTAGTTCAGGATAGCCACCGAGTCAAAGCTGGCTTGCTGCAGTTAAACCCCACCACCCCCTTGTTGATAATGATGCATATGTAGATAGATCTGATGTAAGTCTTGCTGGGTACATTTGTACTCACGTTTGCCTATTTTATGTTTTGCAGAGAGACTTCAGTCTCACTAGTAGTTCCACGTGGACTTCGACGTTTAGCTTGTTACCTCAGCTACGATCTTGTGCCCTCGGCAGGATCTGATAGATAGTCAGGCTTCTCGGCCTTTTTCATTTATAGATGTCTGTACCCAGACATGATAGCTTCCGCTTGTGCTTTGACTTGTATGCTCTGATTGTTGGGTCGTGAGACCTATGTTTGTAATATCTCGCTCCTCGGAGCCTAATGAATAAATACTTGATTTGTAGAGTCATGTTGTGATGCCATGTTGTATTTGCACATATCGAGCATATTGTGTGTATGTTATTGAAATGCTTGGTATGTGTGGGATCTGACCATCTAGTTGTTTATCTTTAGTAGCCCCTCTTACCGGGAAATGTCTCCTAGTGTTTCCACTGAGCCATGGTAGCTTGCTACTGCTCCGGAACACTTAGGCTGGCCGGCATGTGTCCTTCTTCGTTCCTGTGTCTGTCCCTTCGGGGAAATGTCACGCGATGAATACCGGAGTCCTGTTAGACCGCTACAGCCCGGTTTACCGGAGTCCTGCTAGCCCAGTGCTACAGCCCGGACCCACTTGCTGATGACCGACACGTTCGAAGCTGGGTCATGAATGCCTGTCCCTGTAAGTCTGTGCCACTTTGGGTTTACAACTAGTCATGTCAGCCCGGGCTCTTTATCATATGGATGCTAGCGACACTATCATATATGTGAGCCAAAAGGCGCAAACGGTCCCGGGCAAAGGTAAGGCGACACCCGTGGGGATACCGTGCGTGAGGCCGCAAAGTGATATGAGGTGTTACCGGCTAGATCGATGTGACATCGAGTCGGGGTCCTGACAGCGTTGGTATCAGAGCTTGACTGCCTGTAGGATTACCAAGCCAAACTGGTCGAAGTTGAGTCTAGAAATTCTTTAGTTATATAAGGGAATTGATTGTGGGATGGAACGTAAGGCTCTTTTTACTCCTTATACCTCATGCCCTTCTGATCTGAGTCATCTTATCTTTCCTGTGGGGATTAAGAACTAGGCTATCTCTTCTTTCTATTAGGATCACGTGTTACTAATCAGTAGACTTATAAGATTGTTGGATTTAAGTCTCAGTTCAGTTCCTACTACTTCCGTATGTTAATTGTTGATCTCGGAACCTTGATATTGTGCTTCTGAGTGGTTATGCCACCATTTTTGTGATTGTCTCAAATCTTTTTGAGCAATTATAGCCGTTATGCTGTCCGAGTCATCCCAGGTTTCTAAATAGTCCGATGCATTTGCAAATCCCTTCCTTCTGTTTCCGATGTTCCCATGGGCCAGATTAACCACACTAATCGGTGTGTTGAGGTAATTATTGCCTCGACATATATGTTGGAATTATTATTATGACCCTAAGTGCTTAGGGGATCATCTAGTGGTCTAGCCATGATTTGTGTCCTAGTGTGAAGATTCTGGCCTTTATTCTCGGAAGCATCCCGTGATGCTACTTAGTAGTAGGTATTCTATCCCTGGGTTTTGAACCCGAGATTCACTCTACCTACTTCATGTTGATAGTAATTGCTAGTGCCTTTAGGATATTAGTAACCTTTGCGATAGTCCTTGAAGTCCGTGGTATCTTCTTCTTCCAAATACCATGAACTACTTATGGCAGAAGTTCCTCGTTGAACTGAACGATCACAACCAGAGTGCTCTTGATGAGTTCTCCATTATATGTTGTGACTCTGCCAGCTCAACCTCTCTGCATGGGTTATCCGGAAGAATTATGTTGAACTTTGTTCGGCATACCAACCCATGTATCCACAACTCAGAAAGTTATATGTTCCTTTGAGTTGTCCCTCTTTAGTTGTCTACTGACCTTCGTCTATCAATTGATAGTCAAGAGTATGCGTGCGTTCGTTTATCGATGCCTATTACTCTTGTGGTCCGTCAAGCCATTCTATCGCGGAATGACTAGGAGAAACAAACTCCAGTACCTCTTCCATATCTAGGATTGGGTCAAAGTAGTTGTATTCCGCAGATCAAATGCCAATCCAGCTTTTGGTTCTGTTCTACCTTGGAGTATTACATATTTTATATCGAGATTGTTATAGGAATTGCACACCATCCCATGAACTCTTGGTACAGTGACACTTCTTGCCATCACTGTTCATTCCTCGGCCCTCGTGTTGATGCAACCGGAATACCGACAAATGAATTGTGATGTGTGAAATCAATACTCCCAGCAACCTCGTTGCTTGGTAGTTAAAGGGTAATAATTTCATTCTTAGCGTGTTGGTATGAATCATCCTTCTAAGACTGATCGTGCTACCTAGTCCTTATTTCGGTGCACCCTCCGATTGATGAGTTAGGATCTTGTCAAGTCCTCACTCATTTGATCATATCGTCTTGCCCTCAAAAGCGAGATTGTTCTCGAGCTTAGTAACATATCGGTGGTTCGTGATTTTCCGAATATCTTCTCGAAAGTATCACCAGGCTGTCACCTGACTGTTATGTTGAGCTCGTGATCAAGTTGGTTTCTTGCGAACCACCTTCTCTCCAAGAATCGGTGTTAGATACCCCTGAGCTAGCTGGTTAAGCTATACAACAACCTGGAGAATTGGAAGATAAAAGCTTGCCTGACTTAGTTCCTCCCAAAGGGATATTCTTGTGTAGTGTGTGTTGAAGAAAGATGATATCTTCATCGATTGGTCCTTGTGATCAGTTGCTGGACCTATTGTCTTATCAATCCTTTGATTTGAGTGTGGGCTATCGTCAAATCAAATCAGTACCAACGATGCTCGTAATGTTGTCTTATTCGTGGTTGATCCCTCGAGCATACACCATTACATCTTTGGTCTGACCAATGCTATCACTTGTTCACTTAACTATGGAATTCCTCTTAAAAGGAAACCCAGATGAATTGTTGTTGAGCCCATTGACAACATCCTTATCTCCTCCGTGATTTTGTTGGACATTAAGCTAGTGTTGGAAACTTTGAAAGCATTTTCTTCATGCTAGCTCATGAAGTATTTGTTTGATGAAAGAAGTGACTTCCTCTAGTTCATGTGCATTTGATGCAAGTTGCCGCCGTGGACTCGAGAAAGTCAATGTTGCTTCCTTTGGAATCATCGCAAGTCAGTCATGCACATGTGCGAAGAATTCTGTGGTTTGAAGACTTGCAACCTTCAATCTATATGTATCCCTAGCACACCAAGCCACTGATTGATTTGTTCAAGGAGAAGAAGTTCCTTCTTAAGAGTATACCTTATGCAAGGATTTTGATATCCTCGTTGATGGTTCCCCACCTGAACTCGGTAGTGTTTTATTATAAGACTACCACGTGGTCATGCTTGTCTGGGACAACGTGTTCACATGTTTGTAGCAGAACCAGCTCATGTTTTGGAGCTTACTATCGTAGTTCATTTCCCGAGAATCTCGCAACGTCATCTCGTCGATTTGTGTTGCAAACTTTCATTTTTCTTCCTAGACTCGATGAGCCTGGAATATTCTGACACCAACCAGATCTGAATCTCAGGCAGATATGATGGTTGGAACATTTCCCAAGAATTATAATATTGGTCGCGTGATAACCGGTAAAGTGGATGTCGTGGCCAACACACCCAGCCGGAAGACCTATTATTATAATATCTTGATTGATGAAGTTGGCCACCTCCCCATAGGGATTTCGTAGGGTTTACTCCCTAGTTGCCCCTATGGATTTTTGTGTTTCCGAAGTCCGACCTTTTACTTGATGTTCTAGATATCAAACCATATCTATGAATGGGTTACACTAGCACATCAAGGAGAACATTAGAAGCGGAGTGCTAAATGTCTTTCGGTCGATCATCCAGATTTTATTTCCTTGGCCTCCCTAAGATGAAATCTGAGAAGTGTTATCTTCCTTTGCATCTGCATCATCCATCATCATTCATCGTGGTAGCAAGTTGTGTTGCCAGGATCCTTGACACGGATATTGGTAGAATCTTGATGATTGTGGAAATGCTCAAGTTCTTGAGAGCACGCACAAGCGCTACGTGTTATCATCGACTCTGACTAGGATTCCTCTCAGCTCCCTCGGCAATGCTATGATCTTTTCAAACAGCGAATTCACTCTCTATTGTTGGGTTCTTCCCCAGTTACCAGAATCATTCCCATCATTTGCATTTTGTTCCCAGCTTGCACCGCCAATGTGCCATTCTACCATGGGTCTCTTCCATTTCCGGTGATAAGCAAATTCATCCATTACGTTGTCTTCAACAAGGTAATCCACATCATCCAAGTTTGAGTTTGCCATTCTACCGACCCCCTCCAAACGATCGCTCGAGAATTGTCTTAGGCTGGTTCAAAGAGTTTCAATGATCTATGAATCAAAAGTAATTATTTTTGCCACTTAAGATAATAATCTACGAATCACCCTCCTCCAGGATGTTTCGTCGTGGTATCATGGCAACTCAACTCCTCGCTACGTGGACAATATTTTACCACCTTCTTAAATGTGGAATTGTTGTCTACCTAGTGAACCTTTGTCATCCGTTTCTTTCCACCCCTCTTGATGTGTATCTCGTGTCTCAACTCGAGAGATGGTCCTATGTCTCATTCCGTGAGTTGTTCGATCATCGAGGAGATCGACCCTTCTAGAGTCTCCTTCTTCCCTCCATGTCATGTTGGCAGGATTTCTCAGAGCAAGACATCAAGACAATGATGGTGAATGAATCAACGTTTCTATGAAGTGCACCCTGGATCGTGAAGATTATACTAGTTACGTTTCCCCTTCACCTTACCCTACGCTTGAATCTCGAGACGAGATTCTTGTTTAGTGGGGGTGAGTTGTCACATCCCTAGCTTCAGGCATTGCTCTAGGTTAGCTTCATGTGTGCATCATGTCTATATTTTTGAAACTTGAATTGAGGAATATTGGAAGCCTCAAAACCCTAAATAAAAGAGGGGCAAAAACCCTAGAAATCTCATTCATTGCTCCAAAATGCTCCTCTTAAGTGTTTGATAATTTTTGGTAAGGATTCTGGTCCCAACCAAAATATTGAACATTTTTAAGGAGTTATTTTTGGGACTTTGAATTTAATTCATTAGTTATTTGAATTTGAATTATATTCATATAATTAGAATATAATTTCAAATATCCCTGAAATATTTTATAAGCTTTTGGAAAAGTCCATCTAGCAATATAAAATATTCAGTGGAGTTTTTGGCATTGTTTGAATTATTTTTAAAATTCAAAACAGTGGCAAAATAATTTAAATAAAACAAAAACAGAAGAAAAATATAAAACAGAATAGAAATAAAAGAGAGGAGAGAAACCTTACCTGGACCTCGCAACGCCGCCACCATCGCCGTTTCGTCGCCGGCCACCGAAGCTCGCCGCCGTTCGATTCGCCGCCGACAGGACATCCCCGAGCCCACTGACCAACCCTGCGGAACCGCGGTGAGCTCCTCTGCCGTTCGCCCCTTTTTCCCGTCGCTCCGCACGCTCCCTAGCGCTAGCGCTGCCGTGCCCGAAGCTCGCCGCCGCCGCGCCTCATCGCCGGCGTGGCTAGAGCCACCACAGCTCGAATCCGAGCACACCGCTGTGCTCAGAGAACTCCCAGGAGCCCGTAGCGCCCACCAGCCCCTCCTCCCATGCACCATAGCGCCATCTCCGCTGTTGCCCGAGCTCCGGCCGCCGCCGCGAGCTCGACTCCGGCGAGTACAGCGCACCCCGTCCGCTCCTTCCTGCTCCGTTGGATGCGGAAGAGCACGGGCTACGCCCCGGTGGTCTCCGCGAGTCCAGCCGCCGCCTGTAGCTCAAGTCCGGCGAGCTCCCGCCGCAGTTTTGGTCGTCGCCGGCCGAACTCCGGCGAAGTCGACGTGGCTTAGTTAATTAGTCACTAACCCCCACCCACTGACGCTGACAAGTGGGCCCCAGGGCTTAGTCAAAGCTAACCAGCCCGGGTCAACGCGGGATTAGTCCCTGTGTCACTGACGTGTGGACCCCACACGTCAGGTTTGACCCGGGGCAGCCCTGTTGACTTGCTGATGCAAGCATGACGCAGTGCTGATGTCATAACTCATTTTCTGGATTTAACTTAATTCTGAAATTCCAGAAAATAACTAAAACTTCAATAAATCATAGAAAATTAACCGTAACTCCAAATTAAATAAATTATATATGAAAAATTATCAGAAAAATTCAAGGAATCCATCTGTACCATTTTCATGCATGTTAGAACAACTTATCACTACTGTTTAGGGCAAATGAAGTAAAGGGCATTTAAATAATCACATATGGAGTTTGAATTTGAATCTTGTATTCAAACCAACTTCATTTAATCTATTTCTAGTTGCATTAGCTCAAAACACATTCATATTGCCATGTCATGATCATGCATCATATTGTGCATTGCATTGATTGTGTTCCCTTCTATGTTGCCGGTATTTGTCCCCTCTCGATAGACGTGATACCGATGATGTGATCGTTGACACTGATGAAGACTCAATGTTATCTTCAGAAGTGCCAGGCAAGCAAAACCCCCTTGTTCATTCCGATACAATCCTACTCTCTCGCTCCTGCTCTCTTTTAATGCATTAGGACAACACCGATTTATCTGTTACTTGCTGCGGTAGCTGAACCCCTTTATCCTTTGCATGACCTGTCATTGCCACAGTAAATAGATGAAACCCACTAGCATGAGTAGGAGTTGTTTGAGCCCTGATGTGCCTACTCATTCATGTTTGTTTGTCATGCCTGCTATCGCTTAGAGTTGAGTCAGGTCTGATTCATCGGGGATGAATCAGGGGTGTGAGAACATGTCCTACGGTGTGTGAGCTAAGCGTGTGAACACGATTTGGTAAAGGTAGCGGTGAGAGGCCATGTAGGAGTACATGGTGGGTTGTCTCATTGCAGCCGTCCTCAGGAACTGAGTTCTGTGTTTGTGATCCATGATTCAGCTACTACCACGCATTGGGCCCGAAACCAATGGACCCTCTCGGCTTCTTGATCACCCTTGTCCTCTGTCCAGGAGTTGCAAGTAGTTTCTGGTGTTTGTAGTATGCTGGAGGCCGTGCGCAGCGCTGACCGTAGGGGTGGGCTGTGATGCGGTAGGCACGTGGCACGGTGTACCGGGCGCCCGTTTGGTGTCTCGGGAACCCTGTTCACATCGTTTGGGGCTGTGAGCGAAACTCCGGCCGGATCTCCTCATGGATGGAACCCGAATAGGCGATAAACCTGGACTAGAGACTTAGGTGATTAGGTAGGTCGTGGCCGACACCCACGTTGGGCTTCTGCTTGAAGGTTGCCGAGTACATGTCGTGTAAACGGCGGTAAGTGGTGAGAGCGTGTGTGAAGAAGTACACCCCTACAGGGTTAACCTAATCTATTCGAATAGCCGTGTCCACGGAAAAGGACTTATGGGTTGCTTATATCAGTTCATAGACAAGTGAAAGTGGATACTCTAAAATACGCAAGATAAGCGTGAGTGCTATGGATGGCGTTCTCGTAGGGAGACGGGAGCGGATCCATAGTGGTGTATTGATATGGTGAATATGTGGACTCGTGTGCGCCACCTCAAAAGAGTCGCTTGCAGTCGTAGTTCAGGATAGCCACCGAGTCAAAGCTGGCTTGCTGCAGTTAAACCCCACCACCCCCTTGTTGATAATGATGCATATGTAGATAGATCTGATGTAAGTCTTGCTGGGTACATTTGTACTCACGTTTGCCTATTTTATGTTTTGCAGAGAGACTTCAGTCTCACTAGTAGTTCCACGTGGACTTCGACGTTTAGCTTGTTACCTCAGCTACGATCTTGTGCCCTCGGCAGGATCTGATAGATAGTCAGGCTTCTCGGCCTTTTTCATTTATAGATGTCTGTACCCAGACATGATAGCTTCCGCTTGTGCTTTGACTTGTATGCTCTGATTGTTGGGTCGTGAAACCTATGTTTGTAATATCTCGCTCCTCGGAGCCTAATGAATAAATACTTGATTTGTAGAGTCATGTTGTGATGCCATGTTGTATTTGCACATATCGAGCATATTGTGTGTATGTTATTGAAATGCTTGGTATGTGTGGGATCTGACCATCTAGTTGTTTATCTTTAGTAGCCCCTCTTACCGGGAAATGTCTCCTAGTGTTTCCACTGAGCCATGGTAGCTTGCTACTGCTCCGGAACACTTAGGCTGGCCGGCATGTGTCCTTCTTCGTTCCTGTGTCTGTCCCTTCGGGGAAATGTCACGCGATGAATACCGGAGTCCTGTTAGCCCGCTACAGCCCGGTTTACCGGAGTCCTGCTAGCCCAGTGCTACAGCCCGGACCCACTTGCTGATGACCGACACGTTCGAAGCTGGGTCATGAATGCCTGTCCCTGTAAGTCTGTGCCACTTTGGGTTTACAACTAGTCATGTCAGCCCGGGCTCTTTATCATATGGATGCTAGCGACACTATCATATATGTGAGCCAAAAGGCGCAAACGGTCCCGGGCAAAGGTAAGGCGACACCCGTGGGGATACCGTGCGTGAGGCCGCAAAGTGATATGAGGTGTTACCGGCTAGATCGATGTGACATCGAGTCGGGGTCCTGACAGCGTGTCCTCGCTCCCGAACGATATCGAGGCCGGTGAGTAGTTTAGATTTTAAATGTAGTTCAATTTTTTTATACCAATATGCCTTATTTTATGGAAAATCGAATATAGAGTTTTGTTGAGTTCAGCGTGGCCAATGGGTCGCCGACATACGGGCCACGGGAAGACAATGACAGACATGCTAACACAAGCAAGGCTCCAACTAAAACAACTGTGTATTCACAAAAATTAGTTGACATGCAAACCCGCCTCACCACTGTGTGGGTAAAAAATGTGAACCTGCAATGGTCCAATAGTAAACAACACTTTCAAATCTTTACAATGTTAGTTGTTGGATTTTGAGAGGGCACTCCTGAACCCATGGGCATATGCACCCACTTTTTTCAAAAGAATGCACTTTAAGCACATTTTAAAATGTGAAAAACTCAAAAGAAAATTTCACGCATACTTGTTCGCAAATGTGTGTGTGTGGCATAAAGTTTTGTGAAAAAAATGTTTTTTTGTTTTATCTCCGCAAAAAAGACAAATTTCAGTGCTTCTAAATAGCATTTCACCATACAATTTTTTGTTTTTTTTGCATATGCCACAAAAAAGTTGTTTTTTTTGTGAAACTTTATGCACACACATAGAAGATGGAGATATATCCGCGCAACCTTTTAAAGATTTTTTTAGCATTTAAAAATGTGTTTTTCGAAGTAGGTTCATATATACCCGGATTCATTCATACACTTCCCGTTGGATTTTGGTGTATATTGTGAATCCAGCACCGAAGATTTAGTGTAAAACGATTATGATATGAGGTCACCCAAACTCATTAAGGGCAGTATAGTCTTTTGCCATTAATTAGTGATTATCTTTACTATTAAATTGCTTGAGGTAGGTCCGTGGTTCTCATTCCGACATTTTCTTTCCAAATTTGCCCCTGATAGTTCAGATCTTTTACATGATCTGCCACCGATAAGTCAAACTGAACGGTTCGTTTATTTCCTTCTCTACCTCCCGCTTGGGTCAATCCCTCTTCGACGAATGGAGCTCCCGTGCCGCTATTGGATGGACCCCACGCCGCCGTTGGAAGGGGCTGTCGCGCGTCCTTCGGATGGAGCTCCCATACTACCGCCCTAGTAGGAACTTGTGCCTATTGGGGAACGTAGTAATTTCAAAAAAATTCCTACGCACACGCAAAATCATGGTGATGCATAGCAACAAGAGTGGAGAGTGTGTCCACGTACCCTCGTAGACCGAAAGCGGAAGCGTTAGCACAACGCGGTTGATGTAGTCGTACGTCTTCACGATCCGACCGATCAAGTACCGGACGCACGACACCTCCAAGTTCTGCACACGTTCAACTCGATGACGTCCCTCGAACTCCGATCCAGCCGAGCTTTGAGGGAGAGTTTCGTCAGCACGACGGCGTGGTGATGATGTTGATGTTCTACCATCGCAGGGCTTCGCCTAAGCACCGCTATGATATTATCGAGGTGGACTATGGTGGAGAGGGGCACCGCACACGGCTAAAAGATCCAAGAGACCAATTGTTGTGTCTAGAGGTGCCCCCTGCCCCCGTATATAAAGAAGGGAGGGAGAGGCCGACCCTAGAGGGGGCGCGCCAAGTGTGGGGAGCCCTTTCCTTTCCGGAGTAGGAGAGAAGGAAAGAGAGGGAGAGGGAGAAAGAAAAGGGGGCTGCACCCCTTGTCCAATTCGGACCAGAGGGGGGCGCGCGCCTCCTTCCTTTTGGCATCTCTCCTCTATTCCCGTATGGCCCAATAAGGCCCAATACTTCTCCCGGTGAATTCCCGTAACTCCTCGGTACTCCAAAAATACATGAATCACTCGGAACCTTTCCGGTGTCCGAATATAGTCGTCCAATATATCGATCTTTACGTCTCGACCATTTCAAGACTCCTCGTCATGTCCCTGATCTCAGCCGGGACTCCGAACTACCTTCGGTACATCAAATCACATAAACTCATAATATAACCGTCATCGAACTTTAAGCATGCGGACCCTACGGGTTCGAGAACTATGTAGACATGATCGAGACACGTCTCCGGTCAATAACTAATAGCGGAACCTGGATGCTCATATTGGTTCCTACATATTCTACGAAGATCTTTATCGGTCAAACCGCGTAACAACATACGTTGTTCCCTTTGTCATCGGTATGTTACTTGCCCGAGATTCGATCGTCGGTATCTCAATACCTAGTTCAATCTCGTTACCGGCAAGTATCTTTACTTGTTCCATAACACATCATCCCGCAACTAACTCATTAGTCACAATGCTTGCAAGGCTTAAGTGATGTGCATTACCGAGTGGGCCCAGAGATACCTCTCCGACAATCGGAGTGACAAATCCTAATCTCGAAATACGCCAATCCAACAAGTACCTTCGGAGACACCTGTAGAGCACCTTTATAATCACCCAGTTACGCTGTGATGTTTGGTAGCACACAAAGTGTTCCTCCGGTAAACGGGAGTTGCATAATCTCCTAGTCATAGGAACATGTATAAGTCATGAAGAAAGCAATACCAACAACTAAGCGATCAAGTGCTAAGCTAACGGAATGGGTCAAGTCAATCACATCATTCTCCTAATGATATGATCCCGTTAATCAAATGACAACTCTTTGTCTATGGCTAGGAAACATAACCATCTTTGATCAACGAGCTAGTCAAGTAGAGGCATACTAGTGACACTCTGTTTGTCTATGTATTCACACATGTATCATGTTTCCGGTTAATACAATTCTAGCATGAATAATAAACATTTATCATGATATAAGGAAATAAATAATTTTATTATTATTGCCTCTAGGGCATATTTCCTTCAGTCTCCCACTTGCACTAGAGTCAATAATCTAGTTCACATCGCCATGTGATTTAACACCAATAGTTCACATCACCATGTGATTAACACTCATAGTTCACATCATCATGTGACCAACACTCAAATGGTTTACTAGAGTCAATAATCTAGTTCACATTGCTATGTGATTAATACCCAAAGAGTACTAAGGTGTGATCATGTTTTGCTTGTGAGAGAATTTTAGTCAACGGGTCTGCCACATTCAGATCTGTGTGTATTTTTGCAAATTTCTATGTCAACAATGCTCTGCACGGAGCTACTCTACCTAATTGCTCCCACTTTCAATATGTATCCAGATTGAGACTTAGAGTCATCTAGATTGCATCGATGTAACCCTTTACGACGAACCTTTTGTCACCTCCATAATCGAGAAACATATCCTTATTCCACTAAAAGATAATTTTGACCAATGTCCAGTGATCTACTCCTAGATCACTATTGTACTCCCTTGCCAAACTTAGGGCAGGGTATACAATAGGTCTAGTACACAGCATGGCATATTTTATAGAACCTATGGTTGAGGCATAGGGAATGACTTTCATTCTCTCTCTATCTTTTGCCGTGGTCGGGTTTTGAGTCTTACTCAACTTCACACCTTGCAATACAGGCAAGAACTCCTTCTTTGACTGTTCCATTTTGAACTACTTCAAATTCTTGTCAAGGTATGTACTCATTGAAAAAACTTATCAAGTGTCTTGATCTATCTCTATAGATCTTGATGCTCATATGTAAGCAGCTTCACCGAGGTCTTTCTTTGAAAAAACTCCTTTCAAATACTCCTTTATGCTTTCCAGAAAATTCTACATTATTTCCGATCAACAATATGTCATTCACATATATTTATCAGAAATGTTGTAGTGCTCCCACTCACCTTCTTGTAAATACAGGCTTCACCACAAGTCTGTATAAAACTATATGCTTTGATCAACTCATCAAAGCATATATTCCAACTCTGAGATGCTTGCACCAGTCCATAGATGGATCGCTGGGGCTTGCACATTTTGTTAGCACCTTTAGGATCAACAAAACCTTCTAGTTGCATCATATACAACTCTTCTTTAAGAAATCCATTAAGGAATGTAGTTTTGACATCCATTCGCTAGATTTCATAAAATGTGGCAATTTGCTAACATGATTCAGACAGACTTAAGCATCGCTACGAGTGAGAAAATCTCATAGTAGTCAACACCTTGAACTTTGTCAAAACCTTTTTCGACAAGTCTAGCTTTGTAGATAGTAACACTACTATTAGCGTCCGTCTTCCTCTTGAAGATCCATTTATTTTCTATGGCTTGCCGATCATCAGGCAAGTCAACCAAAGTCCACACTTTGTTCTCATACATGGATCCCATCTCAGATTTCATGGCCTCAAGCCATTTCGCGGAATCTGAGCTCATCATCGCTTCCTCATAGTTCGTAGGTTCGTCATGGTCAATTAACATGACCTCCAGAACAGGATTACCATACCACTCTGGTGCGGATCTTGAAGGAAATATGCCCTAGAGGCAATAATAATGTTATCATTTTATTTCCTTATATCATGATAAATGTTTATTATTCACGCTAGAATTGTATTATCCGGAAACATAATACTTGTGTGAATACATAGACAAACCAAACGTCACTAGTATGCCTCTACTTGACTAGCTCGTTAATCAAAGATGGTTATGTTTCCTAACCATAAACATGTGTTGTCATTTGATTAATGGGATCACATCATTAGGAGAATGATGTGATTGACATGACCCATTCCATTAGCTTAGCACCCGATCGTTTAGTATGTTGCTATTGCTTTCTGCATGACTTATACATGTTCCTATGACTATGAGATTATGCAACTCCCGTTTACCGGAGGAACACTTTGTGTGCTACCAAACGTCACAACGTAACTGGGTGATTATAAAGGAGCTCTACAGGTGTCTCCAAAGGTGAATGTTGGGTTGGCGTATTTCGATATTAGGATTTTTCACTCCGATTGTCGGAGAGGTATCTCTGGGCCCTCTCGGTAATGCACATCACATAAGCCTTGCAAGCATTACAACTAATGAGTTAGTTGCGAGATGATGTATTACGAAATGAGTAAAGAGACTTGCCGGTAACGAGATTGAACTAGGTAATGAGATACCGACGATTGAATCTCGTGCAAGTAACATACCGATGACAAAGGGAACAACGTATGTTGTTATGCGGTCTGACCGATAAAGATCTTCGTAGAATATGTAGGAACCAATATGAGCATCCAGGTTCCGCTATTGGTTATTGACCGGAGACGTGTCTCGGTCATGTCTACATTGTTCTCGAACCCGTAGGGTCCGCACGCTTAAGGTTTCGATGACAGTTATATTATGAGTTTATGAGTTTTGATGTACCGAAGTTAGTTCTGTTGGGGAACGTTGCACAAAAGAAAAAATTTCCTACGGTTTCACCAAGATCCATCTAGGAGTTCATCTAGCAACGAGTGATTAGATGCATCTACGTACCTTGTAGATCGCGATCGGAAGCGTTCAAAGAACGGGGATGAGGGAGTCGTACTCGACGTGATTCGAATCACCGAAGATCCTAGCACCGAACGGACGGCACCTCCGCGTTCAACACACGTACGGAACAGCCACGTCTCCTCCTTCTTGATCCAGCAAGGGGGAAGGAGTGGTTGAGGGAGATGGCTCCAGCAGCAGCACGATGGCGTGGTGGTGATGGAGCTGCAGTACTCCGGCAGGGCTTCGCCAAGCACTATGGGGAGGAGGAGGTGTTGGAGAGGGAGAGGGGGGCACCAAAGATCAAGGTAAGAAGTCCTCCATCTCCTCACTATATATAGGAGGGCCAAGGGGGGGCACCGGCCCTAGGAGATCTAATCTCCTAGGGGGTGCGGCCAAGGGGAGGAATCCCTCCTCCCCAAGGCACCTAGGAGGTGCCTTCCCCTCCTAGGACTCTTGCTTTAGGGTTTTCCCCCACCCTAGGCGCATGGGCCCTAGGGGAAGTGGCGCGCCAGCCCACTTTGGGATGGATACCTTCCCAATTCAGCCCATGAGGCCCTCCGGGATAGGTGGCCCCACCCGGTGGACCCCCGGGACCCTTCCGGTGGCCCCGGTACAATACCGGTGACCCCGAAACTTGTCCCGATGCCCGAAATAGCACTTCCTATATATAATTCTTTACCTCCGGACCATTCCGGAACTCCTCGTGGCGTCCGGGATCTCATCCGGGACTCCGAACAACATTCGGTTTACTGCATATACATATCCCTATAACCCTAGCATCACCGAACCTTAAGTGTGTAGACCCTACGGGTTCGGGAGACATGTAGACATGACCGAGATCGCTCTCCGGTCAATAACCAACATCGGGATCTGGATACCCATGTTGGCTCCCACATGCTCCTCGATGATCTCATCGGATGAACCACGATGTCGAGGATTCAAGCAACCCCGTATACAATTCCCTTTGTCAATCGGTATGTTACTTGCCCGAGATCCGATCGTCGGTATCCCAATACCTCGTTCAATCTCGTTACCGGCAAGTCACTTTACTCGTACCGTAATGCATGATCCTGTGACCAGACACTTGGTCACTTTGAGCTCATTATGATGATGCATTACCGAGTGGGCCCAGTGATACCTCTCCGTCATACGGAGTGACAAATCCCAGTCTTGATCCATGTCAACCCAACAGACACTTTCAGAGATACCGTAGTATACCTTTATAGTCACCCAGTTACGTTGTGACGTTTGGCACATCCAAAGCACTCCTACGGTATCCGGGAGTTACACGATCTCATGGTCTAAGGAAAAGATACTTGACATTGGAAAACTCTAGCAAACGAACTATACGACCTTGTGCTATGTTTAGGATTGGGTCTTGTCCATCACATCATTCTCCTAATGATGTGATCTCGTTATCAATGACATCCAATGTCCATAGTCAGGAAACCATGACTATCTGTTGATCAACAAGCTAGTCAACTAGAGGCTTACTAGGGACATGTTGGTGTCTATTATTCACACATGTATTACGATTTCCGGATAACACAATTATAGCATGAATAAAGACAATTATCATGAACAAGGAAATATAATAATAATGCTTTTATTATTGCCTCTAGGGCATATTTCCAACAGTCTCCCACTTGCACTAGAGTCAATAATATAGTTACATTGTGATGAATCGAACACCCATGGAATTCTGGTGTTGATCATGTTTTGCTCTAGGGAGAGGTTTAGTCAACGGATCTGCTACATTCAGGTCCGTGTGTACTTTACAAATATCTATGTCTCCATCTTGAACATTTTCACGAATGGAGTTGAAGCGACGCTTGATGTGCCTTGTCTTCTTGTGAAACCTGGGCTCCTTGGCAAGAGCAATAGCTCCAGTGTTGTCACAGAAGAGCTTGATCAACCCCGACGCATTGGGTATGACTCCTAGGTCGGTGATGAATTCCTTCACCCAAATTGCTTCATGCGCTGCCTCCGAGGCTGCCATGTATTCCGCTTCACATGTAGATCCCGCCACGACGCTCTGCTTGCAACTGCACCAGCTTACTGCCCCACCATTCAAAATATACACGTATCCGGTTTGTGACTTAGAGTCATCCAGATCTGTGTCGAAGCTAGCGTCGACGTAACCTTTTACGACGAGCTCTTCGTCACCTCCATAAACGAGAAACATTTCCTTAGTCCTTTTCAGGTACTTCAGGATATTCTTGACCGCTGTCCAGTGTTCCTTGCCGGGATTACTTTGGTACCTTCCTACCAAACTTATGGCAAGGTTTACATCAGGTCTGGTACACAGCATGGCATACATAATAGAACCTATGGCTGAGGCATAGGGGATGACACTCATCTCTTCTATATCTTCTGCCGTGGTCGGACATTGAGCCGAGCTCAATTTCACACCTTGTAACACAGGCAAGAACCTCTTCTTAGACTGATCCATATTGAACTTCTTCAATATCTTATCAAGGTATGTGCTTTGCGAAAGACCTATGAGGCGTCTTGATCCGTCTCTATAGATATTGATGCCTAATATATAAGCAGCTTCTCCAAGGTCCTTCATTGAAAAACTCTTATTCAAGTAGGCCTTGATGCTGTCCAAGAGTTCTATATCATTTTCCATCAAAAGTATGTCATCTACATATAATATTAGGAATGCTACAGAGCTCCCACTCACTTTCTTGTAACCGCAGGCTTCTCCATAAGTCTGTGTAAACCCAAACGCTTTGATCATCTCATCAAAGCGAATGTTCCAACTCCGAGATGCTTGCACCAGCCCATAAATCGAGCGTTGGAGCTTGCACACCTTGTCAGCATTCTTAGGATCGACAAAACCTTCCGGCTGCATCATATACAATTCTTCCTTAAGGAAACCATTAAGGAATGTCGTTTTGACGTCCATTTGCCATATCTCATAATCATAGAATGCGGCAATCGCTAACATGATTCGGACGGACTTCAGCTTCGCTACCGGTGAGAAAGTCTCATCGTAGTCAACCCCTTGAACTTGTCGATAACCCTTAGCGACAAGCCGAGCTTTATAGATGGTCACATTACCATCCGCTTTTGTCTTCTTCTTAAAGATCCATTTATTTTCTATGGCTCGCCGCTCAATGGGCAAGTCAGTCAAAGTCCATACTTCGTTTTCATACATGGATCCTATCTCGGATTTCATGGCTTCTAGCCATTTGTCGGAATCCGGGCCTGCCATCGCTTCTTCATAGTTCGAAGGTTCACCGTTGTCTAACAACATGATTTCCAAGACAGGGTTGCCGTACCACTCTGGTGCGGAACGTGTCCTTGTGGACCTTCGAATTTCAGTAGGAGCTTGATCAGAAGTATCTTGATCATCATCATTAACTTCCTCTCTAGTCGGTGCAGGCACCTCAGGAACATTTTCTTGAGTTGCGCCATTTTCCGGTTCAAGAGGTAATACTTCATCAAGTTCTACTTTCCTCCCACTTACTTCTTTCGAGAGAAACTCCTTCTCTAGAAAGGATCCATTCTTGGCAACAAAGATCTTGCCTTCGGATCTGAGGTAGAAGGTATACCCAATAGTTTCTTTAGGGTATCCTATGAAGACGCATTTTTCCGACTTGGGTTCGAGCTTTTCAGGTTGAAGTTTCCTGACATAAGCATCGCATCCCCAAACTTTTAGAAACGATAGCTTAGGTTTCTTCCCAAACCATAATTCAAACGGTGTCGCCTCAACGGATTTCGACGGAGCCCTATTTAAAGTGAATGCGGCAGTCTCTAAAGCATAGCCCCAAAAAGATAGCGGTAAATCGGTAAGAGACATCATAGATCGCACCATATCTAATAGAGTGCGATTACGACGTTCGGACACACCATTACGCTGAGGTGTTCCAGGCGGCGTGAGCTGTGAAACTATTCCACATTTTCTTAAGTGTGTGCCAAACTCATGACTCAAGTATTCTCCTCCACGATCTGATCGCAGGAACTTGATTTTCCTGTCACGTTGATTTTCAACCTCACTCTGAAATTCTTTGAACTTTTCAAAGGTCTCAGACTTGTGTTTCATTAAGTAGACATACCCATATCTACTCAAGTCATCAGTGAGGGTGAGAACATAACGATAGCCACCGCGAGCCTCAACACTCATTGGACCGCACACATCAGTATGTATGATTTCCAATAAGTTGGTTGCTCGCTCCATTGTTCCTGAGAACGGAGTCTTGGTCATTTTACCCATGAGGCATGGTTCGCACGTGTCAAATGATTCGTAATCAAGAGACTCTAAAAGTCCATCAGCATGGAGCTTCTTCATGCGTTTGACACCTATGTGACCAAGGCGGCAGTGCCACAAGTATGTGGGACTATCGTTATCAATCTTACATCTTTTGGTACTTACACTATGAATATGTGTAGCATTACGCTCGAGATTCATTAAGAATAAACCATTTACCATTGGAGCATGACCATAAAACATATCTCTCATATAAATAGCACAACCATTATTCTCGGATTTAAATGAGTAGCCATCTCGAATTAAACGAGATCCTGATACAATGTTCATGCTCAAACTTGGCACTAAATAACAATTATTGAGGTTTAAAACTAATCCCGTAGGTAAATGAAGAGGCAGCGTGCCGACGGCGATCACATCGACCTTGGAACCATTCCCGACGCGCATCGTCACCTCGTCCTTCGCCAGTCTCCGCTTATTCCGCAGCTCCTGCTTTGAGTTACAAATGTGAGCAACTGCACCGGTATCAAATACCCAGGAGCTACTACGAGTACTGGTAAGGTACATATCAATTACATGTATATCACATATACCTTTCGTTTTGCCGGCCTTCTTGTCTGCTAAGTATTTGGGGCAGTTCCGCTTCCAATGACCACTTTCCTTGCAATAAAAGCACTCAGTCTCGGGCTTGGGTCCATTCTTTGGCTTCTTCCCGGCAGCTTGCTTGCCGGGCGCGGCAACTCCCTTGCCGTCTTTCTTGAAGGCTTTCTTACCCTTGCCCTTCTTGAACTTAGTGGTTTTATTCACCATCAACACTTGATGTTCCTTTTTGACTTCTACCTCTGCTGATTTCAGCATTGCAAATACTTCAGGAATGGTCTTTTCCATCCCCTGCATATTGAAGTTCATCACAAAGCTCTTGTAGCTCGGTGGAAGCGACTGGAGGATTCTGTCAATGACCGCGTCATCCGGGAGATTAACTCCCAGCTGAGTCAAGCGGTTATGCAACCCAGACATAGTGAGTATGTGCTCACTGACAGAACTGTTTTCCTCCATCTTACAACTGAAGAACTTGTCGGAGACTTGATATCTCTCGACTCGGGCATGAGCTTGGAAAACCATTTTCAGCTCCTCAAACATCTCATATGCTCCGTGTCTCTCAAAACGCTTTTGGAGCCCCGGCTCTAAGCTGTAAAGCATGCCACACTGAACAAGGGAGTAGTCATCGGTACGTGCCTGCCAAGCGTTCATAACGTCTTGTTCTGCAGGGAGAACAGGTGCGTCACCTAGCGGTGCTTGTAGGACATAATCTTTCTTGGCAGCTATGAGGATGATCCTCAGGTTCCGGACCCAGTCCGTGTAGTTGCTGCCATCGTCTTTCAGCTTGGTTTTCTCTAGGAACGTGTTGAAGTTGAGGACTACGTTGGCCATTTGATCTACAAGACATATTGTAAAGATTTTATACTAAGTTCATGATAATTAAGTTCATCTAATCAAAATTATTCAATGAACTCCCACTTAGATAGACATCCCTCCTGTCATCTAAGTATAACATGATCCGAGTTAACTAGGCCGTGTCCGATCATCACGTGAGACGGACTAGTCAACGTCGGTGAACATCTTCATGTTGATCGTATCTTCTATATGACTCATGCTCGACCTTTCGGTCTTCTGTGTTCCGATGGCATGTCTGTACACATGCTAGGCTCGTCAAGTCAACCTAAGTGTTTGCATGTGTAAATCTGTCTTACACCCGTTGTATGTGAGCGTTAGAATCTATCACACCCGATCATCACGTGGTGCTTCGAAACAACAAACTGTAGCAACGGTGCACAGTTAGGGGGAACACTTTCTTGAAATTATTATGAGGGATCATCTTATTTACTACCGTCGTTCTAAGTAAACAAGATGCAAAAACATGATAAACATCACATGCAATCAAATAATAATAGTGACATGATATGGCCAATATCACATAGCTCCTTTGATCTCCATCTTGGGGCTCCATGATCATCTTGTCACCGGCATGACACCATGATCTCCATCATCATGATCTCCATCATCATGTCTCCATGAAGTTGCTCGCCAACTATTACTTCTACTACTATGGCTAACGCGTTTAGCAATAAAGTAAAGTAATTTACATGGCATTTCTCAATGACACGCAGGTCATACAAAAAATATAGACAACTCCTATGGCTCCTGCCGGTTGTCATACTCATCGACATGCAAGTCGTGATTCCTATTACAATAGCATGAACATCTCATACATTACATATAGATCATTCATCATTCATCACAACTTTGGCCATATCATATCACAAAGCACTTGCTGCAAAAACAAGTTAGACGTCCTCTAATTGTTGTTGCAAGTTTTACGTGGCTGAAATAGGGTTCTAGCAAGAACGTTTTCTTACCTACGTGAAAGCCACAACGTGATTTGTCAACTTCTATTTACCCTTCATAAGGACCCTTTTCATCGAATCCGCTCCAACTGAAGTAGGAGAGACAGACACCCGCCAGCCACCTTATGCAACTTGTGCATGTTAGTTGGTGGAACCGGTCTCACGTAAGCGTACGTGTAAGGTTGGTCCGGGCCGCTTCATCCCACAATACCGTTGAAGCAAGATAAGACTAGTAGCGGCAAGAAAGTTGACAACATCAACGCCCACAACAAATTGTGTTCTACTCGTGCAAGAGAACTACGCATAGACCTAGCTCATGATGCCACTGTTGGGGAACGTTGCAGAAAACAAAAAATTTCCTACGGTTTCACCAAGATCCATCTAGGAGTTCATCTAGCAACGAGTGATTAGATGCATCTACGTACCTTGTAGATCGCGAGCGGAAGCATTCAAAGAACGGGGATGAGGGTGTCGTACTCGACGTGATTCGAATCACCGAAGATCCTAGCACCGAACGGACGGCACCTCCGCGTTCAACACACGTACGGAACAGCCACGTCTCCTCCTTCTTGATCCAGCAAGGGGGAAGGAGAGGTTGAGGGAGATGGCTCCAGCAGCAGCACAACGGCGTGGTGGTGATGGAGCTGCAGTACTCCGGCAGGGCTTCGCCAAGCACTATGGGGAGGAGGAGGTGTTGGAGAGGGAGAGGGAGGCACCAAAGATCAAGGTAAGAAGTCCTCCATCTCCCCACTATATATAGGAGGGCCAAGGGGGGGGGGCGCCGGCCCTAGGAGATCTATCTCCTAGGGGGGTGCGGCCAAGGGGAGGAATCCCTCCTCCCCAAAGGCACCTAGGAGGTGCCTTCCCCTCCTAGGACTCTTCCTTTAGGGTTTTCCCCCACCCTAGGCGCATGGGCCCTAGGGGAAGTGGCGCCCCAGCCCACTTTGGGATGGATCCCTTCCCACTTCAGCCCATGGGGCCCTCCGGGATAGGTGGCCCCACCCGGTGGACCCCCGGGACCCTTCCGGTGGTCCCGGTACAATACCGGTGACCCCGAAACTTGTCCCGATGCCCGAAATAGCACTTCCTATATATAATTCTTTACCTCCGGACCATTGCGGAACTCCTCGTGACGTTCGGGATCTCATCCGGGACTCCGAACAACATTCGGGTTACTGCATATACATATCCCTATAACCCTAGCGTCACCGAACCTTAAGTGTGTAGACCCTACGGGTTTGGGAGACATGTAGACATGACTGAGATCGCTCTCCGGTCAATAACCAACAGCGGGATCTGGATACCCATGTTGGCTCCCACATGCTCCTCGATAATCTCATCGGATGAACCACGATGTCGAGGATTCAAGCAACCCCGTATATAATTCCCTTTGTCAATCGGTATGTTACTTGCCCGAGATCCGATCGTCGGTATCCCAATACCTCGTTCAATCTCGTTACCGGCATGTCACTTTACTCGTACCGTAATGCATGATCCTATGACCAGACACTTGGTCACTTTGAGCTCATTACGATGATGCATTACCGAGTGGGCCCAGTGATACCTCTCCGTCATACTGAGTGACAAATCCCAGTCTTGATCCATGTTAACCCAACAGACACTTTCAGAGATACCCGTAGTATACCTTTATAGTCACCCAGTTATGTTGTGACGTTTGGCACACCCAAAGCACTCCTACGGTATCCGGGAGTTACACGATCTCATGGTCTAAGGAAAAGATACTTGACATTGGAAAACTCTAGCAAACGAACTATACAACCTTGTGCTATGTTTAGGATTGGGTCTTGTCCATCACATCATTCTCCTAATGATGTGATCTCGTTATCAATGACATACAATGACCATAGTCAGGAAACCATGACTATCTGTTGATCAACAAGCTAGTCAACTAGAGGCTTACTAGGGACATGTTGGTGTCTATTATTCACACATGTATTATGATTTCCGGATAACACAATTATAGCATGAATAAAGATAATTATCATGAACAAGGAAATATAATAATAATGCTTTTATTATTACCTCTAGGGCATATTTCCAACAAGTTCGGAGTCCCGGATGTGATCACGGACATGACGAGGAGTCTCGAAATTGTCAAGACATAAAGATTGATATATTGGACGGCTATATTCGGACACCGGAAGTGTTCCGGGTGACTTCGAAGAAAACCTGAGAGCCAGAGGGTTACCGGAACCCCCCCGGGAGAAGTAATGGGCCATATGGGCCTTAGTGGAGAGAGAGAGAGGGGCAGCCAAAGGTGGGCCGCGCACCTCCTCCCCCCTGGTCCGAATTGGACCAGGAGAGGGGGGGCGGCGCCCCCCTTTCCTTGTCCCTCCCCACTTCTTTCCCCTCCTAGTAGGAGTCCTACTCCTACTAGGAGGAGGACTCCTCCTGGTGCGCCAATAGGGGCCGGCCGGCCTCCTCCCCTTCATCCTTTATATACGGGGGCAGGGGGCACCCCTAGACACACAAGTTGATCCACGTGATCATATTCTTAGCCGTGTGCGGTGCCCCCTTCCACCATAATCCTCGATAATATTGTAGCGATGCTTAGGCGAAGCCCTACGACGGTAGTACATCAAGATCGTCACCACACCGTCGTGCTGACGGAACTCTTCCCCGACACTTTGCTGCTTCGGAGTCCGGGGATCGTCATCGAGCTGAACGTGTGCTGGAACTCGGAGGTGCCGTAGTTTCGGTGCTTGATCGGTCGGGCCGTAAAGACGTACGACTACATCAACCGCGTTGTCATAACGCTTCCGCTGTAGGTCTACAAGGGTACGTAGATCACACTCTCCTCTCGTTGCTATGCATCACCATGATCTTGCGTGTGCGTAGGAATTTTTTTGAAATTACTATGTTCCCCAACAGTGGCATCCGAGCCTAGGTTTTATGTGTTGATGTTATATGCACGAGTAGAACTCAAGTGAGTTGTGGGCGATATAAGTCATACTGCTTACCAGCATGTCATACTTTGGTTCGGCGGTATTGTTGGACGAAGTGGCCCGGACCGACATTACGCGTACGCTTACGCGAGACCGGTTCTCCCGACGTGCTTTGCACAAAGGTGGCTAGCGGGTGACAGTTTCTCCAACTTTAGTTGAACCGAGTGTGGCTACGCCCGGTCCTTGCGAAGGTTAAAATAGCACCAACTTGACAAACTATCGTTGTGGTTTTGATGCATAGGTAAGATTGGTTCTTGCTTAAGCCCGTAGCAGCCACGTAAAACTTGCAACAACAAAGTAGAGGACGTCTAACTTGTTTTTGCAGGGCATGTTGTGATGTGATATGGTCAAGACATGATGCTGAATTTTATTGTATGAGATGATCATGTTTTGTAACCAAGTTATCGGCAACTGGCAGGAGCCATATGGTTGTCGCTTTATTGTATGCAATGCAATTGCGCTGTAATGCTTTACTTTATCACTAAACGGTAGCGATAGTCATGGAAGCATAAAATTGGCGAGACGACAACGATGCTACGATGGTGATCAAGGTGTCGCGCCGGTGACGATGGTGATCACGACGGTGCTTCGAAGATGGAGATCACAAGCACAAGATGATGATGGCCATATCATATCACTTATATTGATTGCATGTGATGTTTATCTTTTATGTATCTTATCTTGCTTTGATTGACGGTAGCATTTTAAGATGATCTCTCACTAATTATCAAGAAGTGTTCTCCCTGAGTATGCACCGTTGCGAAAGTTCTTTGTGCTGAGACACCACGTGATGATCGGGTATGATAGGCTCTATGTTCAAATACAACGGGTGCAAAACAGTTGCACACGCAGAATACTCAGGTAATACTTGACGAGCCAAGCATATACAGATATGGCCTCGGAACACGGATACCGAAAGGTCGAGCGTGAATCATATAGTAGATATGATCAACATAGCGATGTTCACCAATGAAACTACTCCATCTCACGTGATGATCGGACATGGTTTAGTTGATTTGGATCACGTAATCACTTAGAGGATTAGAGGGATGTCTATCTAAGTGGGAGTTCTTTAGTAATATGATTAATTGAACCTAAATTTATCATGAACTTAGTACCTGATAGTATCTTGCTTGTTTATGTTTGATTGTAGATAGATGGCCCGTGCTGTTGTTCCATTGAATTATAATGTGTTCCTTGAGAAAGCAAAGTTGAAAGATGATGGTAGAAATTACATGGACTGGGTCCGTAACTTGAGGATTATCCTCATTGCTGCACAGAAGAATTACGTCCTGGAACCACCACTGGGTGCCAGGCCTGCTGCTGGAGCAACACCAGATGTTATGAACATCTGGCAGAGCAAAGCTGATGACTACTCGATAGTTCAGTGTGCCATGCTTTACGGCTTAGAATCGGGACTTCAACGACGTTTTGAACATCATGGAGCATATGAGATGTTCCAGGAGTTGAAGTTAAAATTTCAAGCAAATGCCCGGATTGAGAGATATGAAGTCTCCAATAAGTTCTATAGCTGCAAGATGGAGGAGAACAGTTCTATCAGTGAACATATACTCAAAATGTCTGGGTATAATAATCACTTGATTCAATTGGGAGTTAATCTTCCAGATGATTGCCTCATTGACAGAATTCTCCAATCACTGCCACCAAGCTACAAGAGCTTCGTGATGAACTATAATATGCAAGGGATGAATAAGACTATTCTCGAGCTCTTCGCAATGCTGAAAGTTGCGGAGGTAGAAATCAAGAAGGAGCATCAAGTGTTGATGGTCAATAAGACCACTAGTTTCAAGAAAAAGGGCAAAGGGAAGAAGAAGGGGAACTTCAAAAAGAACAGCAAGCAAGTTGCTGCTCAAGAGAAGAAACCCAAACCTGGACCTAAGCCTGAAACTGAGTGCTTCTACTGCAAGCAGACTGGTCACTGGAAGCGGAACTGCCTCAAGTATTTGGCGGATAAAAAGGATGGCAAGGTGAACAAAGGTATATGTGATATACATGTTATTGATGTGTACCTTACTAATGCTCGCAGTAGCACCTGGGTATTTGATACTGGTTCTGTTGCTAATATTTGCAACTCGAAACAGGGACTATGGATTAAGCGAAGATTGGCTAAGGACGAGATGACGATGCGCGTGGGAAATGGTTCCAAAGTCGATGTGATCGCGGTAGGCACGCTACCTCTACATCTACCTTCGGGATTAGTATTAGACCTAAATAATTATTATTTGGTGCCAGCGTTAAGCATGAACATTATATCTAGATCTTGTTTAATGCGAGACGGTTATTCATTTAAATCAGAGAATAATGGTTGTTCTATTTATATGAGTAATATCTTTTATGGTCATGCACCCTTAAAGAGTGGTCTATTCTTATTAAATCTCGATAGTAGTGACACACATATTCATAATGTTGAAGCCAAAAGATGCAGAGTTGATAATGATAGTGCAACTTATTTGTGGCACTGCCGTTTGGGTCATATCGGTGTAAAGCACATGAAGAAACTCCATACTGATGGACTTTTGGAACCACTCGATTATGAATCACTTGGTACTTGCAAACCGTGCCTTATGGGTAAGATGACAAAAACACCATTCTCCGGTACTATGGAGAGAGCAACAGATTTGTTGGAAATCATACATACAGATGTATGTGGTCCGATGAATGTTGAGGCTCGTGGAAGATATCGTTATTTTCTCACCTTCACAGATGACTTAAGCAGATATGGGTATATCTACTTAATGAAACATAAGTCTGAAACGTTTGAAAAGTTCAAAGAATTTCAGAGCGAAGTTGAAAATCATCGTAACAAGAAAATAAAATTCCTACGATCTGATCGTGGAGGAGAATATTTGAGTTACGAGTTTGGTGTACATTTGAAACAATGTGGAATAGTTTCGCAACTCACGCCACCCGGAACACCACAGCGTAATGGTGTGTCCGAACGTCGTAATCGTACTTTACTAGATATGGTGCGATCTATGATGTCTCTTACTGATTTACCGCTATCGTTTTGGGGATATGCTCTAGAGACGGCCGCATTCACGTTAAATAGGGCACCATCAAAATCCGTTGAGACGACGCCTTATGAACTGTGGTTTGGCAAGAAACCAAAGTTGTCATTTCTGAAAGTTTGGGGCTGCGATGCTTATGTGAAAAAACTTCAACCTGATAAGCTCGAACCCAAATCGGACAAATGTGTCTTCATAGGATATCCAAAAGAAACTATTGGATACACCTTCTATCACAGATCCGAAGGCAAGACTTTTGTTGCTAAATTCGGAAACTTTCTAGAGAAGGAGTTTCTCTCGAAAGAAGTGAGTGGGAGGAAAGTAAAACTTGACGAGGTAACTGTACCTGCTCCCTTATTGGAAAGTAGTACATCACAGAAACCAGTTTCTGTGACACCTACACCAATTAGTGAGGAAGCTAATGATAATGATCATGAAACTTCAGAACAAGATACTACCGAACCTCGTAGATCAACCAGAGTAAGATCCGCGCTAGAGTGGTACGGTAATCCTGTTCTGGAAGTCATGCTACTAGATCATGATGAACCTACGAACTATGAAGAAGCGATGGTGAGCCCAGATTCCACAAAATGGCTTGAAGCCATGAAATCTGAGATGGGATCCATGTATGAGAACAAAGTATGGACTTTGGTTGACTTGCCCAATGATCGGCAAGCAATTGAGAATAAATGAATCTTCAAGAAGAAGACTGACACTGACGGTAATATTACTGTCTACGAAGCTCAACTTGTCGCAAAAGGTTTTCGGCAAGTTCAAGGGATTGACTACGATGAGACCTTCTCACCCGTAGCGATGCTTAAGTCTGTCGGAATCATGTTAGCAATTGCCGCATTTTATGATTATGAAATTTGGCAAATGGATGTCAAAACTGCATTCCTGAATGGATTTCTGCAAGAAGAGTTGTATATGATGCAGCCGGAAGGTTTTGTCGATCCAAAGGGAGCTAACAAAGTGTGCAAGCTCCAGCGATCCATTTATGGACTGCTGCAAGCCTCTCGGAGTTGGAATAAACACTTTGATAGTGTGATCAAAGCATTAGGGTTTATATAGACTTTTGGAGAAGCCTGTATTTACAAGAAAGTGAGTGGGAGCTCTGTAGCATTTCTGATATTATATGTAGATGACATATTACTAATCGGAAATGATATAGAATTTCTGGATAGCATAAAAGGATACTTGAATAAAAGTTTTTCAATGAAAGACCTCGGTGAAGCTGCCTACATATTGGGCATCAAGATCTATAGGGACAGATCGAGGCGCTTAATTGGACTTTCACAAAGCACATACCTTGACAAAGTTTTGAAAAAGTTCAAAATGGATCAAGCAAAGAAAGGATTCTTGCCTGTGTTACAAGGTGTGAAATTGAGTAAGACTCAAAGTCCGACCAATGCAGAAGATAGAGAGAAAATGAAAGTTGTTCCCTATGCTTCAGCCATAGGCTCTATCATGTATGCAATGCTGTGTACCAGACCTAATGTGTGTCTTGCTATAAGTCTAGCAGGGAGGTACCAAAGTAATCCAGGAGTGGATCACTTGACAGCGGTCAAGAACATCCTGAAATACCTGAAAAGGACTAAGGATATGTTTCTCATATATGGAGGTGACAAAGAGATCATCGTAAATGGTTACGTTGATGCAAGCTTTGACACTGATCCGGACGATTCTAAATCGCAAACCGGATACGTGTTTACATTAAACGGTGGAGCTGTTAGTTGGTGCAGTTCTAAACAAAGCATTGTGGCGGGATCTACATGTGAAGCGGAGTACATAGCTGCTTTGGAAGCAGCAAACGAAGGAGTCTGGATGAAGGAGTTCATAACCAATCTAGGTGTCATACCTAGTGCATCGGGTCCAATGAAAATCTTTTGTGACAATACTGGTGCAATTGCCTTGGCAAATGAATCCAGATTTCACAAGAGAACCAAACACATCAAGAGACGCTTCAATTCCATCCGGGATCTAGTCCAGGTGGGAGACATAGAGATTTGAAAGATACATACGGATCTGAATGTAGCAGACCCGTTGACTAAGCCTCTTCCACGAGCAAAACATGATCAGCACCAAAGCTCCATGGTTGTTAGAATCATTACTGTGTAATCTAGATTATTGACTCTAGTGCAAGTGGGAGACTGAAGGAAATATGCCCTAGAGGCAATAATAATGTTATTATTTTATTTCCTTATATCATGATAAATGTTTATTATTCATGCTAGAATTGTATTATCCGAAAACATAATACTTGTGTGAATACATAGACAAACCAAACGTCACTAGTATGCCTCTACTTGACTAGCTCATTAATCAAAGATGGTTATGTTTCCTAACCATAGACATGTGTTGTCATTTGATTAATGGGATCACATCATTAGGAGAATGATGTGATTGACATGACCCATTCCATTAGCTTAGCACCCGATCGTTTAGTATGTTGCTATTGCTTTCTTCATGACTTATACATGTTCCTATGACTATGAGATTATGCAACTCCCGTTTACCAGAGGAACACTTTGTGTGCTACCAAACGTCACAACGTAACTGGGTGATTATAAAGGAGCTCTACAGGTGTCTCCAAAGGTGAATGTTGGGTTGGCGTATTTCGAGATTAGGATTTGTCACTCCGATTGTCGGAGAGGTATCTCTGGGCCCTCTCGATAATGCACATCACATAAGCCTTGCAAGAATTACAACTAATGAGTTAGTTACGAGATGATGTATTACGAAACGAGTAAAGAGACTTGCCGGTAACGAGATTGAACTAGGTATTGAGATACCGACGATCGAATCTCGGGCAAGTAACATACCGATGACAAAGGGAACAATGTATGTTGTTATGCGGTCTGACCGATAAAGATCTTCGTAGAATATGTAGGAACCAATATGAGCATCCAGGTTCCGCTATTGGTTATTGACCGAAGACGTGTCTCGGTCATGTCTACATTGTTCTCGAACCCGTAGGGTCCGCATGCTTAAGGTTTCGATGATAGTTATATTACGAGTTTATGAGTTTTGATGTAACGAAGTTAGTTCGGAGTCCCGGATGTGATCACGGACATGACGAGGAGTCTTGAGATGGTCAAGACATAAAGATTGATATATTGGAAGGCTATATTCGGACACCGGAAGTGTTCCGGGTGATTTCGGAGAAAACCGAAGAGCCGGAGGGTTACCGGAACCCCCCTGGGAGAAGTAATGGGCCATATGGTCCTTAGTGGAGAGAGAGAGAGGGGCAGCCAAAGGTGGGCCACGCGCCTCCTCCCCCCTGGTCCGAATTGGACTAGGAGAGGGGGGCGGCGCCCCCCTTTCCTTCTCCCTCTCCACTTCTTTCCACCTCCTAGTAGGAGTCCTACTCCTACTAGGAGGAGGACTCCTCCTGGTGCGCCAATAGGGGCCGGCCGGTCTCCTCCCATTGATCCTTTATATACGGGGGCAGGGGGCACCCCTAGACACACAAGTTGATCCACGTGATCATATTCTTAGCCGTGTGCGGTTCCCCCTTCCAGCATAATCCTCGATAATATTGTAGCGGTGCTTAGGCGAAGCCCTGCGACGGTAGTACATCAAGATTGTCACCACGCCGTCGTGCTGACGGAACTCTTCCCCGACACTTTGCTGGATCGGAGTCCGGGGATCGTCATCGAGCTGAACGAGTGCTAGAACTCGGAGGTGCCGTAGTTTCGGTGCTTGATCGGTCGGGCCGTGAAGATGTACGACTACATCAACCGCGTTGTCATAACGCTTCCGCTATCGGTCTACAAGGGTACGTAGATCACACTCTCCTCTCGTTGCTATGCATCACCATGATCTTGCGTGTGCGTAGGAATTTTTTTGAAATTACTACGTGTAACGCCCCAGATATATTTTCCATATTTGTATCCAACTCTTGCCGTCTCCGGCGCTAAGTTATATTTATTTCTCGGGTTTGGGTCTTTGTCTCCGTGTGTTGTTTTCTTTTTCGTGCATCCCTTATCATGTGTTCACGTGCATTGCTTTTGCATACATGTTCATCTCATGCATTCGAGCATTTTCCCCGTTGTCCGTTTTGCAATCCGGCGTTCCGTTCTCCTCCGGTGGTCATTTCTACCTTTCTTTCTTGTGTGGGGTTTAAACATTTCCAGATTGGACCGAGTCTTGCCAAGCGGCCTTGGTTTACTACCGGTAGACCGCCTGTCAAGTTTCGGGTCATTTGGACTTCGTTTGATACTCCAACGGTTAACCGAGGGACCGAAAAGGCCTCGTGTGTGTTGCAGCCCAACACCCCCCAAATTTGGCCCAAAACCCACCAAACTCTGCTCCATGTCCTAGAGCGTTCGATCACGATCGTGTGGGCGAAAACCGCACCTCATTTGGACTCTCCTAGCTCCACTTATGCCTATATATACACCCCTCCGTTTTCGGATCTCTCCCTCTCCCCGAAACCCTAGTTCAAAAAAAAACATCTCCGCGCCGAGCCGGACACGTCCGACCCGGCCGGACATTTCTCCGCCGCCACTCCCGCGCCGCCACGTGGCACCGGACCACATCCCCGCCGCCAGGCCCGGGAGGCCCGTGGCCGGCCCCCGAGGCCCACGCCGCCGCCCAGCGCCTCCTCGCGCCTCGCGCCGCTGCCTCTCCTCCGCGCCACCGCACGCCGGCGGCCGCCGCCGCCACCGAGCCCGGCTGCTGCCGCCGCCGCCTCGCCGGGACGACGCGGGCCGCGCCCCACGCCGCCGCGGGCTGCCGGCGCCGCCCCGCCGCCTCCACGTCGTCCTCTCCTCCGGCCCCGGCCTCTCCCCGCTGCTCCGGCCGCCGTCCCCACCATTTCCGGCAAGTCCCCGGTGCACCTCGGCTTCCGTGCTCCGGCGGTGAACAGTAACCGCGAGATCTGGATCCAGATCTGATTTCGAACGGTTGACTTTTATCCTCGAAACCCTAGTTTTTTTTATGCTACCTTTGACTGCTTGTATCTCCGCAACCGTAGCTCCGTTTGGGGCGTATGATATATCAAAATGTTCGTCTCGACATGTACATCATTTCTTTCCATTGCATCATTTGCATTTGAGGTCATCTTGATACCCAAAATGCTGTTAGAAGGAGGCTTCGTGAGTTAAATTGCAGATCCGTTAGTTCATCTTGCACTTTTGTCATTTTTGCTATATTTAATCCGTGCATGATATGCCTGTGCCCCTTTGGGATGTATTGTGAAGCATTTTGTCTTCTTTCCAGAGGTGCCACCCATGCATTTTTAGGGTGTGTGTGTTGTCTTGTGCAAGCTTGCGAAGAGAGGTACCTGAGATTGCAGATTTCAGGGACTTAGTGATTTTCGCTAAGTCTGGGATATTTTAGTTCATGATGCTATATGTCCAGCTTGTTTCCTAGTGATACGTGCCTCTTTTGAGGATGATCAGTAAGGGAGTTTTGATATTTATGTCATGCTCTATCCATCCATGTCTTTGTTGGCATTTGTGGAGTGCTCTAGGTTGACTCAATCGAGCTCAACTTTTGCTTCGTTGTTAATCTGGGCAGATCGTCAACTTGTTTGCGATTTCGCCGATGCTACCGTTAGTGTTCCATGCATGCTATGCCTTCGTTCTTGCCATGTGTAGCTAGCACTTTGTGCCTTCTTGATGGTTATATGCTTCCCTTGCCATGACTTGCACCATGGTGAGTGCATCGAGCTCGTTTACATGCCTTCGTGAGTTAAATTTCAGCATGTCTCAGTTTTCACTAAGTCTGAAAACTGATTGTGTTCGAGCAATGTTCGTGAGCTCGGTAGAGTATTTTGTGAACCCTTTTGGCCCCAGGTCACTTTGAATGTTTTTTAAAGCTTGTTGAGTAGCTCCATGCCATGTTCTTACTTGTCATGTTCAGGTTTTCTATCATATTGTTTTGCTGCTCCGAAGAGAGCATCGTGATCTGAAATTTCAGACTAGTGTTGATTTCACTAAGTCTGAAATCTGTTTTGCATTTGCGTTTTAGCCATGCTTGTTTGAACCTCTTAATGGATGAATTTGCCTATGGCTCAGTGCTAGTGTTTTGGCAACCATCTTGTGTACATCACTGCCATGTATTTTGTTTTCATGTTTGGTGGCTGTAGCATGTTCATTTCGTTGCATTTAGATGCCTACTTGCTGTAAATCGCAGACCGGTGTCATATCTTAAAACGCTTGCCATTTCCAAACCGTAGCTCCGATTCCTATGATCTTTATATCGTTTTCAAGCGATTTCATCCCCTCTATCCAGTGGCACACTTGGTTTTCCAAGTTGAGGCCAGGTTCATGCATTTCCTGTCATATCTTACATTTTGCATCCCGCATCGCATCCCGCATAGCATATCGTCATTTCATCATATTGCTTGGTCTTGCCCGTGGTTGATTGTGTCCTTGTTGCTTGTTTGTCTTTGGGTAGAGCCGGGAGACGAGTTCGCTACCGAGGAGCCCGTTGAGTTTGCTTGTGAGGATCCAGTCAACTCTGACAACTGTGCAGGCAAGATGATCATACCCTCGAAATCACTACTATCTTTGCTATGCTAGTTTGCTCGCTCTTTTGCTTTGCCACTGCTACGATGCCTACCTTTTGCTTGTCAGCCTCCCAATTGCCATGTTGAACCTCTAACCCACCATTGTCCTAGCAAACCATTGATTGGCTATGTTACCGCTTGCTCAACCTTCTTATAGCGTTGTTAGTTGCAGGTGAAGATTGGAGCCGTTCCTTGTTGGAACATTTATTTACTTGTTGGGATATCATTATATTGCTATGTTATCTTAATGCATCTATATACTTGGCAAAGGGTGGAAGGCTCGGCCTCTCGCCTAGTGTTTTGTTCCACTCTTGCCGCCCTAGTTTCCGTCATATCGGTGTTATGTTCCCGGATTGTTGCGTCCCTTACACGGTTGGGCTATAATGGGAACCCCTTGATAGTTCGTCTTGATTAAAGCTTTTCCAGCAATGCCCAACATTGGTTTTACCATTTGCCACCTAGCCTCTTTTCCCTTGGGTTTCCGGAGCCCGAGGGTCATCGTATTTTAGCCCCCTTGGGCCAGTGCTCCCTCTGAGTGTTGGTCCGAACTGAGCTGCCTGCGGGGCCACCTCGGGGAAACTTGAGGGTTGGTTTTACTCGTAGCTAGTATCATCTGAGTGTGCCCTGAGAAAGAGATATGTGCAGCTCCTATCGGGATTTGTCGGCACATTCGGGCGGTGTTGCTGGACTTGTTTTAACCTGTCGAATCATCTTGTTGTACCGAGATACCGAGTCTGATCGGTGTGTCTTGGGTGGAGGTCTATTCCTTCGTTGACCGTGAGAGCTTGTTATGGGCTAAGTTGGGACCCCCCCTGCAGGGATTGATCTTTCGAAAGCCGTGCCCGCGGTTATGGGCGGATGGGAATTTGTTAATGTCCGGTTGTAGATGACTTGAACTAAACTTAATTAAAATGAATCAACCGTGTGTGTTACCGTGATGGCCCCTTCTCGGCGGAGTCCGGGAAGTGGACACGGTGTTGGAGTTATGCTTGCGCAGGATGTTCCTTTAACTTCTCGCTCGTGCTTCGCCTTCTCTTCTCGCTCTCTTTCGCGTATAAGTTAGCCACCACATATGCTAGTCGCTTGCTGCAACTCCACATATATTTGCCTTATTCATTCCTATGAGCTTAAATAGTCTTGATCGCGTGGGTGTGAGATTGCTGAGTCCCTGTGGCTCACAGATACTACAACTCCAGATGCAGGTCCAGGTGATTCTGCTCCAGTTGACGATTACGAGCTCAGGTGGGAGTTCGACGAGGACTCTCAGCGATACTACGTGTCCTTTCCAGATGATCAGTAGTGGTGCCTAGTTGGGGTTATCGATTCAGGACCTTGTCGCATGTTGGGGGTCTTATTTTCTATTTTGGCGCCGTAGTCGGGCCATGAGTGTTTGTTTGATGGATGTTATCTATGTACTCTGATGTGACGTGGCGAGTGTAAGCCAACTATGATATCTTCCCCTTTTATTATATATATTACATGGGATGTTGTAATGATTGCCTGACTTGCGACATTGCTTTCAATGCGGTTATGCCTCTAAGTCGTGCCTCGACACGTGGGAGCTATAGCCGCATCGAGGGCGTTACACTACGTTCCCCAACAGTCGCATCTGAGCCTAGGTTTTATGTGTTGATGTTATATGCACGAGTAGAACACAAGTGAGTTGTGGGCGATATAAGTCATACTGCTTACCAGCATGTCATACTTTGGTTCGGCGGTATTGTTGGACGAAGCGGCCCGGACCGACATTACACATACGCTTACGCGAGACCGGTTCTCCCGACGTGCTTTGCACAAAGGTGGCTAGCGGGTGACAGTTTCTCCAACTTTAGTTGAACCGAGTGTGGCTACGCCCGGTCCTTGCGAAGGTTAAAACAGCACCAACTTGACAAACTATCGTTGTGGTTTTGATGCATAGGTAAGATTGGTTCTTGCTTAAGCCCGTAGCAGCCACGTAAAACTTGCAACAACAAAGTAGAGGACGTCTAACTTGTTTTTGCAGGGCATGTTGTGATGTGATATGGTCAAGACATGATGCTGAATTTTATTGTATGAGATGATCATGTTTTGTAACCAAGTTATCGGCAACTGGCAGGAGCCATATGGTTGTCGCTTTATTGTATGCAATGCAATTGCGCTGTAATGCTTTACTTTATCACTAAACGGTAGCGATAGTCATGGAAGAATAAAATTGGCGAGACGACAACGATGCTACGATGGTGATCAAGGTGTCGCGCCGGTGACGATGGTGATCACGACGGTGCTTCGAAGATGGAGATCACAAGCACAAGATGATGATGGCCATATCATATCACTTATATTGATTGCATGTGATGTTTATCTTTTATGCATCTTATCTTGCTTTGATTGACGGTTGCATTTTAAGAATATCTCTCACTAATTATCAAGAAGTGTCCCCCCTGAGTATGCACCGTTGCGAAAGTTCTTCGTGCTGAGACACCACGTGATGATCGGGTGTGATAGGCTCTATGTTCAAATACAATGGGTGCAAAACAGTTGCACACGCAGAATACTCAGGTTATACTTAACGAGCCAAGCATATACAGATATGGCCTCGAAACACGGAGACCGGAAGGTCGAGCGTGAATCATATAGTAGATATGATCAACATAGCGATGTTCACCAATGAAACTACTCCATCTCACGTGATGATCGAACATGGTTTAGTTGATTTGGATCACGTAATCACTTAGAGGATTAGAGAGATGTCTATCTAAGTGGGAGTTCTTTAGTAATATGATTAGTTGAACCTAAATTTATCATGAACTTAGTACCTGATAGTATCTTGCTTGTTTATGTTTGATTGTAGATAGATGGCCCGTGCTGTTGTTCCGTTGAATTTTAATGCGTTCCTTGAGAAAGCAAAGTTGAAAGATGATGGTAGCAATTACACGGACTGGGTCCATAACTTGAGGATTATCCTCATTGCTGCACAGAAGAATTACGTCCTGGAAGCACCGCTGGGTGCCAGGCCTGCTGCTGGAGCAACACCAGATGTTATGAATGTCTGGCAGAGCAAAGCTGATGACTACTCGATAGTTCAGTGTGCCATGCTTTACGGCTTAGAATCGGGACTTCAACGACGTTTTGAACGTCATGGAGCATATGAGATGTTCTAGGAGTTGAAGTTAATATTTCAAGCAAATGCCCGAATTTAGAGATATGAAGTCTCCAATAAGTTCTATAGCTGCAAGATGGAGGAGAACAGTTCTGTCAGTGAGCATATACTCAAAATGTCTGGGTATAATAATCACTTGATTCAATTGGGAGCTAATCTTCCAGATGATTGCGTCATTGACAGAATTCTCCAATCACTGCCACCAAGCTACAAGAGCTTCGTGATGAACTATAATATGCGGCGCCCCCCTTTCCTTCTCCCTCCCCACTTCTTTCCCCCTCCTAGTAGGAGTCCTACTCCTACTAGGAGGAGGACTCCTCCTGGCGCGCCAATAGGGGCCGGCCGGCCTCCTCCCCTTGATCCTTTATATACGGGGACAGGGGGCACCCCTAGACACACAAGTTGATCCACGTGATCATATTCTTAGCCGTGTGCGGTGCCCCCTTCCACCATAATCCTCGATAATATTGTAGCGGTGCTTAGGCGAAGCCCTGCGACGGTAGTACATCAAGATCGTCACCACGCCGTCGTGCTGATGGAACTCTTCCCCGACACTTTGCTGGATCAGAGTTCGGGGATCGTCATCGAGCTGAACGTGTGCTAGAACTCGGAGGTGCCGTAGTTTCGGTGCTTGATCGGTCGGGCCGTGAAGACGTACGACTACATCAACCGCGTTGTCATAACGCTTCCGCTGTCGGTCTACAATGGTACGTAGATCACACTCTCCTCTCGTTGCTATGCATCACCATGATCTTGCGTGTGCGTAGGATTTTTTTTGAAATTACTACGTTCCCCAATAGATCTCACTCTGGTTGACCTACGAGGTTCGGTAGTAACTTGATCTGAAGTTTCATGATCATCATCATTGGCTTCCTCACTAATTGGTGTAGGTGTCACAAGAACCGGTTTCTGTGATGAACTACTTTCCAATAAGGGAGCAAGTACAATTACCTCATCAAGTTCTACTTTCCTCAAACTCACTTCTTTCGAGAGAAACTCTTTCTCTAGAAAGGATCCATTCTCAGCAACAAATATCTTGCCTTCGGATTTGTGATAGAAGGTGTACCCAACAGTTACTTTTGGGTATACTATGAAGACGCACTTCTCCGACTTGGGTTTGAGCTTATCAAGATGAAACTTTTTCACATAAGCATCGCAACCCCAAACTTTAAGAAACGACAACTTAGGTTTCTTGCTAAACCACAGTTCATACGGTGTCGTCTCAATGGATTTAGATGGTGCCCTTTTTAATGTGAATGCAGCTGTCTCTAATGCATAACCCCAAAACGATAGTGGTAAATCGGTAAGAGACATCATAGATTGCACTATATCAAATAAACTACGGTTATGACATTCGGACACACCATTACGCTGTGGTGTTCTAGGTGGCATGAGTTTGTGAAACTATTCCACATTGTTTTAATTGAAGGCCAAACTCGTAACTCAAATATTCGCCTCTGCGATTAGATCGTAGATTTTTTTTTCTTGTTACGATGATTTTCCACTTCACTCTGAAATTCTTTGAACTTTTCAAATGTTTTAGACTTATGTTTCATCAAGTGGATATACCCATATCTGCTCAAATCATCTGTGAAGGTCAGAAAATAATGATACCCGCCGCGAGCCTCAACACTCATTGGACTGCATACATCAGTATGTATTATTTCCAACAAGTTTGTTGCTCGCTCCATTGTTCCGGAGAATGGAGTCTTAGTCATCTTGCCCATGAGGCATGGTTCGCAAGCATCAGCTGATTCATAATCAATCGATTCCAGAAGCCCATCAGCATAGAGTTTCTTCATGCGTTTTATACCAATATGACCTAAACGGCAGTACCACAAATAAGTTGCACTATCATTATTAACTTTGCATCTTTTGGCTTCAATATTATGAATATGTGTATCACTACGATCGAGATCCAACAAACCAATTTCATTGAGTGTATAACCATAGAAGGTTTTATTCATGTAAACAGAACACCAATTATTCTCTGATTTTAAATGAATAACCGTATTGCAATAAACATGATCAAATCATATTCATGCTCAACGCAAATGCCAAATAACATTTATTTAGGTTTAACACTAATCCCAAAAGTATAGAGAGTGTGCGATGATGATCATATCAATCTTGGAACCACTTCCAATACACATTGTCACTTCACCCTTAACTAGTCTCTATTTATTCTGTAACTTCTGTTTTGAGTTACTAATTTTTAGCAACCGAAAAAGTATCAAATACCTAGGGGCTACTATAAATACTAGTAAGGTACACATCAATAACATATATATCAAATATACCCTTGTTCACTTTGCCATCCTTCTTATCCACTAAATATTCAGGGCATTTCCGCTTCCAGTGACCAGTCCCTTTGCAGTAGAAGCACTTAGTCTCAGGCTTAGGTCCAGACTTGGGCTTCTTCACTTGAGCAGCAACTTGCTTGCCGCTAGGTGACAGACCTATTGCAGGAGCAAATGTAGACGTTTCCTTCAATACAACAAGCGGAGTGACAAATCCTAATCTCGAAATACGCCAACCCAAAAAGTACCTTCGGAGACACCTGTAGAGCACATTTATAATCACCCAGTTACATTGTGACGTTTGGTAGCACACAAAGTGTTCCTCCGGTAAACGGGAGTTGCATAATCTCATAGGCATAGGAACATGTATAAGTCATGAAGAAAGCAATAGCAACAAACTAAACGATCAAGTGCTAAGCTAACGGAATGGGTCAAGTCAATCACATCATTCTCCTAATGACGTGATCCCGTTAATCAAATGACAACTCATGTATATGGTTAGGAAACATAACCATCTTTGATCAACGAGCTAGTCAAGTAGAGGCATACTAGTGACATATGTTGGGGAACGTAGCAGAAATTCAAAATTTTCCTACGTGTCACCAAGATCTATCTATGGAGAAATCAGCAACGAGGGGAAGGAGAGTGCATCTACATACCCTTGTAGATCGCTACGCGGAAGAGTTCAAGTGAACGGGGTTGATGGAGTCGTACTCGTCGTGATTCAAATCACCGATGATCCTAGTGCCGAACGAACGGCACCTCCGTGTTCAACACACGTACAACCCGGTGACGTCTCCCATGCCTTGATGCAGCAAGGAGAGAGGGAGAGCTTGAGGAAGACTCCATCCAGCAGCAGCACGACGGTGTGGTGGTGGTGGAGGAGTGTGGTACTCCAGCAGGGCTTCGCCAAGCACCGCAAGAGACGAGGAGGGAGAGGGGTAGGGCTGCGCCGAGAAGAAGAGAAACTCGTGTGTGTTGGGCAGACCAAACCTCAAGTATATATAGGGGAAGGGGAGGGGCTGCGCCCCCACCTAGGGTTCCCTCCCTAGGGGTGGAGGCAGCCCCTAGATCCCATCTAGGTGGCGGCCACAAGGGGGAGAGGGGGAGGCGCACCTGGGGTGGGCCTTAGGGCCCATCTGCCCTAGGGTTTGCCCCCTTCCCTCTTGGAGGCACCTTGGGCCCTTGTGGGGGGGGGGGCGCACCAGCCCACCTGGGGCTGGTCCCCTCCCATATTTGGCCCATGAAGCCCTTCGGGGCTTGTGGCCCCACTTGGTGGACCCCCGGGACCCTCCCGGTGGTCCCGGTACATTACCGATAAACCCCGAAACTTTTCCGACGACCAAAACAGGACTTCCCATATATAAATCTTTACCTCTGGACCATTCCGGAACTCCTCGTGACGTCCGGGATCTCATCCGGGACTCCGAACAACATTTGGTAACCACATACAAACTTCCTTTATAACCCTAGCGTCACCGAACCTTAAGTGTGTAGACCCTACGGGTTCGGGAACCATGCAGACATGACCGAGACGTCCTCCGGTCAATAACCAACAGCGGGATTTGGATACCCATGTTGGTTCCCACATGTTCCACGATGATCTCATCGGATGAACCACGATGTCAAGGACTTAATCAATCCCGTATACAATTCCCTTTGTCTAGCGGTACGATACTTGCCCGAGATTCGATCGTTGGTATCCCTATACCTTTGTTCAATCTCGTTACCGGCAAGTCTCTTTACTCATTCCGTAACACATCATCACGTGATCAACTCCTTGATCACATTGCGCACATTATGATGATGTCCTACCGAGTGGGCCCAGAGATACCTCTCCGTTTACACGGAGTGACAAATCCCAGTCTCGATTCGTGCCAACCCAACAGACACTTTCGGAGATACCTGTAGTGTACCTTTATAGCCACCCAGTTACGTTGTGACGTTTGGCACACCCAAAGCACTCCTACGGTATCCGGGAGTTGCACAATCTCATGGTCTAAGGAAATGATACTTGACATTAGAAAAGCTTTAGCATACGAACTACATGATCTTGTGCTAGGCTTAGGATTGGGTCTTGTCCATCACATCATTCTCCTAATGATGTGATCCCGTTATCAACGACATCCAATGTCCATGGTTAGGAAACCGTAACCATCTATTGATCAACGAGCTAGTCAACTAGAGGCTTACTAGGGACATGGTGTTGTTTATGTATCCACACATGTATCTGAGTTTCCTATCAATACAATTCTAGCATGGATAATAAACGATTATCATGAACAAGGAAATATAATAATAATCAATTTATTATTGCCTCTAGGGCATATTTCCAACAGTATCCCACTTGCACTAGAGTCAATAATCCAGTTCACATCGATATGTGATTAACACTCAGGGTCACATCCCGATGTGACTAACACCCAAAGAGTTTACTAGAGTCAATAATCTAGTTCACATTACCATGTGATTAACACTCGATGAGTTCTGGGTTTGATCATGTTATGCTTGTGAGAGATGTTATAGTCAACGGGTCTGAATCTTTCAGATCCGTGTGTGCTTTACAAATCTCTATGTCATCTCCTAGATGCAGCTACCACGTTCTATTTGGAGCTATTCCAAATAACTGTTCTACTATACGAATCCAGTTTACTACTCAGAATAATCTGGATTAGTGTCAAAGTTTGCATCGGCGTAACCCTTTACGACGATTTCTTTTACCACCTCCATAATCGAGAAAATTCCTTAGTCCACTAGTTACTAAGGATAACTTTGACCGCTGTCCTGTGATCCATTCTTGGATCACTCTTGTACCCCTTGACTGACTCATGGCAAGGCACATTTTCAGGTGCGGTACACAACATAGCATACTGTAGAGCCTACGTCTAAAGCATAGGGGACGACCTTCGTCCTTCCTCTTTCTTCTGTCGTGGTCGAGCTTTAAGTCTTAACTTCATACCTTACAACTCAGGCAAGAACTCCTTCTTTGACTGATCCATCTTGAACACCTTCAAGATCATGTCAAGGTATGTGCTCATTTGAAAGTACCATTAAGCGTTTTGATCTATCCATATAGATCATGATGCTCAATGTTCAAGTAGCTTAATCCAGGCTTTCCATTGAAAAACACTTTTCAAATAACTCTGCATGCTTTCCTGAAATTCTACATCATTTCCGATCAACAATATGTTAACAACATATACTCATCAGAAATTCTATAGTGCTCCCACTCACTTCTTTGGAAATACAAGTTTCTCATAAACTTTGTATGTTGGAGAACGTTGCAGAAAACAAAAAATTTCCTACGATTTCACCAAGATCCATCTAGGAGTTCATCTAGCAACGAGTGATCGGATTGCATCTACATACCTTTGTAGATCACACGCGGAAGCGTTCAAAGAACGGGGATGAGGAAGTCATACTCGATGTGATCCAAATCACCGGAGATCCTAGCGCCGAACGGACGGCACCTCCGCGTTCAACACACGTACGGTCAGCGTAACGTCTCCTCCTTCTTGATCGAGTAAGGGGGAAAGAGAGGTTGAGGAAGATGGCTCCAGCAGCAGCACGACGGCGTGGTGGTGGTGGAGCTGCAGTACTCCGGCAGGGCTTCGCCAAGCTCTATGGAGGAGGAGGAGGTGTTGGAGAGGGAGAGGGAGGCACCAAAGGCGTAGGTAAGAGACCCTCCCTCCCCCCACTATATATAGGGGGCCTAGGGGGGGCGCCGGCCCTAGGAGATGCAATCTCCTAGGGGGGCGGCGGCCAAGGGGTGGGGGGCTTGCCCCCCAAGCAAGGTGTCCCCACCCGGTGGACCCCCGGGATAGGTGTCCCCACCCGGTGGACCCCCGGGACCCTTCCGGTGGTCCTGGTACAATACCGGTGACCCCAAAACTTGTCCCGATGGCCGAAATAGCACTTCCTATATATAATTCTTTACCTCCGGACCATTCCGAAACTCCTCGTGACGTCCGGGATCTCATCCGGGACTCCGAACAACATTCGGGTTACTGCATATACATATCCCTACAACCCTAGCGTCACTGAACCTTAAGTGTGTAGACCCTACGGGTTCGGGAGACATGTAGACATGACCGAGATTGCTCTCCGGTCAATAACCAACAGCGGGATCTGGATACCCATGTTGGCTCCCACATGCTCCTCGATGATCTCATCGGATGAACCACGATGTCGAGGATTCAAGCAACCCCGTATACAATTCCCTTTGTCAATTGGTACGTTACTTGCCCGAGATTCGATCGTCGGTATCCCAATACCTCGTTCAATCTCGTTACTGGCAAGTCACTTTACTCGTACCGTAATGCATGATCCCGTGACCAGACACTTGGTCACTTTGAGCTCATTGTGATGATGAATTACCGAGTGGGCCCAAGAGATACCTCTCCGTCATACGGAGTGACAAATCCCAGTCTTGATCCGTGTCAACCCAACAGACACTTTCGGAGATACCCGTAGTATACCTTTATAGTCACCCAGTTACGCTGTGATGTTTGGTACACCCAAAGCACTCCTATGGTATCCGGGAGTTACACGATCTCATGGTCTAAGGAAAAGATACTTGACATTGGAAAACTCTAGCAAACAAACTATACGATCTTGTGCTATGTTTAGGATTGGGTCTTGTCCATCACATCATTCTCCTAATGATGTGATCTCGTTATCAATGGCATCCAATGTCCATAGTCAGGAAACCATGACTATATGTTGATCAACGAGCTAGTCAACTAGAGGCTTACTAGGGACATGTTGGTGTCTAAGTATTCACACATGTATTACGATTTCCGGATAACACAATTATAGCATGAATAAAAGATAATTATCATGAACAAGGAAATATAATAATAATGCTTTTATTATTGCCTCTAGGGCATATTTCCAACATTGTATACACCCAAAACTTTGATCATCTCATCAAAGCATACATTCCAACTCTGAGATGCTTACTCCAGTCCTTAGAAGGATTGCTGGAGCTTTGCATACTTGTTAGCATCTTTCAGGATTGACAAAACCTTCTGGTTGTATCATATACAACCTTTCCTCAAAAAATCGTCGAGGAAACAATGTTTTGACATCCTATCTGCAAGATTTCATAAATAATGTAGTAATTGCTAATATAATTCCAACAGACTCTTAGCATCGCTACGAGTGAGAAAGTCTCATCGTAGTCAACTCCTTGAACTTGTCGGGAAACATCTTAACGACAAGTCGAGCTTTCTTAATGGTGACATTTACCATCATTGTCCGTTTTCCTTTTAAAATCCATATGTACCTAACAGCCTTACGACCATCAAGTAGTTCTTCCAAAGTCTACACTTTGTTTTCATATATGGATCCTCTCTCGGATTATATGGCCTCGAGCCATTTTGGAATCCAGGCCCACCATCGCTTCTCCATAGCTCGTAGGTTCATTGTTGTCTAGCAACATGACTTCCAAGACAGGATTACGTACCACTCTGAAGTAGTATGCATCCTTTTCATCCCACGAGGTTTGGTAGTGACTTGATCTGAAGTTTCATGATCACTATCATAAGCTTCCACTTCAATTGGTGTAGGTGCCATAGGAACAACTCCCTGTGCCCTGCCACACACTAGTTGAAGAGACGGTTCAATAACCTCATCAAGTCTCCACCATCCTCCCACTCAATTCTTCTGAGAGAAACTTTTCCTCGAGAAAGGACCCGATTTCAGAAACAATCTCTATTGCTTTCGGATCTGAGACATGAGGTATACCCAACTGTTTTGGGTGTCCTATGAAGATGCATTTATCCGCTTTGGGTTCGAGCTTATTAGCCTGAAACTTTTTCACATAAGCGTTGCAGCCCTAACTTTTAAGAAATGACAGCTTAGGTTTCTCTAAACCATAGTTCATACGGTGTCATCTCATCGGAATTACGTGGTGCCCTTTTTAAAGTGAATGTGGTTGTCTCTAATGCCTAACCCATAAACTACCATGGTAATTCGGTAAGAGACATCATGGTTTGCATCATATCCAATAGGGTGCAGTTATGATGTTCGGACACACCATCACACTATGGTGTTCCAGGCTGTATTAGTTGTGAAACAATTTCCACAATGTCTTAATTCTGTGCCAAACTTGTAATTCAGATATTCATCTCTATGATCATATCATAGATCTTTTATCCTCTTGTCACGATGATCTTTCAACTTCACCCTGAAATTACTTGAACCTTTCAATAATTCAGACTCATGATTCATCAAGTAAATATACACAACATCTACTCAAATCATCTGTGAAGTAAGAACATAACGATATCCACTACACGCCTCAGCACTCATTGGACTGCACACATCAAAATGTATTACTTCCAACAAGTTGCTTTCTAGTTCCATTTTACTGAAAACCAGGCTTTCAGTCATCTTGCCCATGTGGTATGATTTGCATGTCTCAAGTGATTCAAAATCAAGTGAGTCCAAACGATCCATCTGTATAGAGTTTCTTCATGCATATCTACCAACAAACATGGTTCGCATGTCTCAATCCTTTCGGAAAATGAGTGAGTCCAAAGATCCATCAACATGGAGCTTCTTCATGCGTTTTATACCAATATGACTCAAATTGCAGTGCCACATTTGTGTGGTACTATCATTACTATCTTATACTTTTGGCATGAAAAATGTGTATCACTACGATCGGGATGGTATTATTCAAATAAACAGAGTAACCATTATTCTCCTTAAATGAATAACCGTATCGCGAGAGACATAATCCAATCATGTCTATGCTCAACGCAAACACCAAATAACAATTATTTAGGTTTTAATACCAATCTCGATGGTAGAGGGAGCGTACGATATTTGATCAACCTTGGAAATACTTCCAACACATATCGTCATCTCACCTTTTAGCTAGTCTCCGTTTATTCCGTAGCCTTTTGTTTCGAGTTACTAACACTTAGCAACCGAACCGGTATCTAATACCCTGGTGCTACTAGGAGTACTAGTAAAGTACACATTATAATGTATATCCAATATACTTCTGTCGACCTTGCCAGCCTTCTCATCTACCAAGTATCTAGGGTGGTTCTGCTTCAGTGACTGTTCCCCTTATTACAGAAGCACTTAGTCTCGGGCTTGGGTTCAACTTTGGGTTTCTTCACTAGAACAACAACTGATTTGTTGTTCCATGAAGTATCCCTTTCTTGCCCTTGCCCTTCTTGAAACTAGTGGTTTTACTAACCATCAACGATTGATGCTCCCTTTTGATTTCTACTTTCGCGGTGTCGCGAATAGCTCAAGGATCATATCTATCCCTGATATGTTATAGTTCATCACGAAGCTCTAGTAGCTTGGTGGCAGTGACTTCAGAGAACCATCACTATTTCATCTGGAAGATCAACTCCCACTCGATTCAAGCGATTGTTGTACTCAGACAATCTGAGCACAAGCTCAACAATTGAGCTTTTCTCCCTTAGTTTGCGGGCTAAGAAAATCGTCGGAGGTCTTATACCTCTTGACGTGGGCACGAGCCTGAAATCCCAATTTCAGCCCTCGAAACATCTCATATGTTTCGCGACGTTTCAAAAACCGTCTTCGGTGCCTCAACTCTAAACCGTTTAACTGAACTATCACGTAGTTATCAAAATGTGTATGTCAGATGTTCGCAACATCCACAGACGACGTTCGAGGTTCAGCACACTGAGCGGTGCATTAAGGACATAAGCCTTTTACTGTCTGCATAATTGCTACTATCAACTTTCAACTAAATTTTCTCTAGGAACATATCTAAACAGTAGAACTGAAGCACGAGCTACGACATAATTTGCGAAGACCTTTTGACTATGTTCAGGATAATTAAGTTCATCTTATGAACTCCCACTCAGATAGACATCCCTCCAGTCATCTAAGTGATTACATGATCCGAGTCAACTAGGCCGTGTCCGATCATCACGTGAGACGGACTAGTCAACATCGGTGAACATCTTCATGTTGATCATATCTTCTATACGACTCATGTTCGACCTTTCGGTCTTCTATGTTCCGAGGCCATGTCTGTACATGCTAGGCTCGTCAAGTCAAGCTAAGTGTTTCGCGTGTGTAAATCTAGCTTACACTCGTTGTATGTGAACGTAAGAATCTATCACACCCGATCATCACGTGGTGCTTCGAAACGACGAACTTTCGCAACGGTGCACAGTTAGGGGGAACACTTTCTTGAAATTTTAGTGAAGGATCATCTTATTTACTACTGTCGTTCTAAGAAAATAAGATATATAAACATGATAAACATCACATGCAATCAAATAGTGACATGATATGGCCAATATCATATTGCTCCTTTTGATCTCCATCTTCGGGGCTCCATGATCATCATCGTCACCGGCATGACACCATGATCTCCATCATCATGATCTCCATCATCGTGTCTTCATGAAGTTGTCTCGCCAACTATTACTTCTACTACTACAGCTAACGGTTAGCAATAAAGTAAAGTAATTACATGACATTTATGTTGACACGCAGGTCATAAATAAATTAAGACAACTCCTATGGCTCCTGCCGGTTGTCATACTCATCGACATGCAAGTCGTGATTCCTATTACAAGAACATGATCATCTCATACATCACATATATCATTCATCACATCCTTTGGCCATATCACATCACATAGCATACCCTGCAAAAACAAGTTAGACATCCTCTAATTGTTGTTTGCATGTTTTACGTGGCTGCTATGGGTTTCTAGCAAGAACGTTTCTTACCTACGCAAAAACCACAACGTGATATGCTAATTGCTATTTACCCTTCATAAGGACCCTTTTCATCGAATCCGATCCGACTAAAGTGGGAGAGACAGACACCCGCTAGCCACCTTATGCAACTAGTGCATGTCAGTCGGTGGAACCAGTCTCACGTAAGAGTACGTGTAAGGTCGGTCCGGGCCGCTTCATCCCACAATGCTGCCGAATCAAGATTGGACTAGTAACGGTTAGCATATTGAACAAAATCAACGCCCACAACTACTTTGTGTTCTACTCGTACATAGAAACTACGCATAGACCTGGCTCATGATGCCACTGTTGGGGAACGTAGCAGAAATTCAAAATTTTCCTACGTGTCACCAAGATCTATCTATGGAGAAACCAGCAACGAGGGGAAGGAGAGTGCATCTACATACCCTTGTAGATCGCTACGTGGAAGCGTTCAAGTGAACGGGGGTGATGGAGTCGTACTCGTCGTGATTCAAATCACCGATGATCCTAGTGCCGAACGGACGACACCTCCGTGTTCAACACACGTACAGCCCGGTGACGTCTCCCATGCCTTGATCCAGCAAGGAGAGAGGGAGAGGTTGAGGAAGACTCCATCCAGCAGCAGCACGACGGCGTGGTGGTGGTGGAGGAGCGTGGTACTCCAGCAGGGCTTCGCCAAGCACCGCAAGAGACGAGGAGGGAGAGGGGTAGGGCTGCACCAAGAAGGAGAGAAACTCGTGTGTGTTGGGCAGACCAAACCTCAAGTATATATAGGGGAAGGGGAGGGGCTGCGCCCCCACCTAGGGTTCCCTCCCTAGGGGTGGTGGCAGCCCCTAGATCCCATCTAGGTGGCGGCCACAAGGGGGAGAGGGGGAGGCGCACCTGGGGTGGGCCTTAGGGCCCATCTGCCCTAGGGTTTGCCCCCCTTCCCTCTTGGAGGCGCCTTGGGCCCTTGTGGGGGGGGCGCACCAGCCCACCTGGGGCTGGTCCCCTCCCATACTTGGCCCATGCAGCCCTCCGGGGCTTGTGGCCCCACTTGGTGGACCCCCGGGACCCTCGCGGTGGTCCCGGTACGTTACCGATAAACCCCAAAACTTTTCCGGCGACCAAAACAGGACTTCCCATATATAAATCTTTACCTCTGGACCATTCCGGAACTCCTCGTGACGTCCAGGATCTCATCCGGACTCCAAACAACATTCGGTTACCACATACAAACTTCCTTTATAACCCTAGCGTCATCGAACCTTAAGTGTGTAGACCCTACGGGTTCCGGAACCATGCAGACATGACCGAGACGTCCTCCGGTCAATAACCAACAGCGGGATCTGGATACCCATGTTGGTTCCCACATGTTCCACGATGATCTCATCGGATGAACCACGATGTCAAGGACTTAATCAATCCCGTATACAATTCCCTTTGTCTAGCGGTACGATACTTGCCCGAGATTCGATCGTCGGTATCCCGATACCTTTGTTCAATCTCGTTACCGGCAAGTCTCTTTACTCGTTCTGTAACACATCATCCCGTGATGAACTCCTTGATCAAATTGTGCACATTATGATGATGTCCTACCGAGTGGGCCCAGAGATACCTCTCCGTTTACACGGAGTGACAAATCCCAGTCTCGATTCGTGCCAACCCAACAGACACTTTTGGAGATACCTGTAGTGTACCTTTATAGCCACCCAGTTACGTTGTGACGTTTGGCACACCCAAAGCACTCCTACGGTATCCGGGAGTTGCACAATCTCATGGTCTAAGGAAATGATACTTGACATTAGAAAAGCTTTAGCATACGAACAACATGATCTTGTGCTAGGCTTAGGATTGGGTCTTGTCCATCACATCATTCTCCTAATGATGTGATCCCGTTATCAATGACATCCAATGTCCATGGTCAGGAAACCGTAAGCATCTATTGATCAACGAGCTAGTCAACTAGAGGCTTACGAGGGACATGGTGTTGTCTATGTATCCACACATGTATCTGAGTTTCCTATCAATACAATTCTAGCATGGATAATAAACGATTATCATGAACAAGGAAATATAATAATAATCAATTTATTATTGCCTCTAGGGCATATTTCGAACAACATACTGTTCGTCTATGTATTCACACATGTATTATGTTTCCGGTTAATACAATTCTAGCATGAATAATAAACATTTATCATGATATAAGGAAATAAATAATAACTTTATTATTGCCTCTAGGGCATATTTCCTTCAATAACAACATACGTTGTTCCCTTTGTCATCGGTATGTTACTTGCCCGAGATTTGATCGTCGGTATCTCAGTACCTAGTTCAATCTCGTTACCGGCAAGTCTCTTTACTCGTTCCGTACCACATCATCCCGCAACTAACTCATTAGTCACAATGCTTGCAAGGCTTAAGTGATGTGCATTACCGAGTGGGCCCAGAGATACCTCTCCGACAATCGGAGTGACAAATCCTAATCTCGAAATACGCCAACCCAACAAGTACCTTCGGAGACACCTGTAGAGCACCTTTATAATCACCCAGTTATGTTGTGACATTTAGTAGCACACAAAGTGTTCCTCCGGTAAACGGGAGTTGTATAATCTCATAGTCATAGGAATATGTATATGTCATGAAGAAAGCAATAACAACAAACTAAACGATCAAGTGCTAAGCTAACAGAATGGGTCAAGTCAATCACATCATTCTCCTAATAATGTGATCATGTTAATCAAATGACAACTCTTTGTCTATGGCTAGGAAACATAACCATCTTTGATCAACGAGCTAGTCAAGTAGAGGCATACTAGTGACACTCTGTTTGTCCATGTATTCACACATGTATCATGTTTCCGGTTAATACAATTCTAGCATGAATAATAAACATTTATCATGATATAAGGAAATAAATAATAACTTTATTGTTGTCTCTAGGGCTTCGGACTGGGAGCGGTGGGGACGAAGCAGAACGATGGCTGGAGAGGAGCTCGAGTGGGTGGCGTGCATGGAGGAGCCGGGACGCTTGACTTGCTCTGGCTGACAGCGCAATAGAGGGAGATGGTGGCATTGGGGAAGGAAAGGAATAGAGAGTGAGAGGGAGAGGGGGAGGGACCGATTGGAAGAAAAGAGCTGGCGGCCGAGGGCGGGGGAGGGGGGCTAAGTGCAAAAGGAGAAGTGCCACCGTTCGTGATGGTAAGAGTTAGAAGGTGACAGCTGGGGTGGACACTAGGGTTTGCACCGGTTTGGGCTGGGAGAAGGCCGACGCTGGCCGGATGGGAGGTGGGCTACGCCTGGTAGGCTGGGCTGCTCCCTCTCTCCCTCTAAAAGCTTTTTTTTGTTGTTTTCCTATATGTCTGAAAACAATTTTGTAAATAGTTTTTGCGCAAGGAAAAGAAGCAGAAAATTAGGATTTTAATTTGAGATGAAAGAGGAAAATTCCTACAAAAACGCGTCACACGAAATGGAACATGATGAAGTCGAAGTTGCAGAAAACTAAGTATAACAAATTATTTTTACTCGTTGGAAACATATTTCAAAGTCTAAGAGCATTACATTTTTTAAGTATTATTATATTTATCTAAATTAAGTATTTCATAATTATGGCAACACACAGACATTCAGCTAGTTCTAATATAATAAGTTGGCCCACCCAGATCCATATCCAATCCCGTATAACCAATTGTATACGACGATCGTGTTGACGACGTTGGGCTGCCTTTCCGTGCTCTAATGGCTGCCGCCACGCGACCCGTTCAGGTGTGTCTATCCTTCTGCTACCTTTCCATGCTCTGCGGCGGCGTTGTCTCTGACATCACGGTGGGGCAGGAAAGTTTTGCCGTCCGGGAGTACGTGCAGACGGTTGTGTACGCATGTGACAGCTGGAAGAAGGTGCCTCCTGTGTTGGGTTGATGGTTCGAGGTTGACAGTTCTGGTTTCCTCCTCCGACATGGTAGTCGTGCGGGGGGTGTCAGTTCTGAAGTTTGATGGCGTGTCTGAGAACACGTTGCACCGGTCTGATTTTTTCAATGGCAATGGTTTTGCTTCAGGCAAACTACTTATGAGGTCCGCAAAGCTGCAGATTCACGATGGAGCTGTGTCGAGCTCGGGTGAAATGGTGATTTGTCTCATTTTTCTTGGTGGAGAGGGACATGCGCTGATTTTTGCATAGGATTCTTTCTTTTCATTCTTGTAATGTCGGTCTTTGCGTGGCTTGTAATTGAACCCTTATTTTATTACTGTATTTCCGTCGATGAAATGGAAAGGTGGTGAGCTTGGTTCCAAAGGCGCAGAAGACAAATTGGCAATCAGCAAGCGATCACCTCAGAATAATGTTGGGCCACGGTAGCCCTTTTCCGCGCCGAATAGTTTTCAGTCCTGACAAGTGACAAGCAGAGCAGCCATCGTTGACGACTTGGACGTGCCACAGAATGCTCACGTACTACAACTTGGTCGCCAAGGTATCCGAGATCGATGAGGCCGAGACGGAGAGAATCATCCAATCTGGATTCGATTGGAACAAGGCGGTGTGGATACATGGACATAGCAGATTAACAGTAGCAGGTGCACTGCATGCTGACCAGCTGACGAGCCTCATCCGCCAACGATTGATTAACGGGGCCGTGACATCACTTGGGAAAAGCTACAGTTGGCAGCATGCACGCTCGTTTCCCTCCGCTCGCTGCTTCCTCGAACGAACGTCTGTAGCTAGCTCGGTGCTCCGGTGACTCGACGGGATGAGCGTCGCTAGCTAGCTTTGGTCGACAGCGACGGCGCCGGAGGAGGAGCGGGCCTGTAAAGCGCGGCGTCGCATCCATGAGTCGTCACGTTCGCGTGTCCGTCTCCGGCCGGAGGGAAGCTGGTGTCCAAACGGAAGGGGACACGGGGTGGAAGTGGAACGTTCGCCGGGGAGGGGAGGGGAGGGACCAACGCAGCCGCTCCACCGTCGCCATGCATCGCAAGGAGAACAAGGTAGGTAGGTGCCCCTTGTTCTTAGTTGCACAAACGACGGTAGCTGTCGGGCCGGAACTCGCCGTGCCGGCTGGGTCACTCGCATGTGATGTGTGGGGCTCCGTTCTTTTTTCGGCGTCTCCTCTGCGATGGGGGACGAGGAATTCTCGTCCGGGGGAGAGCAGGCCGCCGGCGCGCGTTTGAATGGAGGAGAGGTTTTGCACCCAAATCCCTTTTTGAGCAACGGGATTGCTAAAGCTCAGTCAGATGAGACTTAATTAATAAGTCTCTCTTGATACTATATTTATGGATCTTACGTGAAAACTCATGTAAAATTTTCTTTTCGTTTTTTATGTTTTATGTGTCGTATCATTTGACCAAGATTTGGTTAAATCTTACTCGATTGAGACATTGCTGCGCCCTTTGAGGAAGGCTATATATCATGGCTAGCTTTATGGATGAACAATTATATCATCTACGAGCTTACTAACGATACAATCAGACGGCCTACCAACCAACTAAAAAAGACTTATTACAATGACTGTAATTAGTTAGCACATGAGCCATTTGATTACAAGAATAAAAACAATGCTTATTTTTTTAGAAGAAAATCCATGCTTAAACTCACCTCTTGCAAGAATGAACAAAAATATTTTAATTCGGTGCCGGCAACCACACTCCCCCAGCCCTCGCATCGCTCCCTCCCCGGGGCGACACGGGCGACAGCTCAGCCCCGTCTACCGCGTGACCTCCTCGCCACCCACTCCCCTCGCCGCCGCCCATGGGATCCGCCGGGCGAAGCCCGCGCGGATCTGGCGACGGCTGGGCCTCTTCTCCCCGTCGTTTCCTGGGCGCTCACGAGGCGGAGCTGGCGACGGCGGGCGGTGGATGGCGGCCGGCGCACGGAGCTTCGCGTAGGCTGCGGGCGGAGGGAGGGGTGCAGGGACGGCGGCTTCGGTCCGAGCTCCCAGCGCGGCCTGGTTGTGGACAGCATGCGATGGCGGCGCGCATGTGCGTGACGACTCCGGATGCGTGCGTGGGGCGCGGACCGGCGGCGGGCGCGGTGACAGCTGGCGCGCAGCGGGCACGACGACTGCTGGGCGTGGCCGGCACGACGTCCCTGTGGCGTGAGGTGTGCTGCGAGTGGAGGGTCTGCTCCTGCTCAGCTGCTTCACTCAAGCGGTTCGATCTGGATCTGGCGCGTCGGTGCTCCGTTCTGGTTGTTGCTCCTTGCGATGCAAGTGTTTGTTGAAGTGTTGTGGTGGCCGCGGCGGTGCTGCGGTGGTGGTTGGCAGCTACGGGCAAGGGGTCCTGCGTGTCTGGGCACGGTGGATCGTGGGATCCCGCGGTCAGAGTGAGGTCGACTTCAACTGGGACGGTGGATCGTGGGCGGCGGTCAGTGGCGACTGATGGTGGACACAACTCTGGGAGAAATCCTTGTTCCGATCTTCATCGGAGCCGGCGACGGCGGCGCACGCGGGTGCCGTGACCTTTCTTGGAAGCGTTGTCTTAGAGGTGTACTCCTCTCCACGGCATTGGCTCCGGAGAAAAACCTCAGATCAGCTGTAGAGGGAAAACCAAAAATAGAATTGTAAAAAAAACTAAAACTAAAAATGGTAACAAAAAAACCAGAAACAAAAAAAAATGGAAACCAAAACCTAAAGTACATTTCTGCCTTTTTCACTTTGAAAATCACAACTACAATTTTCTCTTTTCGAGCGGCACAATTGTGCTTCTCACGGAAGCACATAGTTTGTTTTTTTCCTTTTCTGAGGAAGCACAATTGTGCTTTTCCTTCTCATGGAAGCACATGTTATGTTTTCTCTCTCAAGGAAGCACAATTGTGCTTCTCGAGGAAGCATAGGCAGTGTTTTTTCCTTTTTCGGAGGAGCATATATATGCCTTTTCTTTTTTAGAAGCACAACTATGCTTCACTTCTTTCTGAAAAACAAAAAAAAAGTCTACCAAACCTAAGAACAACCAAAAGGCCAAAAAAACGTAAAAAAATGAAAACCCAATAGTGCGTCCACGCGTGATATGTGGCAGCGGTTATTTGGTGCTTCTAGACCAAGAAAGTGACCTCTGAGGAGGCCTTCAAGTAGTGCCCCTTAATTAGTTGCTCCTGGGTTGCGTCATCCCTCAGGATCATATCACAATGAACTAGACTAGTCAGGATGCTCCAACAAACAATTTAGAATCCATACTTGATAGGATTAAGAATAAAAAAACATGATATCAAGAATAGCATATTGAAAGAATCTCAATCATTTTTCTTGATAACTTCTTCAACCTACGTATTTTTCATATAAATTGGATCAATTATTAATAAAATAAGTTCTATATCTCGCCTATTGTGAGACAAACCAACGCCTCACCTAAATGGGAGCATGTAGTCGGCCGGCATAGTAGTATTACATATGTTAGTTTCGTTAAAAAAACTCTTATTATTTTTAACTTTTCTTTACTTTTGTTTGTAATTTGAAATATTATATACACACATATATTAAAAACGAATGTTCATGAAATGTACATTTGTGGGATATTATTTTGTATAAATTTTTCAAAAGGTTCAGCGCACACTAAAAAAACATTAATGAATTTGCTGGTGCAATTTTTAAAATTATTCGTACCATTCAATTTTTTGTGAAACTAAAATAATGTCACCTATGTAAAAATATATTCCGGAATTTTTTTAAAAGAATGTCCACGAAAATAGATATTTCTTTGCGTAATTTTAGGAAATATATGTACAATTGAAAATGTTGTTTATGACATGCAAAGTATTCCTGTATTTAAAAATATGTTCCATTATATCTATAAAAATAATTCATGAAATATAAAAAATTGTTTGTGCTGTTTCTTAAACAATTCAAATATATAAAATATTTTTTGCCATGTAGAAAAAAATGGTCTACATATAGCAACTGTTTTCATGTTTCTAGACAATGTTCATGAAATTGTGAAAAGTATTCAAGCATGTGTTAAAAAATGTTCACTACATATTGGAAAAATGGTCAATGTGCAGTTCCCAAATGTTCAACGTGTATTCAGATAAAAATTCAACATTTATTTGAAAAGTACTTAATATGTATGTGAAAAATGTTCAACCTGTGTATGAATTTTTTTTGAAGTATATTTAAAACACTAGACATGTATTTGAAAATAAAAAACAGATAAAAAAGGAAAATAATTTTTTTTCCTCGAATAAGCACAAGCATGCGTATCATTCATTAAAAAAGGAAAATAAAAATCAAAAGGGGAAATCACATCAAAGCTTGTGCATCTGATGTGTACCTATCGATAGAACATTCCAAAACCTCTCCTAGAAAGCTTTCGAACACCGAATTTTATTTGGCCGGCCAACTACTGGTGGCACCAGAGCCGAGAGGAGCGTACGTCTACAATAAGCAAGACATAGCTATCGTGGCAAGCTAGACACTCATCTCGCGTCAAGCGCCCCTGTGTTGATCCCGACCCAGGTAGCACGTCCTAACACATATTGTTTTCCATGCGTTGTCTACAAGCTAGCTAGCACAATCCTTAGTATCGGTTTTCCTTCTTTTTCCTTTTTATTTGTTTACTTTTCATTATATTTTCTGAATATATATATGAAATAAATTACATACATTTTCGAAATTTTCATTGATATTCATGCATTAAATAAACGTTCAGGAAATATAGAATAATTGTTCACAACAGTTATGAAAAATGTTTATACCATCAACTTTTTTAACATTTAATAATTTTGACTCGTCTTAAAATATTTTCGTGACATTATAAAAAATTATGAGACGCAAACATTTGTTTGCACAATTTATAAAAAGTTGAACCATTAAATAAAATTTTCATGACATTTAAAACAGTTCACACATTATAGAAAATATACACTATATTTAAGAAAAAATGTTCTAAATTTTGTTCTCCCAATTTTTAGAAATATTTAGGCCCTTAAAATAAGTTCATTAGCACGAAAAAAATATTTGCATGTTCAACCAGAAATGATCATCACATTTCTTAAAAATGTTAAATATGTGCTTTAAAATATATTTTGTGTATTAAAAATGTTCATAGTGTATTTACAATCATTCAACATGAATTTGGATGAATGGTAATTGTGTATTTGAAAAATGTTGATCCTGTATCTAATTTGTTCCATCCTACGTATGGAAAATATTCATTGTGTATTAAAAAATAGTTGACACGTATTCGAGAAATGTAAAGGAAAACAAAGAGAAAGGGAAAATGACAATGAAAGACAAAAGATTAGAATGAAACTGATAAGCAAGTAAATAAAAATATGGGGGAAAAAAAGGAGGAATCCCCGATCAAAAACCTTCTAAAAACCAAGTGAAAGGTTCCAAAACCGTTAAAGCCAGTGCAGCATATGCTTGTTCGGCCACGGTCCACTAAGTAATCACCAAAGGTGGGTACTCATTCGAGCTTGGTGTATTTCTTTTGCCTCAAAATAAATAACTAGACATTTCAAGCGCCGACTGGCGCTATCACACTCACACGCATGCTCAGTGAGCCATATCCCAATAACGATCTACTTCGCTCGCTTGCTTACACGCCAACTAAAAACCAACAAGTAATGGTTTCCTAAAAAACAATTTTTGGTTTTTCAAAATATTAGAATCATACATTTGACAAATTCTCCCAGATTAAAAATGTCATCAAATCTAAAAAATGTTTGCGATATAAAAAGGTGAATTTGGAGAAACGTTAGCGTCTTTTGCAAATTTCATGAATTTTCACAAAAAGAGCCCGAATTTTAGAAATAATCTTGATTTTCAAAAAAATCAAGAATTCTTAAAATGATCTTTGAAAAAAAGTAAACCAAGAAGGATAGTTAAAAAAACCAGGAAACGCACCCCCAAGATGGGTCGGCCAGTTAGGAACGAAGAACGCCCAGAGCGGGAGGTGCGGGCCTTGTACACTATTTAGTGCAAATGTTATATCTCACTTATATAGAGTATAGCATCTGTCTCACGAGTAGGACGTTTCGGTGCCCAGACTCATCTGCACCTGGTTAGAAAAAATTCGTTAAAAAACAAAAAAAATTAATAAATTCCAAATTTTTTTTTGTGCGGCAGACAATTTGATGCGTGAGGCCCGCTCCAAATTTTAAGTCGTTTGAACACCTGAGCAACTTTCAGCAAAAAAGACAAATTGATCAAAAACAATACATGAACAGTAAACATTTTTACAGACCCCAATTTGTCTTTTTTGCTGCGATCTCCTCATATGTTCAAATGATTTGAAAATTGGAGAAAACCTCACGCATCAAATTATCTACCACGCACAAAAAATTGGGATTTTTTTAAAGTTTTCTAGTATTTCTTTTGATTTTTTTCGTCGGCATGGGTGCAGATGAGTTCGGGTGCAGAGATGGATTTTCCCTGTCTCACCCGCAAAGCCCCACGGCGACGACGCGTATGGTACGGCCGAGTAATGTGTGCGTTTGTTCGTTCGGATCCTAATACCCTGAAGGCATGTCGTGAAGGCATTGCTTTGACCTTTGGACTTGAATCTCAGGAGATTGGACATTGCGATGGACTGTCAAAACGTGGTTAAGGACATTGTAGGTGGATGTATCTGGTGCACAGAGGCAATTGATGCTATTGGTGTAACTTCGCCTATGAAAAAAGAGGCTCAAACTATGAAACCCACAATCTAACTAGTTTAGTTCTTCGCTAGATTAGGATAGACACATATGGCTCAGTCTACCTCATGACTCCTTATATCCTGTTGATTATTATCAATAAGTGTTGCGGACTGTTCTAAAAAAAGTTCTTGTTGCGTTCGTTACCGTCTTTTGTTTGTTTTATCCTCGATTTCTTCGGGTTTTTGCTTTTCCTTATACTTTGCTTGTCTTTGTTTTTTCATCGGTTCTGTTTTTTCTTTCTTTATTATACTTTAGTTTCTTCTTTCTTTCTTGGTTTTCTCCGTGTTTCTTTTGTTTCTTTGCTGGTTTTTGCTTTCTAACACATGCCTACCTTTTCTCAGAACACAATGTACATTTTCAGTGCACACGTGAAACATTTTTTTAAAACATATTGTATATTTTATAAAAACATGATGCACATTTTATTTAAAATACATGTTTTGAACACTTTTTAAAATACATGATAACATTTTACAATGTATTAAATTTTGTAAATGCCATGGATATTTAAACGAAACATGAAAATATTTTTGAAATATCCTGTAGATTTTAAAATTGCGAAGAAACATTTTTTTAATCGACATGAACATAGTTTTACATCTGTATAAACATTTTTTTGAAACAAGTGAATATTTATTTTAAATTTTATACAGACATTTTTAATATTATGATTTTTTATTATGGAATCACTTTTTTGGTATACACTTTTTTAAAATTCACATACATATTTTTTGAAATGTGAGAACATTTTTTCATTGCCAAGAACATTTTGTTAAATCATGTCAATTTTTTAATACTATGTTACTTTTTAAAATTTCGTTATTTTGTATAAAAATAAGTAAACGTCTGTTTTTCAATATATTCATTTGAAATAAAAGAAAGAGAGAAAGGGAAAAAAACAAGCTAGCCTGACACCGTGATGTCATCATGATATCAGTGTGGCCAATACGGGTCCCTGCTGGGTGGGCTCATCACCGGTTGCTATAGCCAGCAGTCGAACGCGGAAGGCTGACTTCTGCCTCGCTATAAGCAAGGCATAGTCCAGCCCACTATTTAGCAGCTTGTGCTGACGATTTTCCTTCATCCTGCCAGGACCTATAGGGAGTGAACATTGCCTATTTTAATGTGTAGATCGGGATAGCGAACATGTGCATTTTCTCTTGGTTCTTTCTATGGTTTTCAATTTAATTTTATTGGCAGTTCTTTATTAGAATTTGTGAACATTTTTTAGAAAATAGGAACATTTCCATGCAATTGTGAATAATTGTAAGTTTTTGTTAACATTTTATACATTCCGGAACATCTTTATATATTCATGACCATTTTCTAACCCTTGAATTTTAATATTCTTGAATTTTCTAGATTGTGGACCATTTTGCAATTCAAGAATGCATTTTTGACATTCAGAGGACACATTTAATTTCTGAATGGTTTTTGAAATTTGTGAAGTTTTTATTTAAAAAATTGGGATGTACATTCTTTCAGTGTTTGGAATTTGCCCCTCCGCTTGTCAACTACCTGGCATCTTTGTCGTGTATGTTGGATAGATTAGTAATTTTTTTGATTAATATCATTCATAAATAAATAATTAAGATGATAATAACTGCTGAAATATAGATGGTCTTTGGGGGCATGAAACAAATTCAAAAATAATAATCACTAAGGGGCCTCACAAGTGGACAGAATTTGAGACCCCTTTATAAGTGTTTCTTTTTCACATGTTGTAGGAACTTGAGAAAAGGAAGTGGTTTCCGCGCACTATTCCTCCGCCCACCACGCCACGCCTGCTCCGCGCGTGTTGTATTCATGATCGAGCCAAGGCCAAACCTATGTCATGCGTACACTTAACTACCTCCTCGCGCACTGCCCACTGTCGAGAGCAGGCCTTCGAAACCCCACCTTTTGCGATCGTACACTCGGTGAAGGCCAATTAGGTTTTTGAGAGCGATTGCTCCCTCTTTTTCGTTTTCGAGCACTACTTCGTCACTTTCTCGTGTCCTTTGACATCACCATTTCGAGCGGAGCCGAGAAGAAGGCTGCCAGCGAGGCTGCCGCCGCCGTCGCGGCTATGACTTGACTGATTGGAGAGTTTAATCCGCTTATCGCTCTACTGTTTATTCCCGTGTTCAATGCCGTGTTCATGATTTATTTTAGTGTTATATTAACAAAAAATGTTAATTAATCTGATAATAACAATATTAATCTCATACCGATATCTAAACATGTGAGCTCATACTAGACATAGAAGTGGAGCATCCATGAAAACGACAAGCATGCCTAGCACATGATTAACATATCACACCCGTCAGTTGGCCAGCACAAAGCCATGGCGGCAAAAACTTCTGCTGTGTCATGAACTATTGTGATGTCCAGGAGGTCGAGGACGTAGTCGAAGTAGAGGAACAACAGCGAGCAATTGCACCTGAGACGCTCCCCGGAAACCTAATCGCCCTTCTCCTAGTGCAGGATCTCAAATGACAGGGTTTTGGAGGACTACTCTCTCGTACAGTCGTGCACGTAGTCAACGGAATGGAATCGCCGGAAGTAGTGGCGGCAAGAGAAACGACGATGGGTTCTGCATGAGGAGGCAAAACAGATGCGATCTGATCTAGGTGACGACGTCTCGGTTTTGTGGCGCGTTCGTTAATAACTCGTAATTAATTGTCACTTAAATATTCATTCCTGACAGGCAAAATAAAAGTGCAGGCATGGCACATGTTTGAGCTGTCGCCTCGTCAATCAAACACTGCGAGCGAGGCGAGGCGGGCGGCGGAGGAGTAGTGTGTGTATATCACCCCTAAACTCAAGCTCCCATAGAATTGAAAATAGAAATGGAATCTCTTATAAGAAGGTCTCAGCTATTCTCCACTAACATAATGGGACTAAACTTCCGACCATGCTACGAAACCCCACATGAGCCTTTGAGATTTTTTAGAAATTATGTCATCTATGCACCCAAGACCCATCTATAATTCAACATGCTGCAATGTGTAGTTTCTGTACATTCTCCTTGGATTCCTGTGTATACCATTGACCCTTGGGAGGGACAAAGGCAGGAGAAAATCGACCAGACATGCATCCATGTGTATGCAGGTTTTGCAGATGTAGATCTGAAATTCTCATGGAAATTCCTGACAGCTGGCAAGAATTTCGCGTAGGGTTGACTGATCTGGTTCATAATTATCTCACATCCCACTTGCCCAAGTTCAGATCCGCATACGCTTCGACTAACCGAATTGATCAACTAGCCGTTTTATTATGCGGCTGGAGCAAGCAGCTAAAACATGCACCATGCATGACAGCAAGTTACTGATTGCCATCACATGCATGTTACGTGCATTCACCGCCTGAAAGAACGGTGGATCGGAGCAGAAGCAAACATGCATGCCAAACAAGTCGCCGATCACATGCCAACATGGAACCTAATTAAGAGCTTGATTAGATCAGGAAGGATAATATCTTAGATAGCAATTGTACTGCCACATGTACACACGATACATCTCAAGGTTGTTCGTTGTTGAGTAGTTCATTTTTTTAAACGGTCACGGGAGGGAAGAACTTCTTCACCTGAATATATTATCACTCTAATGTAGTACTATATTCCATTGTGGGATTGCTAAAACTCAGTCGATTGGGACTTAACGAAGTCTCAGTCGATGCGATCTTACGTGGAGATCCATGTAAAAAAATTCTTCTTCTTTTATATATGTTCTATTACTTAACCGAGACTTAGTTAAGTCGTAGTTGACCGAGATCTAGCCACACCTTTTACATTATGAGAGGGACTTAAATCTAGATGAAAGATAAAGCTGCCAAGACTTGGCCGTCCTTTGACGTAATGTTTTTGACCTAAAGATCAGAGAAACATCTAGCACAATGTTTCTAACAGTCATCCTGCAAGGTGATTTTCGTCATGGAAGACTAGAACATTATGAGAGTCCCATATTTTTCAAAGAATGATGAGTGATACAAGAAGGCCAAATGTTGGGGTCGAGGCTGTCGGGAGCTGCAGCCTCCGAAATAAGGTCTAAAGATCGATGGAGGCGGCACGAATCCTATGTCGATCCACATTTAAGACGCGGCCGGGCAGAGAAGAGCGATGTGTGCAACGTCTTCACAAGGAGCATCGCAGTTGGGGCATGAAAGGCGAGTAGATGATTAGCAAGTGTACATGATGCACAGCAGCACATTCTGTTGAAGCAACTAAGCCACGACCATCGGTACGAGAGGGACTCGCTGTAGAGAGAGGTGATTTTTTCTTCAATTGCGTATGGTATTACATGTATATATGCATATATACATGTG
>NC_041384.1:104193979-104201524 GCF_002162155.2 Triticum dicoccoides
CTGATACTGATTACTGAATGATCACTAAATTGAATTACACAGATATATGACAACATACATACATATATATATATATGTGCAAGTGCAACACACACTGGCATGCATGCAGAGCAAGCCACTAGCTATCTACCTGGCTGAGAGGTCAATGGATCCACTCCAGCGTAAGCGATGGCCAGAGCTACCCACAAGCAGCTGAATACAATTTACGTACGTACTCGAATATATTGGACGAAGAAAAGAAACCGGGCCGGTGCTAAACACAGCTAATTACGGCCGGGCAAAAGAAACCGCAGAAACGATGCATGCGTGGCTCGAGCTCGAGCTCGACAGTCCGTCAAAACGTCGCGTCCTCGCAAGCCAACGGGCGAATGAATGATTACACCTGCATGCAGGCGTGCTCCGAGCAGGTCATCATGGCGCTGGCGGACATGCTGGCCGCCGGGTCGACGACCTCGCCGACGCAGCCGCCGCCGACGGACTGCTGCGGCGCCGGGGCCGCCGTTGGCGGGACTTCGGGCACGGCCGCCGTGACGATGGTGCTGAGCTGCTGCTGGTGCTGGTTGGAGACCCTCTTGCAGCTGGGCGCGACGACCGCGGGCGGCGCGCAGGAGGCGGCGGCGTCGAGGTGCGTGACGAGCGGGATGACGGGGAGGTTGTCGCAGGTGCAGACCTCGATCATGAAGCCGTCGGGGTCGTGGAAGAAGATCTGGTCGACGTGGATGCCGCCCTCCTCCACCCGCCGCTGCACGTACCGGATGCCCAGCTCCTTGAGCCGCCGCTGCACCGCCTCCATGCTCTCGCACTGCAATGCATACGATACCAATCAACGCATGACACGTCAGCCCACGAACCACGCACTCCCAGCCACACAACGAATCATATCCATCCACATGCACACACACACATGACACGTATCCTTGTTGTTGGATCTATCTATCCTCTCGCGCGCAAACCATCACATCACATTATCACATGTAATCTAGCTAGGCGAAACACTATAAGCACAAGGCACTATACGCAAGGTGTTTGCTAGCGCTAGACAGTGGACACTGTATGCATAATATGCGCATGTGACCTGTCACAGTCCAGCTCACGCATGTGTCCACCGTGTCGCGCTCCATCACGGTAGCTCACGGGGGGCTCCGTATCCAGTCCGGCCGGGTGGAGAATCGCTCTCCAGTGTGCATGTGCATTGAGACAGAAAGGAAATTGTGCAACCACAGTGGCACACACGGAGTAGACGGGCACGACGAAAGTCTAGCCAGTAGAGCCACTGGCGCACGACGAGATCTAGCTGAAGTGCCGTGATCAACGTGGGTGCAACTGCAGAGAGCATATGGAGGCATCGCGATGGTGATACGGTGTACACTGTGCATGTATTCCCCAGGTCAGGACTCAGGACTTTATTTTATGCTAGTATGATTGTTATCGTGAGATCAAGGGTGGACATGCATGCGTGCATGGTGATGGCGCCGCATGATCGTGCATGTGGATGCATTCCTCATGGGCTGATTTTCAACTCGAGATCTCACTTGAATTAATATATACGTACTAGCTACGTACTCCACCATGTAGTAACTATGTTCTGGTGTTGTGTTTGTTAAGTGTAGTTGAGCTGGAAGCATCCTTGGATCGAGATCTGTTTGTTTGGACGCATCCAATATGAATGGAGCCGTGCGTTTCACAATTCACATCCACACCCTGGAACAGATGGTGAGAAGGTTCTGAGCGCTACCACTCTAGCTACTCCGATTGACATTGGCCAAGAATAACCAACTAGAGCAATGCTCATTAGCTACTCTATAGCGACTAGCTGTACATATATTTGACCATGGATCTCGGTTGTCGTTTCTCAGCTTGACGACGTACGTACGTACGAGGTGGATCAGATCGACGCCACTTGTGTTGTACCTGGCGAACAAATCCGGAAGGAGGAAGGAGAGAAGTCGATCTCTGTGGGATGGAAGGAGACGGGAACGGCTTGGCTGTACTTAGTTTGGCCGATCGAGCGTGGTCACAAGATGACAACCAGAAGCAATTCCAGCCGTCTCTTCTCACATGGATCGATCTGCTTCTCCAAGAATTGGGTAGGCTATTCTATTTCTAACTAGTGCAAGTTGCATGTGTCGTGTGAGGTACAGGCCAGGGTGTGGGCAGTGCAACTATCTGTTTTTTCTTTCTTTCCTTTTGTGCTTCTGACGACACTTGCTACAGGAGCTACTGCTCTGAATAACAATGGGCAGAAGAATGAGCAGAAGTGCGGCAATGGTGGTGGTTGTATTGGTATAGTACCGTGGTGAAGGAGATGTGATTGTCCTTGGGGTTGATCTCCGTCTTCTGGGGCGGCAGGCTCTCCAGGTCCTCCGCCTGCAGCAGGTGCACGCCGATGCCGAAGTTGAACAGCCTGAAAAATCCGGCGGTCATTCCATGTGTCAGTGGCGGACCTAGAAATATGTTAGTGCCCCACACCTCCGGCCGATGGATGGATGGAACCCACGTACCATGCGCCGTCGAAGTCGAAGGAGCCCGGGCGGCGGATCTGGATGAAGCCGAGGACGTCGCGGTAGAAGCTGAGCGAGCTCTCCAGCGACCGGCACACCACGGAGATGTGGTTCAGCGACGCCAGCGGCAGCGCCCGGTGACCCCCCTGCGCCGCCGCCGCCGCCGCCTTGTTCACGCCGGCCGACGCCGTGTTCACCATCCTCACGTGCTCAAAAGCCTTTCCTTCTTGTTGGAGTGTTGTTCTTTTCCGAGAACCCCGCCAACCCAGCTGCCCTGTATATGTAGCTGCGGGCCGGCTGCCAAGCTCCGTCACACACTCACGCTACTCTCTAGGTAGCTGCAGATCAGTTTACTGACCAGTCGCCGAGATCGATGGAATGGACTCGGTGGAGACAATGGCCGACCGCCGCGTGTAGGTAGCTTGCTCCGGCGAAGACGTACGCGCCGGACTCCAGGGAGGAAGTGGACGCGCGTACGACTCGATGGAGGGAAGGAAGGTAGTGGCTGTGGCTACGGGTGAGAGCCTGTGAGCTGCAAGAGAGCTCGAGGGTGGTATATATAGAGAGGGATTAGAGAGAGCTCGCACATGCGATGCGCCGACAGCTACTCAGCTAGGTAGGTTGACGAAAAGTGCAAGACCCTCCCCCAGTGAGATCGATAAGCGGCCGGGCTATTCGTGCTGGAGAGTACATACACACAATAAAGGAGCGAGATCCATATACGCGCCGCGGGATAAAATCAAAATTTTAAATAGCGCGCTAAACGCTATAGCGTGCTATAGCGCGCTATTTATAATGTTTGTTCATTTGTTTGAACCAAAATCTTTTAGCGCAAGACCTTTTGTAAACGCTATAGCGTGCTATAGCGAAGCTATAGCGGGCTATTTAAAACCATGAATAAAATATCAGCTAGCTCCATGAGAGTGAGGCAAGAACAAATGATTTTTTCAAAAAGGGCAAGAGCAGATGATGGTGTGCTATGATTTTGTTGTCTGTGCATAAGAGCATCATTGCGTCGTGCTCCCCGTTTTTAGCTAGTTGCGCGTTGTCCAATTATGTTCTCCTTTTTCCTTTTCATGATACCCCCACCACCTGGCTACCAAACACATATTCACAACAACAACAACAACAACAACAACAACAACAACAACAACAACAACAACAACCATCTGATCTCTACACTGAGATCCACCAAAACCGTTTGCGGAAACAGAGGTCCGAACACATACATTACATGGAAAATTGACACGACGACGACTGCAAGTTTCACTGACACTGACCTACTTGAGCTAGATCGCCTAGTTAATTTCAAGCCAATAAGTTCGTGCCGTTGTGATGATCACCTGCAACCGGAATTCATCGGACAAAGTAAACCGCCTCAACGACAATCATGTGGTGCCATGACTCACGAGTGATGTTGTATCATGTGGGGTAGTGCTCGTTTAGGGGCCTAGTGCCAAGCCAAGTGATCCCCAAAAGGAGTCATGGTGCCTATTGGTGATGACAAATACCCTGCTTGAGAAATTCTAGTTTTTCTCTTGGAGAAATGACATATTTTGATTCTCATGAAACCCCTTTTTTTGGAAGGTAGTCATGAGACCCTTCGAGATTGCATATTGTGTATAGAAATAGGTTTTATTGCAAAAAATATACCTAGAGTGATACTAGAACACTTTGAATTGATAGGAGAGAATGCAAGGAAAAGACTCTAGTCGTGAGCGAGCTGGAGTCTGGTTTCCGCATTCCCTCATCTCGGACATACTAGGAGGCGAGGGGAACCGCGTAAGAACACTCGGAGAGCAATTTCAGTTGTCTTCTCTATTTGTGTTTCATGTGTCCTAAAGGTATAGACGCGATGGTAGAGGCAATGTCAAGTGGAATAAAAGTCCACCACTCTAACCCCGTCTTAGTCACGACTGGCACCGAAGAGTATGTGGTGTGTCTGGACCACAAATCAATGGCTACCGATTTGGTGGTGTCATCCAATGCTTCGGCCTAATTAACTTGGCAGTTGTGGGTTTGTTTTATGCACTGATGTTTTAGTTTCATTCCTTTGTATGGTCTTTTTATTCGACCTTATTGTGATGATGCAGTAGTGAGGCCGCTTACATTGCAAGAAGTGTGTCTGTGGCCACGACGTGTCTAGCAACCTAAGTTTCTTATCTATTGGAGATGGATGAGTCATGCGGCAATGTAAAACCTTTATGCTTATGTTGGATTTGGTTTTCACAGTTTTATGGTTGGAAATGTGAAGGAAAAATCGAGATGCAAAAGGTGAAGCTAGGACGACTACCCCGAAGTACTTTGATGTAACATTTTGTTTCAGCGAATGTCTTTACTGATTGTGCCTGTTTCACTGTGTAAAATCTGTTGCTCATTGTTTGAATAATCTATAAAATCTGGTCCTTTTTACTCATAAAAATATAATTTTACTGTTTCGGCACATATTTCCTGAAGATATTGCTGCCTGAATAACCGATAGAGCACCCTGCTGCTGGTACTTTCAAACCATTACATTAATTAGTACTTCCTACGTCCGAAAATACTTGTAAAAAAATACATGTATTTTAACTTTAGATACATTCATTTTTTATCTATTTTTAATAAATATTTTCGGACGGAAGGAGTATCCTTTTGTATGCTCCCACGTGCCACAGGGGGTAAGGAAGAGTGTGCATAAATATAAGCGCAATCACATATATGTTCTGCATATACTTCCATTGCAGAAAAGAACAGCCATATGTTTCCACTGCATAAATAAAGAACATTTATATATGCGTGTCAGTGTGTGTTTTTGAAGCGCATGCTGGGACTGGGACTCTGGGAGGGATAGCATGCAGCATCGCTATCAGGTCACCCCTCCGTGTCCCCCACGCGAACGTACTGCGCGTATGCAAAGGGGTTTGGCCGGACACGCGGTGCTGACCGGCCGGGCTGGGCCGTCGACAGCGCACGTTTTCCTCGAGGGACGTTACCCGTGTACGTACGCTGAAGCATGTGGAGGCCTTATCGAGTGTGTCTGGCCGCCCTGTCAGCTCGCTCCATGGCTGCCAACCCGTAGAGCTCCAGCAATGGCTAGTTGCCTACTTGCACTTGAGACTTGGGATTCAATCAATCACTGTACAGCTGTTTCAGGTCTCTGGACTGAAAGTTTAGGCCCAACATTCCAAAAAGTGGCTTTTTGTGAGGAAGCAACGATGAGAAGCATGTGGATTTATCATTTCTAGCTTATCAAGTATTTGGTTATTTCCTAACGAACAAATGTCGGTCCCCTTTTCCCCGCCCACCCTCCCATCCCCATTTCTTTTATCGAATGGACCATAAGAGCATCAACAACCGGGCACCTCAAACCGCCCTCATACGCCCAGGCGGACGGCTCGGTCATTGACAGGTCAAAAAAGTCCGACCCAGATGGGCGCCTCAAACTGGCCTCAAACGCCGGACTGACCGACACCCTTCGTATCCATCCTAAATATGAGACGGATACGGGGAGGCTCGCTCATCCACCACGTTGGACCCGGCCCACCCGACCCCACATATATTTGTTCACATCCGCTCCCCAGACCGAACCCTAGGCACTCCACTCCAGTCCGCCACTCAAGCTTACGTCCGACTATCTCCGACATGGCGGGTAGCGGATCCGAGTCCTACACCTCCAGATCTGTTGACTCCGAGCTCATCCGCGCGGCCCCGAGGAGGAGATGACTGTGGGCTCCGTCGCTCTCAGGATGAGGCTGCCCCACGACAACGCTCGGACTCCTTCGATCGGAAATTCATTGTATCTGCCCAAATGACGCATGGATCTGCTGTGATGTGTGCCGCCGCTGCCTCACCAGAGGCGGTGTGGTCCGTTTGGCGTCCGAACGCGGTGGCGGACGCGCAACCCCTTTGTTGGCGCGTTGAGCCGGAGGTGAATGCATGGGCGTCGTCCGAAGCAAATATGGCACGGCGTGCCCGTCGTGCGAGGCAGCATGCGCGGGAGATAGCAATAGCCCTTGCGGCTGTGGACGTTGGCGAGGGGAGTCGCATTCTTCGGCGCCCCGTATGGTGCACGAGTCTGAGCACCGTAACCGCGTCGTGGTGGACGTCACAGGCTCCTCCCAGGACGGATCCATCATCGATCTCACATCCACTGGCACTGTCAAGGTTTCAGGCTCCGACGAGAAAGAGTAGGGCATGAGAGAAGGCGGCGCCTTGAGTCCGGTGAGCCGATGTGTGTTCCATGTTCTACTCTACCTCACCGGTGACCGGACCAACACTTCGAGGGGGCAGCCGGCGGCGGGACATGGGCACGGCAGAGTCAAAACGTGCTTCTCTTAGATTAGGTTTATGTTGCATGTAATAGTATGAATTTGAGGTTTCTAAATTGAGGTATCGAGTTGGGGAAGAGATTGTTGAGGGGCTGATTAGTCACTATCCGCGGACGCGCTCGGGTGCATCCGTGAGTGTTTGAGGGATCGGATTTGTTGTGTCCGGCTGTAGATGCTCTAACTACAAAAAACACAACAGTCACATAAGGTGAGTTGTCCGGTATTTTTATGAAAAACTTGACCAAGAAAGAAGATTGCATTCAGGTCCCTCATGGTTTCTTCATTGTAGCCATAGTGTTGACAATTATCTTCTCTTGAGTACGCCGAAGATCGAGGCTCTCACGATGATTAAGTGGTAAGATCTTTTTTTAGGCAGAGACAGTAGAACAATAGTTCTACGGTAAATTTTCATTAATATAACCCAAAGTAGCTATGTACAAAGAAAAGTAAAATACAAGGGGAAGGATGAATCCCTCTATCCAACGCCTGTTCTAGGAAACATAATAAAGATTAAAAATCAGGTTAATCTTGACTCAATCCATCCTTGAAGAACTTGATGTAGTTGCTGCTTAGTTCTGAATTTGAGCAGCTCTAGATCTTTCGTGGGTTGCAATTTCCAGAAGGTGATGCTGGGGCTTATATGTTTGAATATTTTGTTGTTTCTCTGCATCCAAATATGCTAGCAACTCATAATAACTATGCTCATAGCCAAGCCAGTAGTTCGATCAAGGCCA
>NC_041384.1:104201785-104306650 GCF_002162155.2 Triticum dicoccoides
CTCATCCACATGCTCATCACAAAGTTCACATAGGTATAGGAGGGCATATATAAGGACTTTCTGTGGAGAAGGCTTCTGATATTCAATCTGTCAAGTGCAACAAAACATCAGAAGATTTTGTATCTCTGGACAACTGAAGATTTCCAAATCTTGTTAAAAATGGGAGAAACCATTTCCACCTGCATTAGGATGTTGTACATCTTGGCAGTAGAAAAATTAGCAGAGTTCCAAGGATACTGGCATGTATCATCACTGTTGGGGAATCTGGTCTGGTTCAATGTTCATTGCACCTCTTGAAATTGATCAAAGGCCTGAATAGACAGTGTCATGTACAAGATTCCTTCAAAGCTTTCAGTCTCAACCACTTGCCGAACAGAGATGGATTTATCAATGGTAAAAGAGAATAATACTCGGGATATTGGATATTAAGGGGTGTGTTGTTCCATTTGTCATGCTAGAAAAGTACAGATCTTCGTTGTCCCACACTGCAAGATGCCATGGATTTGAAACTCAGGTAGTAACTTCAAGATTGCCTTCCACCAAAATGAACCCATTGGTCTGTCGGCGGGTGCACTGTTGGGATAGTAAGTGTTCCAAATTAAGTGAACCCATGGCAGATCATGTCTGTTGAGAAACTTTGTAAATGTTTCATGAGAAGTGCTTTGTTGTGTAAATGTTTCACGAGAAAGTGGCAAGATCTTAAAATGGGACGTCGAAAATCTGGATGAACAATTCTTGAAACCTCGAGCCTCGGCGTATGCCTCTGCTAGGCCCTTCCCGCATTCAAGAATGGTGCATATTTCTTTTCTAAAGTTTGACAGTCCCTTTAGTAATGAATGTTCTGGTGGTAAACCGTACTACCTTTTTTAGGGTGGTAAACCGTACTGTTGGTTTGATGATGATCAATACTAGACCATTTTCGAAAAGAACGAATTTACATGGATATTGCACCGTGGGCCTCCGTGCAGAACAACTACGGACAGCAGGGCAGCAGTACAGGCCTGCTCCTCGGAGGGACGGCATCAGCAAGCCAGCAGCGTGGCACGGGCAGAGCGCACTGTCGAGCCCTCGTACGCCCCGTGACCTGCGACAGAGCTCCCCGGCTAAACGAGGAGCAGGGAGAGCATGCATGCATGGCCCTCCTTCTGCTGACGACGTGCGTGCCCCGTTTCCATCTCGAGAGAGATCGAGCCGATTCCCGCGGCGGGCGCGCGCGGACAAGATCCGGCCGGCACACCGCCCGGCGGCCGTACGCCGAGGTGATCGGTGCGGGGAGGAGGCTCCTGCTCCGGTGTCCGTCCGTTCGCCAGAGATTCTCTCCTCTCGCTTGCTTGCTTGCTTGTGTTTTGGTCAGTTGAAGTTGTCGTGCAGAGCAAAACGCATGTGAGGAGTGAGAAGGGATCAGAGTACAGGGTACGTACGGAGTACTACGGGATGAGTGGCGCACGTACCCCGCGATAGGCCGATGGCGTCTAGAATAATTGAGCGCAGCGCGGCCTGTGGTTTTCCATTGAGACCTCTTTTCACTTCTTTGATATTTCATGGAAATTGAGACGGAGCACGTATCACTGCAGGTCACTCGGTTGTCGGAGCATCTTTTCTACTAGCTGCATGACGGAATGGGCAGAAACATACTGTGATTGGACAAGACCGGGGGTGTCACCAAATCACTCAAACGTCGCTCGATGCGGCTAAATTTCGTGCTTTTACCCTTTTGACAAACAAAATCAAGATCTGACCCCGGTTTGAAATATTTTCAGGATTTGACCTTTTCGTTATCGCCAGTGTCTCTGACGGTAAGGTTAGACAGCCTACCGCCAACGTCCCTGACAGTAGGGTGTGACGGAGGGGACGGCGGCCGTCACCGCGTGCTGACGTGGATAAGTAACTTACCACCAGGGGCCCTGGCGGTAGGCTGTCTAACCTTACCGCCAGTGCCTCTGGCGGTAAGGTGTGGCAGGGTTTTGCCGTGCATACATTTTGTAACGAAAGATGCAAGGGCCCTGGCGGTAGGTTCACCCTACGGCCAGCCCCCATGGCGATAGGTTGTCTGACCCTACCGCCAGGACCCCTGACGGTAGGGTCTTGTGTTTTGCCGTATATAGCTTCGGTAACGAAATATGAAAGGACCCTGGCGGTAGGTTCACCCTACCGCCATGGGGCTGGCGGTAGGTTGTCTAACCCTACCGCCAGGGTGCCTGGCGGTAGGGTCCTCTGTTTTGTTTTTTCAAGTTCATTTGGTTGCTTGTTCTCAAATTCAGTATGACAGCAATATCACAGTAAGTTTCACAAATATGACAGCAATATCATAGATTTTAAACAATTAAACTTGGGCATCACATAGATCCATATTAAGATAACTTGAAGTGCATAGAACATTTCAAACACATAGATTCACAAATAGCAAACACATAGTTCCACGTAGTTTCACAACCACTAGACAAGTTCAACCAAATGAAATTCAACTAAACTAAAAGAGCCAAGTATCGAAGAGCATAATCAGTTGCTCCTTTCCCTTTTGGAGGTACGGTCCTCGTTACTCTTTGAACGAGTCTCTTCGGTCTTATTCTTGGGCCGGCGAGGAACCGGTCTCTGGAAAGGGTCTGGACTCAGCAAATCCTTTTTCTTCGAATTCCTCTTTGGCAGCTGAGATGCTTGAGATGTTTGAATTGGTGGAGGTCCATAATCTTCATCGTACTCCTCCTCCCCGTTGCTCTCCTCCTCCTCCCCTTCTTCATGTGTGGCCTCCTCCTCCTCCTCCCCTTCTTCATGTGTGGCTGTTGGGGAACGTAGTAATTTCAAAAAAAATTCCTACGCACACGCAAGATCATGGTGATGCATAGCAACGAGAGGGGAGAGTGTTGTCCACGTATCCTCGTAGACCGAAAGCGGAAGCGTTTGCACAACGCGGTTGATGTAGTTGTACGTCTTCACGATCCGACCGATCAAGTACCGAACGTACGGCATCTCCGAGTTCAGCACACGTTCAGCCCGATGACGTCCCTCGAACTCCGATCCAGCCGAGTGTTGAGGGAGAGTTTCGTCAGCACGGCGACGTGGTGACGACGTTGATGTTCTACCGACGTAGGGCTTCACCTAAGCACCGCTACAGTATTATCGAGGTGGACTATGGTGGAGGGGGGCACCGCACACGGCTAAAAGATCAACTTGATCAACTGTTGTGTCTATGGGGTGCCCCCTGCCCCCGTATATAAAGGAGCAAGGCGGGGTGCGATCGGCCAGGGAGACGGCGCGCTAGGAGGAGTCTTACTCCCACCGGGAGTAGGACTCCCCCCTTTCCTAGTTGGAATAGGATTCGGGAGAAGGAAAGAGAGAGGGGAAGAAGGAAAGAGGGGGCTGGCCCCCTTGCCCTAAACCAATTCGGTTTGGGCCTTGGGGGGGGCGCCCCACACTCCCCTTGCTTCCCTCTATTTCCACTAAGGCCCATATAGGCCCATTAAGCCCCCGGAGGGTTCCGTAACCTCCCGGTACTCCGGTGAAATCACGATTTCACCCGGAACACTTCCGACATCCAAACATAGGCTTCCAATATATCAATCTTCATGTCTCGACCATTTCGAGACTCCTCGTCATGTCCTTGATCACATCCGGGACTCCGAACAATCTTCGGTACATCAAAACATATAACTGTCATCGTAACGTTAAGCGTGCAGACCCTACGGGTTCGAGAACTATGTAGACATGACCGAGACACGTCTCCGGTCAATAACCAATAGAGGAAATTGGATGCTCATATTGGCTCCCACATATTCTACGATTATCTTTATCGGTCAAACCGCATAACAACATACATTGTTCCCTTTGTCATCGGTATGTTACTTGCCCGAGATTCGATCATCGATATCTCAATACCTAGTTCAATCTCGTTACCGGCAAGTCTCTTTACTCGTTCCGTAATACATCATCCCACAACTAACTCATTAGTTGCAATGCTTGCAAGGCTTACAGTGATGTGCATTACCGAGTGGGCCCAAAGATACCTCTCCGACAATCGGAGTGACAAATCCTAATCTCGAAATACGCCAACCCAACAAGTACCTTCGGAGACACCTGTAGAGAACCTTTATAATCACCCAGTTACATTGTGGCGTTTGGTGGCACACAAAGTGTTCCTCCGGTAAACGGGAGTTGTATAATCTCATAGTCACAGGAACATGTATAAGTCATGAAGAAAGCAATAGCAACAAACTAAACGATCAAGTGCTAAGCTAACAGAATGGGTCAAGTTAATCACATCATTCTCCTAATGATGTGATCCCGTTAATCAAATGACAACTCATGTCTATGGTTAGAAAACATAACCATCTTTGATCAACGAGCTAGTCAAGTAGAGGCATACTAGTGACACTCTGTTTGTCTATGTATTCACACATGTATTATGTTTCCGGTTAATACAATTCTAGCATGAATAATAAACATTTATCATGATATAAGGAAATAAATAATAACTTTATTATTGCCTCTAGGGCATATTTCCTTAAGTCTCCCACTTGCACTAGAGTCAATAATCTAGTTCAAATTGCCATGTGATTTAATACCAATTGTTCACATCACCATGTGATTAACACCCATAGCTCACATCGACATGTGACCAACACCCAAAGGGTTTACTAGAGTCAATAATCTAGTTCACATCGCTATGTGATTAACACTCAAAGAGTACTAATGTGTGATCATGTTTTGCTTGTGAGAGAAGTTTAGTCAACGGGTCTGCCACATTCAGATCCGTAAGTATTTTGCAAATTTCTATGTCAACAATGCTCTGCACGGAGCTACTCTAGCTAATTGCTCCCACTTTCAATATGTATCCAGATTGAGATTTAGAGTCATCTGGATTAGTGTCACAATTTGCATCGACGTAACCCTTTACGATGAACCTTTTTTGTCACCTCCATAATCGAGAAACATATCCTTATTCCACTAAGGATAATTTTGACTGTTGTCCAGTGATCTACTCCTAGATCACTATTGTACTCCCTTGTCAAAATCAGTGTAGGGTATACAATAGATCTGGTACACAGCATGGCATATTTTATAGAACCCATGGCCAAGGCATAGGGAATGACTTTCATTCTCTTTCTATCTTCTGCCGTGGTCGGTCTTTGAGTCTTAATCAGTTTCACACCTTGTAACACAGGCAAGAACTCTTTCTTTGACTGTTCCATTTTGAACTACTTCAAAATCTTGTCAAGGTATGTACTCATTGAAAAACTTATCAAGTGTCTTGATCTATCTCTATAGATCTTGATGCTCAATATGTAAGCAGCTTCACCGAGGTCTTTTTTTGAAAAACTCCTTTCAAACACTCCTTTATGCTTTGCAGAATAATTCTACATGATCTCCGATCAACAATATGTCATTCACATATACTTATCAGAAATGTTGTAGTGCTCCCACTCACTTTCTTGTAAATACAGACTTCACCGCAAGTCTGTATAAAACTATATGCTTTGATCAACTTATCAAAGCGTATATTCGAACTCTGAGATGCTTGCACCAGTCCATAGATGGATCGCTGGAGCTTGCATATTTTGTTAGCACCTTTAGGTTGACAAAACTTTCTTGTTGCATCATATACAACTCTTCTTTAATAAATCCATTAAGGAATGTAGTTTTGTTTATCCATTTGCCAGATTTCATAAATGTGGCAATTGCTAACATGATTCGGACAGACTTAAGCATAGATACGAGTGAGAAACTCTCATCGCAGTCCACACCTTGAACTTGTCGAAAACCTTTTGCGACAATTCTAGCTTTGTAGATAGTAACACTACTATCAGCGTCCATCATCCTCTTGAAGATCCATTTAATCTCAATGGCTCGGCGATCTTTGGGCAAGTCAATCAAAGTCCATACTTTGTTCTTATACATGGATCTCATCTCAGATTTCATGGCCTCAAGCCATTTCACGGAATCTGGGCTCATCATCGCTTCCTCATAGTTCGTAGGTTCGTCATGGTCAAGTAACATAACCTCCTGAACAGGATTACCGTACCACTCTGGTGCGAATCTCACTCTGGTTTACCTATGAGGTTTGGTAGTAACTTGATCTGAAGTTACATGATCATCATCATTAGCTTCCTCACTAATTGGTGTAGTAGTCATAGGAACAAATTTCTGTGATGAACTACTTTCCAATAAGGGAGCAGGGACAGTTACCTCATCAAGTTCTACTTTCCTCCCACTCACTTCTTTCGAGAGAAACTCCTTCTCTAGAAAGGATCCATTCTCAGCAATGAATATCTTGCCTTCGGATCTGTGATAGAAGGTGTACCCAACATTTTCTTTTGGGTATCCTATGAATACGCACTTCTCCGATTTGGGTTTGAGCTTATCAGGTTGAAACTTTTTCACATAAGCATTGCAACCTCAAACTTTAAGAAACAACAGCTTAGGTTTCTTGCCAAACCATAGTCCATACGGTGTCGTCTCAACGGATTTAGATGGTGCCCTATTTAATGTGAATGTAGCTGTCTCTAATGCATAACCCCAAAATGATAGTGGTAAATCGGTAAGAGACATCATAGATTGCACCATATCTAATAAAGTACGGTTACGACGTTCGGACACACCATTACACTGTGGTGTTCCAGGTGGCGTGAGTAGTGAAACTATTTCACATTGTTTTAACTGAAGGCCAAACTCGTAACTCAAATATTTTACTTCTACGATCATATCGTAGAAACTTTTATTTTTTGTTACGATGATTCTCCACTTCACTCTGAAATTCTTTGAACTTTTCAAATGTTTCAGACTTGTGTTTTATCAAGTAGATATACTCATATCTGCTCAAATCATCTGTGAAGATCAGAAAATAATGATACCTGCCACGAGCCTCAATATTCATCGGACCACATACATCAGTATGTATGATTTCGAACAAATCTGTTGCTCGCTCCATTGTTCCGGAGAACGGAGTCTTAGTCATCTTGCCCATGAAGCATGGTTCGCAAGCATCAACTGATTCATAATCAAGTGATTCCAAAAGCCCATCAGCATGGATTTCTTCATGCGCTTTACACCAATATAACCTAAACGGTAGTGCCACAAATAAGTTGCACTATCATTATTAACTTTGCATCTTTTGGCTTCAATATTATGAAAATGTGTATCACCACGATCGAGATCCAACAAACCATTTTCATTGGGTGTATGACCATAGAAGGTTTTATTCATGTAAACAGAACAACAATTATTCTACAACTTACATGAATAACCGTATTGCAATAAACATGATCCAATCATATTCATGCTCAACGCAAACACTAAATAACATTTATTTTAGGTTTAACATTAATCCCGAAAGTATAGGGAGTGTGCGATGATGATCATATCAATCTTGGAACCATTTCCAATACACATCGTCACTTCATCCTTAACTAGTCTCTGTTCATTCTGCAACTCCCGTTTCGAGTTACTATTCTTAGCAACTGAACCAGTATCAAATACTGAGGGGTTGCTCTAAACACTAGTAAAGTACACATCAATAACATGTATATCAAATATACCTATGTTCACTTTTCCATCCTTCTTATCCACCAATTACTTGGGGTAGTTCTGCTTCCAGTGACCAGTCCCTTTGCAGTAGAAGCACTCAGTTTCAGGCTTAGGTCCAGACTTGGGTTTTTTCACTTGAGCAGCAACTTGCTTGCTGTTCTTCTTGAAGTTCCCCTTTCTTCCCTTTGTCCCTTTACTTGAAACTAGTGGTTTTGTTTACCATCAACACTTGATGTTTTTCTTGATTTCTACCTTCGTCGATTTCAGCATCACGAAGAGCTTGGGAATCGTTTCCGTTATCCCTTGCATATTATAGTTCATCAGGAAGTTCTACTAACTTGGTGATGGTGACTAGAGAATTCTGTCAATCACTATTTTATCTGGAAGATTAACTCCCACTTTATTCAAGCGATTGTAGTACCCAGACAATCTGAGCACATGCTCACTGCTTGAGCTATTCTCCCATCTTTTAGCTATAGAACTTGTTGGAGACTTCATATCTCTCAACTCGGGTATTTACTTGAAATATTAACTTCAACTCCTGGAACATCTCATATGGCCCATGACATTCAAAATGTCTTTGAAGTCCTGATTCTAAGTCATTTAAGCATGTTGCACTAGACTATCAAGTAGTCATCATACTGAGCTAGCCAAACGTTCATAACATCTGCATCTGCTCCTGCAATAGGTTTGTCACCTAGCGGTGCATCAAGGACATAATTCTTCTATGCAGCAATGAGGATAAACCTCAGATCACGGATCCAATCCGCATCATTGCTACTAACATCTTTCAACTTAATTTTCTCTAGGAACATATCAAAAATAAAACAAGGGAGCTAAACGCGAGCTATTGATCTACAACATAGATATGCTAATACTACCAGGAGTAAGTTCACGATAAATTTAAGTTCAATTAATCATATTACTTAAGAACTCCCACTTAGAAAGATATCCCTAGAATCTTCTAAGTGATCACGTGATCCAAATCAACTAAACCATAACCGATCATCACGTGAAATGGAGTAGTTTTCAATGGTGAACATCACTATGTTGATCATATCTACTATATTATTCACGCTCGACCTTTCGGTCTCAGTGTTCCGAGGCCATATATGCATATGCTAGGCTCGTCAAGTTTAACCTGAGTATTCTGCGTGTGCAAAACTGGCTTGCACCCGTTGTAGATGGACGTAGAGCTTATCACACCCGATCATCACGTGGTGTCTGGGCATGACGAACTTTGGCAACGGAGCATACTCAGGGAGAACACTTTTTATCTTGAAATTTAGTGAGAGATCATCTTATAATGCTACCGTCAATCAAAGCAAGATATGATGCATAAAAGATAAAATCACATGCAATCAATATAAGTGATATGATATGGCCATCATCATCTTGTGCTTGTGATCTCCATCTCTGAAGCACCGTCATGATCACCATCGTCACCGGCGCGACACCTTGATCTCCATCGTAGCATCGTTGTCGTCTCGCCAATCTTATGCTTCTACGACTATCGCTACCACTTAGTGATAAAGTAAAGCATTACAGGGCGATTGCATTGCATACAATAAAGCGACAACCATATGGCTCCTACCAGTTGCCGATAACTTGGTTAAAAAACATGATCATCTCATACAATAAAATTTAGCATCATGTCTTGACCATATCACATCACAACATGCCCTGCAAAAACAAGTTAGACGTCCTCTACTTTGTTGTTGCAAGTTTTACATGGCTGCTACGGGCTTAGCAAGAACCGTTCTTACCTACGCATCAAAACCACAACGATAGTTTGTCAAGTTGGTGTTGTTTTAACCTTCGCAAGGACCGGGCGTAGCCACACTCGGTTCAACTAAAATTGGAGAAACTGACACCCGCCAGCCACCTGTGTGCAAAGCACGTCGGTAGAACCAGTCTTGCGTAAGCATACGCGTAATGTTGGTCCGGGCCGCTTCATCCAACAATACCACCGAACCAAAGTATGACATGCTGGTAAGCAGTATGACTTATATCGCCCACAACTCACTTGTGTTCTACTCATGCATATGACATCTACGCATAAAACCAGGCTCGGATGCCACTGTTGGGGAACGTAGTAATTTCAAAAAAAAAATCTACGCACACGCAAGATCATGGTGATGCATAGCAACGAGAGGGGAGAGTGTTGTCCACGTACCCTTGTAGACCGAAAACGGAAGCGTTTGCACAACACGGTTGATGTAGTCGTACGTCTTCATGATCCGACCGATCAAGTACCGAACGTACGGCACCTCCGAGTTCAGCACACGTTCAGCCCGATGACGTCCCTCGAACTCCGATCCAGCCGAGTGTTGAGGGAGAGTTTCGTCAGCACGACGGCATGGTGACGATTTTGATGTTCTACTGACGCAGGGCTTCACCTAAGCACCGCTATAGTATTATCGAGGTGGACTATGGTGGAGGGGGGCACCGCACATGGCTAAAAGATCAACTTGATCAATTGGTGTGTCTATGGGGTGCCCCCTGCCCCCTTATATAAAGGAGCAAGGGGGGTGCGGCCGGACAGGGAGAGGGCGCGCCAGGAGTCCTACTCCCACCGGGAGTAGGACTCCCCCCTTTCCTAGTTGGAATAGGATTCAGGAGAAGGAAAGAGAGAGGGGAAGAAGGAAAGAGGGGGCCGGCCCCCCTTGCCCTAAACCAATTCGGTTTGGGCCTTGGGGGGTGCGCCCCACACTCCCCTTGGTTCCCTCTATTTCCACTAAGGCCCATATAGGCCCATTAAGCCCCGGGGGGTTCCGGCAACCTCCCGGTACTTCGGTAAAATCACGATTTCACCCGGAACACTTCCGACATCCAAACATAGGCTTCCAATATATCAATCTTCATGTCTCGACCATTTCGAGACTCCTCTTCATGTCCTTGATCACATCTGGGACTCCGAACAATCTTCGGTACATCAAAACATATAACTATCATCGTAACATTAAGCGTGCAGACCCTACGGGTTCGAGAACTATGTAGACATGACCGAGACACGTCTCCGGTCAATAACGAATAGCGGAACCTGGATGCTCATATTGGCTCCCACATATTCTACGAAGATCTTTATCGGTCAAACCGCATAACAACATACGTTGTTCCCTTTGTCATCGGTATGTTACTTGCCCGAGATTCGATCGTCGGTATCTCAATACCTAGTTCAATCTCGTTACCGGCAAGTCTCTTTACTCGTCCCGTAATACATCTTCCCGCAACTAACTCATTAGTTGCAATGCTTATAGTGATGTGCATTATCGAGTGGGCCCAGAGATACCTCTCCGACAATCGGGGTGACAAATCCTAATCTCGAAATACACCAACCCAATAAGTACCTTCGGAGACACCTGTAGAGCACCTTTATAATCACCTAGTTACGTTGTGACGTTTGGTGGCACACAAAGTGTTCCTCCGGTAAACGGGAGTTGCATAATCTCATAGTCATAGGAACATGTATAAGTCATGAAGAAAGCAATAGCAACAAACTAAACGATCAAGTGCTAAGCTAACAGAATGGGTCAAGTTAAGCACATCATTCTCCTAATGATGTGATCCCGTTAATCAAATGACAACTCATGTCTATGGTTAGGAAACATAACCATCTTTGATCAACGAGCTAGTCAAGTAGAGGCATACTAGTGACACTCTATTTGTCTATGTATTCACACATGTATTATGTTTCCGGTTAATACAATTCTAGCATGAATAATAAACATTTATCATGATATAAGGAAATAAATAATAACTTTATTATTGCCTCTAGGGCATATTTCCTTCAGTGGCCTCCTGCTCCTCCTCCCCAACCAACCTAGACGACGAGGGAGCATGGCTCGATGAGCCGATGAGACCCGGTGTGGCTACATGCTGATAAGCTTCAACTGACCCAGCTCCAACACACCCAAGCAGCCCTACCAGCTTGCGACAACGCTTCACGAACTTCTGCACTCACAATGAAACAAGGGCATAATAAGTATCAGATCGACTGATTGCAAGTGAACAAGATGCATCTGTTCCGAGGAGGCTGAAATTGTACCTTCATCATCCCCCTCACTTTGTTCTCAGATTCTATGCTCCCGGGGAGATCACCTAGTGCATCCGAGGCTTCAAAGATGCATATGTTCAGCTCACCAGACTGCAACGGCATAAGTTAGTCACGATGATGAATAAACTAATTTAAATACAACCGTCGGTTCAAACTTACCACTCTATTGATGAGGGGTGCAAACTCCCTAAATCCACTGTGCATGTCTCTGATGCCGGTCTGGTAGGCCTCTTCCTCGGGGTCATCCCTCTCTAGCTCCACGATGTCTTCCACCATCCACCAAGGCCTGAGACGAAGACGGTGCTTCTGGCCATCATCGTACCACCTCATGTGTCGGCTCAGGTAAGCATCCCAGTCAGTCACTTTCCTCTCCACGTCTTTACGGTACCTCCGTCGGTTCCACTCCGTCACATGAGTTTTATGCTCCTCTCCCTAGTCTGTGATCGACTAATTCTTCTACTGGCTCATCCTGCAAGGCATAAGCAACAAGAATCATCATAAGCGCAATGAGATCATCATAAGAAACAAGAAACATGATAAGCGTAATGAAATCATGGGCACGGAGAACAAAGCGCTCACAGGTGGAGCGCGTGGCCGCCGGTATCGGTGGGCTGGCCCGGTGGGGTATACTGATAAATCTCAAACTGTGTGGCCATGCGGTGTGGCAAGTGCCACTCGACGGCGTACACACAGATCATGGGCACGATGCACCGCCAGAGACCACGATCCGCATCGCACATCATGTTCAGATCAAAGCCCCACTGTCGGTCATGATACGGCCATCAGTTTACCTGTTACATATACATTGGTAAGTTCCCACTCTCGGTCAAAAGTGGAACCAAAGAGAAAGGTGTTGAGCGAGTTAATATACCTGCGTATGGGTCAAAGCGTTCAACTCGTTGGTGTAGGTCTTGTACGAAGTCTTGTTTAGGCCCGTGTAGAGTTTGACAACGTCCCACTCGTAAGCTACGATGGGGTGTCGAGTCTCGTCGCCGTCTTCGCTATAGGCACCCCACAGGCGTCTTGGCAACTTCTCCGGACGCCCCACCGGCAGCCGCTCCCACATCCAAATGGAGAAGGCCCAGACAAAGCCACTGATAGGTCCATTTTGCATCATGCTTTTATATCGATATTTATTGCATTATGGGTTGTTATTACACATTATGTCACAATACTTATGCCTATTCTCTCTTATTTTACAAGGTTTACATAAAGAGGGAGAATGCCGGCAACTGGGATTCTGGGCTGGAAAAGGAGCAAATATTAGAGACCTATTCTGCACAGCTCCAAAAGTCCTGAAACTTCACGGAAGTCATTTTCAAAATATATAAAAAATACTGAGCGCAAGAAGTTCCAGAGGGGGGCACACCCTACCCACGAGGGTGGGGCGGGCCCCCTGCCTCGTGGGCCCCCTGGTGGCCCTCCGATGCCCATCTTCTGATATATGGAGTCTTTCGATGAGAAAAAATCATAAGCAAGCTTTCGGGACGAGACTCCGCCGCCACGAGGCGGAACCTTGGCGGAACCAATCTAGGGCTCTGGCGAAGCTGTTTTGCCGGGGACACTTCCCTCTGGGAGGGGGAAATCATCGCCATCGTCATCACCAACGATCCTTTCATCGGTAGGGGGTCAATCTCCATCAACATCTTCACCAGCACCATCTCCTCTCAAACCCTAGTTCATCTCTTGTATCCAATTCTTGTCTCCAAGTCTGGGATTGGTACCTGTGGATTGCTAGTAGTGTTGATTACTCCTTGTAGTTGATGCTAGTTGGTTTATTTGGTGGAAGATCATATGTTCAGATCCGATATGCATATTAATACCCCTCTGATTATGAACATGAATATGCTTTGTGAGTAGTTACGTTTGTTCCTGAGGACATGGGAGAAGTCTTTCTATTAGTAGTCATGTGAATTTGGTATTCGTTCGATATTTTGATGAGATGTATGTTCTAGGCACAACGACGCAATTATCAGGGGCGCGCTCTACCACTGAGCTAATAGCCCGTCGCGCGGGCCTCCCAAAGGGAGGCCTGCTACGCCAAAAGCGAGAAAAACTCCATCCCTTTCCTTTTGACATCCCCATGCCGCCACACCACAGGGGGGACATGGGGACGCCAAAAAAGGGATCCTATCACTATCAACTAATTTGTTACGACCTAGGATAATAAGCTCATGAGCTTGGTCTTACTTCACCCTAAACGAAAGAAGACTTCCATATCCAAGTTTAGCTCAGACGTAGCTGCCTTCTTTTTGGGCGTGAAGAAGTGTCAAACCAAAATACCCAATAAGCATAAGCATTAGCTCTCCCTGAAAAGGAGGTGATCCAGCCGCACCTTCCAGTACGGCTACCTTGTTACGACTTCACTCCAGTCGCAAGCCTAGCCTTAGGCATCCCCCTCCTCTAGTGGTGTTATGTGAACGTCGACTACATGACACTTCACCATTATTTGGGCCTAGAGAAAGGCATTGGGGAGTAATAAGTAGATGATGGGTTGCTAGAGTGATAGAATCTTAAACCCTAGTTTATGTGTTGCTTCGTAAGGGGCTGATTTGGATCCACATGTTTCATGCTATGGTTAGGTTTACCTTAATACTTTTGTTGTAGTTGCGGATGCTTGCAATAGAGATTAATCATAAGTGGGATGCTTGTCCAAGTAAGGACAGCACCCAAGCACCGGTCCACCCACCTACCAAATTATCAAAGTACCGAAAGTGAATCATATGATCGTGATGAAACCTAGCTTGACGATAATTCCCATGTGTCCTCGGGAGTGCTTTTCTCTATATAAGAATTTGTCCAGGTTTGTCCTTTGCTACAAAAAGGATTGGGCCACCTTGCTGCAGTTTATTTACTTTTGTACTTGTTGCTCATTACAAATTATCTTATCACAAAACTATTTGTTACCTATAATTTCAGTGCTTGCAGAGAATACCTTGCTGAAAACCGCTTATCATTTCCTTCTGCTCCTCGTTCGGTTCGACACTCTTACTTATCTAAAGGACTACGATAGATCCCCTATACTTGTGGGTCATCAAGACTCTTTTCTGGCGCCGTTGCCGGGGAGTGAAGCGCCTTTGGTAGGTGGAATTTGGTAAGGAAAAATTTATATAGTGTGCTGAAATTTATTGTCACTTGTTACTATGGAAAGTAATCCTCTAAGGGGCTTGTTCGGGGTATCTTCACCTCGACCAGTAGAGCAAAGAGTTGCTCCTCAACCTACTGAACCTACTGAAAATAAAAATGTCTACTTTGAAATTCCTTCGGGTATGATAGAAAAACTGCTAGCTAATCCTTTTTCAGGAGATGGAACATTACATCCTGATGAGCACCTAATATATGTGGATGAAGTTTGTGGATTATTTAAGCTTGCAGGTATGCCCGATGATGTTATCAAGAAGAAGGTCTTCCCTTTATCTTTGCAGGGAGACGCATTGACATGGTATAGGCTATGTGATGATATGGGATCATGGAACTACAAACGATTGAAATTGGAATTTCATCAGAAGTTTTATCCTATGCATCTTGTTCATCGTGATCATAATTATATATATAATTTTTGGCCTCGCGAAGGAGAAAGCATCGCTCAAGCTTGGGGGAGGCTTAAGTCAATGTTATATTCATGCCCCAATCATGAGCTCTCAAGAGAAATGATTATTCAAAATTTTTATGCTCGACTTTGTGACAACAATCGCACCATGCTCGATACTTCTTGTGCTGGCTCTTTTATGATGAAGACTATTGAATTCAAATGTGATTTATTGGAAAGAATTAAACGCAACTCTGAAGATTGGGATCTCGACGAAGGTAAGGAGTTAGGTATGACACCTAAGTTTGATTGTGTTAAATATTTTATGGATACCGATGTTTTCCGTAAATTTAGCACTAAATATGGACTTGACTCTGAGATAGTAGCTTATTTCTATGAATCTTTTGCTACTCATGTTGATCTCCCTAAGGAGAAGTGGTTTAAATATCATCCTCCCATAAAAGTAAAAGTAGTTGCACCTATTAAAGTTGAAGAAAAGACTATCACTTATAATGATCCTATTATTCCTACTGCTTATGTTGAGAAACCACCTTTTCTTGGTAGGATAAAAGATCATGCTAAAGCTTCAATTGTGGTTCGTAAAAGCAATATTAGAACCTATACACCTCCTGAGGAAGTTAAAGTTGAACCTAATATTGCTATTGTTAAGGATCTCTTGGCTGATAATATTGATGGGCATGTTATTGATTTCTGTGATGAAACTGCTAGAATTTCTAAACCTTGTGCTAAAGATAAACATAGACCTGTGGTAGGCATGCCTGTTATTTCTGTTAAAATAGGAGATCATTGTTATCATGGCTTGTGTGATATGGGTGCTAGTGCTAGTGCAATACCTATTGACTTATACAAAGAAATTATGCATGATATTGCACCTGCCGAGTTAGAAGAAATTGATGTCACCATTAAACTTGCCAATATAGATACTATTTCACCAATTGGGATTGTTAGAGACGTTGAAGTCTTGTGTGGAAAAACTAAATATCCTGCTGATTTTCTTGTTCTTGGTTCCCCACAAGATAGCTTTTGTCCCATTATATTTGGTAGACCCTTCTTAAACACTGTTAATGCTAGGATAGATTGCAAAAAGGATGTTATTACTATTAGTTTAGGTGATATGTCTCATGAGTTTAACTTTTCTAAATTTCGTAGACAACACCGTGAAGAAGAATTGCCTAGTAAAGATGAAATTATTGGTCTTGCTTCTATTGCCGTATCTCCTAGTGATCCTTTAGAACAATATTTGCTAGACCATGAAAATGATATGTATATGAATGAAATAAGGGAAATAGATGAAGTGTTCTTTAAACAGGAACCTATTCTGAAACACAACTTGACTGTTGAAATCTTAGGGGATCCTCCTCCACCCAAGGGTGATCCCGTGTTTGAGCTTAAACCATTGCTTGATACTCTTAAATATGCTTATCTTGATGAAAAGAAGATATATCATGTTATTATTAGTGCTAACCTTTCAGAGAAGGAGGAAGAAAATTATTGAAAACTTTGAAAAAGCATTGTGCTGCTATTGGATATACTCTTGATGATCTTAAGGGCCTTAGTCCCACTCTATGTCAACACAAAATAAATTTGTAAAAAGATGCCAAACCAGTTATTGATCACCAACGACGACTGAATCCTAAGATGAAAGAAGTGGTAAGAAAAGAAATACTAAAGCTCCTTGAGGCAGGTATAACTTATCCCGTTGCTGATAGTTAGTGGGTAAGTCCTGTCCATTGTTGATTCTAAAGTAGCTATTCACACTGATCATGCTGCTATTAAATATCTTATGGAAAAGAAAGATGCTAAACCTAGACTTATTAGATGGTTTCTCCTGCTACAAGAATTTGATTTGCATATTATTGATAGAAAGGGAGATGAGAACCCCGTTGCAGACAACTTGTCTAGGTTAGAAAATGTTCTTGATGACCCACTACCTATTGATGATAGCTTTCCTGATGAACAATTAAATGTCATAAATGCTTCTCATACTGCTCCATGGTATGCTCATTATGCTAATTATATTGTTGCTAAATTTATACCACCTAGCTTTACATACCAGCAAAAGAAGAAGTTCTTCTATGATTTGAGACATTAATTTTGGGATGACCCACATCTTTATAAAGAAGGAGTAGATGGTATTATTAGACGTTGTGTACCTGAGCATGAACAAGAACAGATCCTAGACAAGTGTCACTCCGAAGCTTATGGAGGACACCACGCTGGAGATAGAACTGCACATAAGGTATTGCAATCCTGTTTTTATTGGCCTACTCTCTTCAAGGATGCCCGTAAGTTTGTCTTGTCTTGTGATGAATGTCAAAGAATTGGTAATATTAGTAGACGTCAAGAAATGCCTATGAATTATTCACTTGTTATTGAACCATTTGATGTTTGGGGCTTTGATTATATGAGACCTTTTCCTGCCTCTAATGGATATACACATATTTTAGTTGTTGTCGATTACGTTACTAAGTGGGTAGAAGCTATTCCAACTAGTAGTGCTGATCATAACACCTCTATTAAGATGCCTAAAGAAGTTATTTTTTCGAGGCTTGGAGTAGAATTGCATCTCCTTATCACCCACAGTCTAGTGGTCAAGTAGAATTGAGTAATAGAGAACTCAAATTAATTTTGCAAAAGACTGTTAATAGATCTAGAAAGAATTGGTCCAAGAAACTCGATGATGCATTATGGGCCTATAGAACTGCATATAAAAATCCTATGGGTATGTCTCCGTATAAAATGGTTTATGGAAAAGCATGTCACTTACCTCTCGAACTAGAACATAAGGCTTATTGGGATATTAAAGAGCTCAACTATGATTTCAAACTTGCCGGTGAGAAGAGGTTATTTGACATTAGCTCACTTGATGAATGGAGAACCCAAGCCTATGAGAATGCCAAATTGTCTAAAGAAAAAGTTAAAATATGGCATGACAAAAGAATACAAAAGCGTGAGTTTAATGTAGGTGATTATGTATTGCTATACAACTCTCGTTTAAGATTTTTTGCAGGAAAACTTCTCTCTAAATGGGAAGGTCCTTACGTTATCGAGGAGGTCTATCGTTCCGGTACCATAAAAATCAATAACTTCGAAGGCACACATACGAAGGTGGTGAACGGTCAAAGAATCAAACATTATATCTCAGGTAATCCTATAACTATTGAAACCAATATTATTGAAACCGTAACCCCAGAGGAATACATAAGGGACACTTTCCGGAATGTTTCAGACTCCGAAAAGGAATAGGTATGTGGTACGGTAAGTAAACCCACTCCAAGACAGTTCTAATGGCAATTTTTTCCGTTTTGGAATATTTAGAAAAATAGAAAAATAAGAAGCAGTCCGGGAGGGACACGAGGGCTCCACGAGGGTGGAGGGCGCGCCCTACCCCCTGGGCGCGCCCCCTGCCTCGTGGACACCTCGTGTGCTCTCTGGACTCCATTTTCTTACACGTTACTTCTTTTGGTTGGTAAAAAATCATTATATAATCTCCCGAAGGTTTTGACTCCCGTATCATGCAAAAATCTCATGTTCTTGTTTCGAGCTGTTTTTTGCCAGGGTTGTCAAAGCCAAGCATCATGTCGTCTCCCTCCTCCTCCAACAATGAGGGCAACGATGCTTGGCTAATGAAGATAGAGCTGAAGAGAGAAGAACCCATGGAGATCAACAAGGATAAAGGGATCAAGAAAACCATGGAGGACTAAGTTCCGGCAACAGAAGACATCCTTCAATTTGATCACAATCTTCTTACCCCAACTGAGATCGAAGCTTTCAAGATGATTGAGTTAGCTCGTATACAAAATAAGTATCTCACACGTGAAAATATTTTGTTGAAGGAGCATATCATCGCACTCAAAGGCATTATCCGCAAGTTAGAAGACCTCCTACGCTCGATGTGCGACTATCCATCATCACCACCATCTTCTTCACCAACAAAAGAGATATAATCACATGGGTATGGGCACTCCCCTTGGCAACTGCCAAGCTTGGGGGAGTGCCCCGGTATCGTATCACCATCATTTCTATCTTTATCGTTTTTCTTAGTTTGATCCTTTTGGTAATATCTTGATCTAGTAGCATAACGTTTTAGTATGATCTAGTTGTGAGTTTTGCTTTATGATCCTTCTATGTAATCGAGTCTGTGAGCAATATATAATAAAGATTAGTGTTGAGTCAAGGGCTTGATTATTTTGCCATAATCTTGAGTGAATAAAAGAAAAGAGAAAGAAATAAAAAGAAACAAAGAGATCATATGGATCTTATGGAGAGTAATGACTTACATAGAAAGAGTATGATGAATAAAAGTTATTGAGAGTTGACAAACATAGTTTTGGTCATCGTAGCAATTAATAGGAAGTAATAAAGAAAGAGAGGTCTTCACATATAAATATACTATCTTGGACATCTTTTATGATTATGAGCACTCATTAAAATATGACATGCTAAAGAGTTGACGTTGGACAAGGAAGACAACGTAATGTGTTATGTTTTCTTACATCTAAGATGAATTATATTGTCATGGATCATCCAACATGGTTGAGCTTGCCTTTCCCCCTCATGCTAGCCAAATTCTTTGCACCAAGTAGAGATACTACTTGTGCTTCCGAACACCCTTAAACTAGTTTTGCCATGAGAGTCCACCATACCTACCTATGGATTGAGTAAGATCCCTCAAGTAAGTTGTCATCGGTGCAAGCAATAAAAATTGCCCTCTAAATATGTATGACTTATTAATGTGGGAGAAAATAAGCTTTATACGATCGTGTGATATGGAAGAAAGAAAAGCGACGAACTGCATAACAAAGGTCCATATCACAAGTGGCAATATAAAGTGACGTTCTTTCACATTAAGATTTTGTGCATCCAACCATAAAAGCGCATGACAACCTCTGCTTCCCTCTGCGAAGGGCCTATCTTTTACTTTTATCTCCTACCTTACATAAGAGTCATGGTGATCTTCACCCTTCCTTTTTACATTTTATCTTTTGGCAAGCACAACATGTTGGAAAGATCCTGGTATATATGGCTAATTGGATGTGAGTTTTCATGAACTATTATTGTTGACATTACCCTTGAGGTAAAATGTTGGGAGGCAAAACTATAAGCCCCTATCTTTCTCTATGTCCGATTAAAACTCCATACCCATAAGTATTGTGTGAGTGTTAGCAATTGTGAAAGACTATATGATAGTTCAGTATGTGGACTTGCTGAAAAGCTCTTATATTGACTCTTTCCTATGTTATGATAAATTGCAATTGCTCCAATGACTGAGATTATAGTTTTTTAGTTTTCAATGAAGTTATGATTCATACTTGAAATTGTGATTGAATTGTTACTCTAGCATAAGAGATCATATGACAAGAATTATACAAATTGTTGTTCTAAGAATGATCATGATGCCCTCATGTCCGTATTTTATTTTTATCGACACCTCTATCTCTAAACATGTGGACATATTTTTCGATTTCGGCTTTCGCTTGAGGAAAAGCGAGGTCTAAGCTTGGGGGAGTTGATACGTCCATTTTGCATCATGCTTTTATATCGATATTCATTGCATTATGGGTTGTTATTACACATTATGTCACAATACTTATGCCTATTCTCTCTTATTTTACAAGGTTTACATAAAGAGGGAGAATGCCGGCAGCTGGGATTCTCGGCTGGAAAAGGAGCAAATATTAGAGACCTATTCTGCACAGCTCCAAAAGTCCTGAAACTTCACGGAAGTAATTTTCAGAATATATAAAAAATATTGAGCGCAAGAAGTTCTAGAGGGGGCCACACCCTACCCACGATGGTGGGGGGCGCGCCCTACCCCCTGGGCGCACCCCCTGCCTCGTGGGCCCCCTAGTGGCCCTCCGATGCCCATCTTCTGCTATATGGAGTCTTTCGATGAGAAAAAAACCATAAGCAAGCTTTCGGGATGAGACTCCGCCGCCACGAGGTGGTACCTTGGCGGAACAAATCTAGGGGCTCCGGCGGAGCTGTTCTGCCGGGGACACTTCCCTCTAGGAGGGGGAAATCATCGCCATCATCATCACCAATGATCCTCTCATCAGGAGGGGGTCAATCTCCATCAACATCTTCACCAGCACCATCTCCTCTCAATCCCTAGTTCATCTCTTGTATCCAATTCTTGTCTCCAAGTCTGGGATTGGTACCTGTGGGTTGCTAGTAGTGTTGATTACTCCTTGTAGTTGATGCTAGTTGGTTTATTTGGTGGAAGATCATTTGTTCAGATCCTATATGCATATTAATACCCCTCTGATTATGAACATGAATATGCTTTGTGAGTAGTTACGTTTGTTCCTAAGGACATGGGAGAAGTCTTGCTATTAGTAGTCATGTGAATTTGGTATTCGCTCGATATTTTGATGAGATGTATGTTGTCTCTCCTCTAGTGGTGTTATGGTGAACGTCAACTACATGACACTTCACCATTATTTGGGCCTAGAGGAAGGCATTGGGAAGTAATAAGTAGATGATGGGTTGCTAGAGTGACAGATGTTGGGGAACATAGTAATTTCAAAAAAATTCCTACACACACGCAAGATCATGGTGATGCATAGCAACGAGAGGGGAGAGTGTTGTCTACGTACCCTCATAGACCGACAGCGGAAGCGTTATGACAACGCGGTTGATGTAGTCGTACGTCTTCACGGCCCGACCGATCAAGCACCGAAACTACGGCACCTCCGAGTTTTAGCACACGTTCAGCTCGATGACGATCCCCGGACTCCGATCCAGCAAAGTGTCGGGGAAGAGTTCCGTCAGCACGACGGCGTGGTGACGATCTTGATGTTCTACTGTTGCAGGGCTTCGCCTAAGCACCGCTACAATATTATCGAGGAGTATGGTGGAAGGGGGCACCGCACACGGCTAAGAAAACAATCACGAGGATCAACTTGTGTGTCTAGAGGTGCCCCCTGCCCCCGTATATAAAGGAGCAAAGGGTGGGTGCAGCCGGCCCTAGGAGGAGGCGCGCCGGAGGAGTCCCACTCCTAGCGGGAGTAGGACTCCCCACCTTTCCCTAGTTGGATTAGGACTTGGGGGGAAGGAGGAGAGGGAAGAAAGGAAAGGAGGGGGGGGCGCCGCCCCCCCCCCTCCTTGTCCAATTCGGACTTGGGGGGGAGGGACGCGTGGCAGCCCCTAGGCCTCCTCTCCTCTTCCTCCACTAGGCCCATTAAGGCCCATTAGGTTACCGGGGGGTTCCGGTAACCTCCCGGTACTCCGGTAGAATGCCAATTTCACCCGGAACACTTCCGATGTCCAAACATAGGCTTCCAATATATCAATCTTTATGTCTCGACCATTTCGAGACTCCTCGTCATGTCCGTGATCACATCTGGGACTCCGAACAAACTTCAGTACATCAAAATATATAAACTCATAATGAAACTGTTATCGTAACGTTAAGCGTGCGGACCCTACGGGTTCGAGAACAATGTAGACATGACCGAGACATGTCTTCGGTCAATAACCAATAGCGGAACCTGGATGCTCATATTGGCTCCCGCATATTCTACGAAGATCTTTATCGGTCAGACCGCATAACAACATACTTTGTTCCCTTTGTCATCGGTATGTTACTTGCCTGAGATTCGATCGTCGGTATCTCAATACCTAGTTCAATCTCGTTACCGGCAAGTCTCTTTACTTGTTTCGTAATACATCATCTCGCAACTAACTCATTAGTTGCAATGCTTGCAAGGCTTATGTGATGGGCATTACCGAGAGGGCCCAGAGATACCTCTTCGACAATCGGAGTGACAAATCCTAATCTCGAAATACGCCAACCCAACATGTACCTTTGGAGACACCTATAGAGCTCCTTTATAATCACCCAGTTACGTTGTGATGTTTGGTAGCACACAAAGTGTTCCTCCGGCAAACGGGAGTTGCATAATCTCATAGTCATAGGAACATGTATAAGTCATGAAGAAAGCAATAGCAACATACTAAACGATCGGGTGCTAAGCTAATGGAATGGGTCATGTCAATCACATCATTCTCCTAAGGATGTGATCCCGTTAATCAAATGACATCACATGTCTATGGTTAGGAAACATAACCATCTTTGATTAACGAGCTAGTCAAGTAGAGGCACACTAGTGACGTTTAGTTTGTCTATGTATTCACACAAGTATTATGTTTCCGGATAATACAATTCTAGCATGAATAATAAACTTTTATCATGATATAAGGAAATAAATAATAACTTTATTATTGCCTCTAGGGCATATTTCCTTCAGTCTCCCACTTGCACTAGAGTCAATAATCTAGATTACACAGTAATGATTCTAACACCCATGGAGCTTTGGTGCTGATCATGTTTTGCTCGTGGAAGAGGCTTAGTCAACGGGTCTGCTACATTCAGATCCATATGTATCTTGCAAATCTCTATGTCTCCCACCTGGACTAGATCCCGGATGGAATTGAAGCATCTCTTGATGTGCTTGGTTCTCTTGTGAAATCTGGATTCCTTTGCCAAGGCAATTGCACCAGTATTGTCACAAAAGATTTTCATTGGACCCGGTGCACTAGGTATGACACCTAGATCAGATATGAACTCCTTCATCCAGACTCCTTCGTTTGATGCTTCCGAAGCAGCTATGTACTCCGCTTCACATGTAGATCCCGCCACAACGCTTTATTTAGAACTGCACCAACTGACAGCTCCACCGTTTAATGTAAACACGTATCCGGTTTGCGATTTAGAATCGTCTGGATCAGTGTCAAAGCTTGCATCAACGTAACCATTTACGATGAGCTCTTTGTCACCTCCATATATGAGAAACATATCCTTAGTCCTTTTCAGGTATTTCAGGATGTTCTTGACCGCTGTCCAGTGATCCACTCCTGGATTACTTTGATACCTCAATGCTAGACTTATAGCAAGACATACACCAGGTCTGGTACACATCATTGCATACATGATAGAGCCTATGGCTGAAGCATAGGGAACATCTTTCATTTTCTCTCTATCTTCTGCGGTGGTCGGCCATTGAGTCTTACTCAATTTCACACCTTGTAACACAGGCAAGAATCCTTTCTTTGCTTGATCCATTTTGAACTTCTTCAAAATTTTGTCAAGGTATGTGCTTTGTGAAAGTCCAATTAAGCGTCTTGATCTATCTCTATAGATCTTAATGCCCAATATGTAAGCAGCTTCACCGAGGTCTTTCATTGAAAAACACTTATTCAAGTATCCCTTTATGCTATCCAGAAATTCTATATCATTTCCGATTAGTAATATGTCATCTACATATAATATCAGAAATGCTACAGAGCTCCCACTCACTTTCCTATAAATACAGGCTTCTCCAAAAGTCTATACAAAACCAAATGCTTTGATCACATTATCAAAGCATTTATTCCAACTCCGAGAGGCTTGCAGCAGTCCATAAATGGATCGCTGGAGCTTGCACACTTTGTTAGCTCCCTTTGGATCGACAAAACCTTCTGGCTGCATCATATACAACTCTTCTTCTAGAAATCCATTCAGGAATGCAGTTTTGACATCCATCTGCCAAATTTCATAATCATAAAATGCGGCAATTGCTAACATGATTCGGACAGACTTAAGCATCGCTACGGGTGAGAAGGTCTCAACGTAGTCAATCCCTTGAACTTGTCGAAAACCTTTTGCGACAAGTCGAGCTTTGTAGACAGTAACATTACCGTCAGCGTCAGTCTTCTTCTTGAAAATCCATTTATTCTCAATTGCTTGCCGATCATTGGGCAAGTCAACCAAAGTCCACACTTTGTTCTCATACATGGATCCCATCTCAGATTTCATGGCTTCAAGCCATTTTGCGGAATCTGGGCTCACCATCGCTTCTTCATAGTTCGTAGGTTCATCATGATCTAGTAGCATGACTTCCAAAACAGGATTACCGTACCACTCTGGTGCCGATCTTACTCTGGTTGATCTACGAGGTTCAGTAGTATCTTGTTCTGAAGTTTCATGATCATCATCATTAGCTTCCTCACTAATTGGTGTAGGTGTCACAGAAACCGGTTTCTGTGATGTACTACTTTCCAATAAGGGAGCAGGTACAGTTACATCATCAAGTTCTACTTTCCTCCCACTCACTTCTTTCGAGAGAAACTCCTTCTCTAGAAAGTTTCCGAATTTAGCAACAAAAGTCTTGCCTTCGGATCTGTGATAGAAGGTGTATCCAATAGTTTCCTTTGGATATCCTATGAAGACACATTTCTCCGATTTGGGTTCGAGCTTATCAGGTTGAAGCTTTTTCACATAAGCACCGCAGCCCCAAACTTTCAGAAACGACAACTTTGCTTTCTTGCCAAACCATAGTTCATAAGGCGTCGTCTCAACGGATTTTGATGGTGCCCTATTTAACGTGAATGCGACCGTCTCTAAAGCATAACCCCAAAACGATAGAGGTAAATCAGTAAGAGACATCATAGATCGCACCATATCTAGTAACTATGATTACGACGTTCGGACACACCATTACACTGTGGTGTTCCGGGTGGCGTGAGTTGCGAAACTATTCCGCATTGTTTCAAATGTGCACCAAACTCGTAACTCAAATATTCTTCTCCACGATCAGATCGTAGGAATTTTATTTTCTTGTTACGATGATTTTCAACTTCACTCTGAAATTCTTTGAACTTTTCAAATGTTTCAGACTTATGTTTCATTAAGTAGATATACCCATATCTGCTTAAGTCATCTGTGAAGGTGAGAAAATAACGATATCCGCCACGAGCCTCAATATTCATCGGACCACATACATCTGTATGTATGATTTCCATCAAATCTGTTGCTCTCTCCATAGTACCGGAGAACAGTGTTTTGGTCATCTTGCCCATAAGACACGGTTCGCAAGTACCAAGTGATTCATAATCAAATGGTTCCAAAAGTCCATCAGTATGGAGGTTCTTCATGCGCTTTACACGAATATGACCCAAACGGCAGTGCCACAAATAAGTTGCACTATCATTATCAACTCTGCATCTTTTGGTTTCAACATTATGAATATGTGTGTCACTACTATCGAGATTTAATAAGAATAGACCACTCTTCAAGGGTGCATGACCATAAAAGATATTACTCATATAAATAGAACAACCATTATTCTCTGATTTAAATGAATAACCGTCTCGCATCAAACAAGATCCAGATATAATTTTCATGCTCAACGCTGGCACCAAATAACAATTATTTAGGTCTAATACTAATCCCGAAGGTAGATGTAGAGGTAGCGTGCCGACCGCGATCACATCGACTTTGGAACCATTTCCCACGCGCATCGTCACCTCGTCCTTAGCCAATCTTCGCTTAATCCGTAGTCCCTGTTTCGAGTTGCAAATATTAGCAACAGAACCAGTATCAAATACCCAGGTGCTACTGCGAGCATTAGTGTAACACCCCGGATGTGACTTTCCCAATTTGTACTCCAACTCTTGCCGTTTCGGCGTTAAGTTATTTTATTTTCTCGGGTTCGGGTCTTTGTCTCTGTGTGTTGTTATCATTGTCATGCATCTCATATCATGTCATCATGTGCATTGCATTCGCATACGTGGTCATCTCATGCATTCGAGCATTTTCCCCGCTGTCCGTTTTGCATTCCGGCGCTTCCTTCTCCTCCGGTGGTCATTTCTAGCTTTCTTTCGTTTGTGGGGATTAAACATTTCCAGATTGGACCGAGACTTTCCAAGCGGCCTTGGTTTACTACCGGTAGACCGCATGTCAAGTTTCGTATCATTTGGACTTCGTTTGATACTCCAACGGTTAACCGAGGGACCGAAAAGGCCTCGTGTGTTTTGCAGCCCAACACCCCTCCAAGTTGGCCCAAAACCCACCTAAGCCTGCTCCACCATCTAGAGCGTTCGATCACGATCGCGTGGCCGAAAACCGCACCTCATTTGGACTCTCCTAGCTCCCTCTACCTCTATTTAAACTCCCCTCCCGAAATTCACGGATCTTCCCCTTCCTCTAACCCTAAAAATCCACCCCGCGCCGCGCCGGACACGTCTGTGCCGGCCGGACACCGTCCGCCGCCCGCCCGCACCAGTGGCAAGCTGCCACGTGGCGCGCCGCCGCCGAGGCCCGCGAGGCCCAGCCGAGGCCCCCGCGGCCCGTAGCCGCCTCTCTGCCGCCCGCCTCCTTCTTCCCCGAGCGCCGCCCGCGCCCGGAGCAGCGCCGCCGCGAGCCATCGGCTGCCCCGCCGCCCGGTGGCTGGAGTACCTCGTCGCCGGTCCACCTTCACCGCCCCGCAGCACTAGGCGCCGCCGCGGCCACCTCGCCGGCCTCGCCGCGCCCGAGCCTCGTGGCTCCCTCTCCGGCCATATCCGCCGTCCGCCGCTCCGACCCCGACCTCCGGCAAGCCCCACCAAGGCCGGCCGGTCATCCTCGTTATCCGCGCCGCCGCTGAACAGTGTTTTTCGCCGAGATGCAGATCCGGTGAACAGTAACCCTAGGTTGATTTTTTTTCTTCCAAGTCCCCGGATTTTCTAGTCCAAGTGCTCATGTTCATAGCCTCGTAACGTTGCATCCGTAGCTCCGATTCATGCATATAGCATATCAAAATGTTCATCTCAGAGAGTACATCATTTCATTCCAGTGCATCATTTTCATTGAGTTCATCTTGATACCTGAAATGCTATTAGAAGAAGGCTACTTGAGTTAATTGTCAGATCTGCTGCTCCATTTAGGTTTTTGTCATTTTTGCAATGATTATTGTGTGCATGATATGCCCATGAGTTCTACATATGTTTTGTTAAGGGTTTTGTCATATTTCCAGATGTGTAATCCATGTATTTTTGTGATGCATGTGGTGACTAGCAAAAGCTTGCAAAGTGGTGCACTTGGTAATTCTGTTTTCAGGGACTTAGCAATTCCACTAAGTCCTTGATCTGTTTATCTCATGATGCCATATGTTCGTGTTGTTTCCTAGTGTTCAGTGCCTCTTTTGAGGATGATCAGTAAGGATGTTTTGTGAATATTGTACTGCTCTATCCATACATGTCTTTGTTTGAAATTATGGAGCACTCTAGCTTGAGTCAAACGAGATCTACTTTTGCTACTTTGTGAATCTGGGCAGATTGTCAACTTGTTTGCAATTTTGCCGATGATGTTGTAGTTGATACGCGCATGCTATGCTATTTTTCTTGCCATGTCTAGCTTGCATTTTGTGTGTTCTTAATGGGTTTATGCTTATCTTTTCATGACTTGCACCATAGTGAGTGCATCGAGCTCGTAAACATGCCTACTTGAGTTATGTTTCAGCATGTGCCAGTTTTCACTAAGTCTGAAAACTGATTATGTTTTTGCTATGTTCACATGCTTCCAATTGTATTTTCTGATCCCTTTTGGCTCAAGGTCACTAAGGGACTTTTGTTAAGCTCTTTGAGTAGCTCCATGCCATGCTTTACTTTGCCATGTTTAGGTCCTGTAGCATGTAGTTTTGTTGCTCCGAAGAGTGCTACCAGATCTGTTTGCCATATGCATTTTTGCCATGATTGTTTGAACCTGTTAATGGATGAATTGGGCGTAGCTCAGTGCTAGACTTTTGTTAAGCACCTTGAATGCATCCCTGCCATGTATTTTGTTGTCATGTTTGGGTGCTGTAACATGTTCATATCATTGCATTTAGATGGCTACTTGCTGTAAATCGCAGACCGGTGTCATATTTGAATCGCTTGCCATTTCCAAACCGTAACTCTGATTCCGGCGTTCCTTATATCGTTTTCAAGCGATTTCATCTCATCTTTCCAGTGGAATACTTGGATATCCAAGTTGAGGCCAGGTTCATGCATTCCCTGTCATATCTTGCATATGCATCCCGCATCGCATCCCGCATAGCATATCATCTTGGCATCATATTGTTTGATCCTTGCACGTGGTTGATTGTGTCCTTGTTGCTTGCTTGTCTTGTTTGGGTAGAGCCGGGAGACGAGTTCGCTAACGAGGAGCCCGTTGAGTTTGCTTTCGAGGATCCAGTCAACTCTGACAACTGTGCAGGCAAGATGATCATACCCTCAACATCACTACTATCTTTGCTATGCTAGATTGCTCGCTCTTTTGCTATGCCATTGCTACGATGCCTACCACTTGCTTTCAAGCCTCCCAAATTGCCATGTCAAACCTCTAACTCACCATGTCCTAGCAAACCGTTGATTGGCTATGTTACCACTTTGCTCAGCCCCTCTTATAGCGTTGCTAGTTGCAGGTGAAGATTGGAGGCCGTTCCTTGCTGGAACATTTATTTACTTGTTGGGATATCATTATATTATCTTGTTATCTTAATGCATCTATATACTTGGTAAAGGGTGGAAGGCTCGGCCTCACGCCTAGTGTTTTGTTCCACTCTTGCCGCCCTAGTTTCCGTCATATCGGTGTTATGTTCCCGGATTTTGCGTTCCTTACGCGGTTGGGTTATAATGGGAACCCCTTGATAGTTCGCCTTGATTAAAGCTTTTCCATCAATGCCCAACCTTGATTTTACCATTTGACACCTAGCCTCTTTTCCCTTGGGTTTCCGGAGCCCGAGGGTCATCTTATTTAACCCCCCCCCCCAGGCCAGTGCTCCTCTGAGTGTTGGTCCGACCGAGTAGACTGCGGGGCCACCTCGGGGCAACTTGAGGGTTGGTTTTACTCGTAGGATGTCTCATCTGAGTGTGCCCTGAGAACGAGATATGTGCAGCTCCTATCGAGATTTGTCGGCACATTCGAGCTGTGTTGCTGGTCGTGTTTTAACCTGTCGAAGTGTCTTGAATAACCGAGATACCGAGTCTGATCGGAACATCTTGGGAGGAGGTCTATTCCTTCGTTGACCGTGAGAGCTTGTCATGGGCTAAGTTGGGACTCCCCTGCAGGGATTTGAACTTTCGAAAGTCGTGCCCGCGGTTATGGGCAGATGGGAATTTGTTAATGTCCGGTTGTAGATAACTTGAACCTTAACTTATATAAAATGAATCAACTGAGTGTGTTACCGTGATGGCCTCTTCTCGGCGGAGTCCGGGAAGTGGACACGGTGTTGGAGTAATGTTTGCGCAGGTTGTTCTCTAGTTTCTCGCTCGCGCTTTGCCTCCTATTCTCTCTCTCTTTTGCGAATAAGTTAGCCACCATATTTTGCTAGTCGCTTGCTGCAGCTCCACATATATTTACCTTGCCTTACCTATAAGCTTAAATAGTCTTGATCGCGAGGGTGCGAGATTGCTGAGTCCCCGTGGCTCACAGATTACTATTACACCAGATGCAGGGCCTGATGATTCCGCTCCAGGAGACGCGTTTGAGCTCAAGTGGGAGTTCGACGAGGACTCTCAACGTTACTATGTTTCCTTTCCTGATGATCAGTAGTGGTGCCCAGTTGGGGGTGATCGGGACCGTGTCGCATGTTGGGTTATCTTTTATTTTGGCACCGTAGTCGGGCCATGAGTGTTTGGATGATGTAATGTTATTTATGTACTTGATTGACGTGGCGAGTGTAAGCCAACTATGTTATCTCCCCTTTTATTATTATATTACATGGGATGTTGTGAAGATTGCCTAACTTGCGACATATGCCTTCAATGCGATTATGCCTCTAAGTCGTGCCTCGACACGTGTGAGATATAGTCGCATCAAGGGTGTTATAAGTTGGTATCAGAGCCTTCCCCGACCTTAGGAGCCCCATTGCTTGATCGTTACTAGCAGTCGAGTTGTGTCTAGAAAAATGTTTTGAGTCATTTAGGAATTATATATCGGAGAGTTTAGGAATTCTTTTTACTTCCCAGTCTCCTCATCGCTCCGGTAAGGCATCCTGACGTAGAGTTTTGACTCTTCTCTTCTCAAATTTCACTAATTTTTTTTAGGATCACGCGGGTATCTTGGAATCGTTCCGATGGTTTTATGATGAGAACATTGTCTTGGTGCCTCCTGTCGGGGGTTTAGTGGAAGTGTCCCGGGGAGTTGAGCTCTGAGGTGTTGTCATCATAATTTTATCGTTGCAGTTCTGGAATACCTGAGTTTAGTACGCCTACATCGAAAATCTCTTTTATGCAGTTCGTTGGAGAGATAACCTCGACGCCACCCAGTACTGGGGCGGGAGTTCGGGAGTATCGCCATAACTTGTATAACGGATGCTTTTTCGAAGGTTGAGGTAGATGGTTTCCAAAGTTTTTCTTGGTTATGTGTTGAAGGATGGATACAGCTGGATGTAGGATTTGCTAGATTTGGGTGAGATATTATGCTTCCCCTGTATCCCCAACACCCGATTGCATAACCGGAAAGGTTCGGGAGTTTCATAGGTGGAAATTCTTGTAGCTCTAGTTCTTCTTCCACGGATATGGGTTTGAGATTGGGATTTCTTACCGATTATTCATTCTTGATCTGTACCCTGTTGATTTATTTCTCTACCTTAATTCTAAGTGGCTTCTCAATTTATGGATATGTGACCATTTCAAGAGGAATGCATTCGTTCATTTTGTTCGGATGTGAAGACTATATGTTGCAATTTTCATTCCGTTGGATTCAGCTTCAATATTTGTCTATCAATGTGCTAATGGTGGTCAACCTCTTTAGGATGGCTCCTCCAACGCGCATGACTCCGAATCCTGATCCTCCACCACCTCCACCTCCTCCGGAGGCATGGCAAGCTGCGATGGCCGCAACCAATGCAAACACACAGTTGATCATGCAAATTCTTCAAGAGCGCAATCAAGGCAACCAAGGGAATCAAGGCAACAATCAGAATCACTTTGCTACACTCAACCAGTTCCTTGCTAACGGGCCAAAGACTTTCAGCAATTGTGTTGAGGCAACCGATGATGACGATTGGCTTGTGGATCTGTGCAAGCATTTCGAGTGCAGTAACGTCAGGCCTGAGGACTTTGTCAAGTTCGCTTCCTTCCAACTCAAAGATCAAGCTGCAGAATGGTTCCAGCAGTACAAGGACTCCAGAGGCGGACGTGTTATCACTTGGGATGATTTCCGTCGAGATTTCAGAGCTCATCATATTCCTCAGAGCGTGGTTGAAAGTAAGCGTGAGGAATTCCGCAACCTGAAGCAAGGCTCTTTGTCTGTCTATGACTACAACAAGTTGTTTCAGAGGCTCGCCCGCTTTGCCAAGCAGGACGTCCCTGATGAGAAGAGCATGATATACCAGTTCAGGGGTGGTCTCAAAGAAGAAATTCAGCTAGCTCTTGTCCTCTTCGAGCCTTTGAGATACGATGAGTTCTACAACATGGCATTGAAGCAAGAGGCTGCTCAGCTGAGGTGTGATGCTTCCAAGAAGCGAGTCAGAGATGTTACTCCTTCTTCCTCTACTCAAGTGGCCAAGCAGCAGAAGTATTGGCTTCCTCCTCCTCCGTTCCGTCAGCCGTATCAGCAGAAGAGCAAAGGTGGCAGTGGATCTTCCCACCCACCCAACCCTGGCTTTGAGAACAAGACTTCGTCTCAAGCTCCAAGATCGAGTGCTCTGTATCACCGTCCGCTTTCAGAGGTCACGTGCAACAAGTGCCAACAGAAGGGTCACTATGCCAACAAGTGTTTCAACCAGAGGCGTCTTCCTCCTCCTCCTCCTCCTGTCAGATCGGCAAATACAGCTATGGTCAAGCATAATCCCAAGCACGCCAAGGTCAATTTGATGAATGCAGCTCAGGCAGAGGACTCGTCAGATGTGATCATGGGTAACCTTCCTGTTAACGATGTTCCTGCAAAAGTTCTTTTTGACACTGGTGCATCACATTCTTTCTTGTCATGCCCTTTTGCATCGAAGCACAATGTTGAGACTGAGATCATGCCCAAAGTCATGCAAGTTGTTTCTCCCGGCAAGCTTTTGACTTCTAGTTTGGTTGCTCCCAACATCTCTATCACATTGGGTGACTACAAGTTTCTCTCTTCTCCGGTGGTTCTTGGTAACTCAGATATTGATCTTATTCTCGGGATGGATTGGCTTTCTAAGCACAAGGCCCATCTTGATTGTGCAGCCAGGCAGATTCAATTGACTCATTCGTCTGAGGATGTAATTGTCTTTGCCACTCAGGATAATACCATCCGTCTGTTTTCTCTCAATGAGAAGGGTGAACTCGATGCCATCTCACAAATTCCAGTCGTTTGCGAATATCAAGACGTCTTTCCAGAATAGCTTCCAGGAATGCCTCCGCACCGGCCAGTTGAATTCGTTATTGATCTTGAGCCTGGCACGGAACCTGTGTGCAAACGTCCTTACAAGCTCGGACCTGAAGAGTTGAAGGAGCTGAAGTAGCAACTCGATATTCAAGAGAAAATGGGTCTCATCCGGCCTAGTTCTTCTCCGTGGGGTTGTGGTGTTCTTTTTGTGAAGAAGAAGGATGGAACGGACCGACTTTGTGTTGATTACCGTCCATTGAACAAGAAGACCATCAAGAACAAATACCCACTTCCCAACATCAACGAGCTGTTCGAACAACTCAAAGGTGCCCAAGTATTCTCCAAGCTTGATCTCTATATGGGTTATCATCAGATTCGTATCCGTGAACAAGATATTCCTAAGACGGCTTTCAGGACAAGCTATGGTTCATATGAATACACAGTCATGTCTTTTGGTCTCGTCAACGCCCCTCCGACTTTCTCTCGCATGATGAACTTCATCTTCAACGCCTACACCAATGACTTCGTTTTGGTCTATCTCGACGACATTCTGGTTTTCTCGAAGAACAAGGAAGATCATGCCAAGCATTTGCGTTTGGTTCTCGATAAGCTCAGGGAACATCAGTTCTACGCCAAGTTCTCCAAGTGTGAATTTTGGCTTGATGAGGTTCTTTATCTTGGTCATATCATCTCTGCCAAGGGCATTGCCGTGAATCCTGAGAAGGTGTCTGCAATTGTGAATTGGGAACCTCCTCAGAACGTGAAGCAACTCCGTAGCTTCCTCGGTCTCACAAGCTATTGCCGAAGATTCGTTGAAAACTTTTCTAAGATCGCGAAGCCTCTCTCTAATCTTCTTCAGAAGCACGTCAAGTATGTTTGGTCTCCGGAGTGTGACATTGCTTTCAACACTTTGAAAGAGCAATTGATCACTGCTCCAGTTCTGACTCCGCCTGATGAATCTAAGCCGTACGAGGTCTTTTGTGATGCCTCTCTTCAAGGTCTTGGCGCAGTATTGATGCAAGAGAAGAAAGTTGTTGCTTATACCTCTCGCCAGTTGAAGCCCAATGAGAAGAACGACCCCACTCATGATCTCGAGTTGGCGGCAGTTGTGCATGCTCTTTTGACTTGGAGACTTCTCTTATTGGGAAGAAAAGTGGACATTTTCACTGATCACAAGAGTCTCAAGTACATCTTCACTCAGCCTAATCTCAACCTCAGGCAGACTCGATGGGTCGAAATGATTCAAGAATATAATCCGAGTATCGAGTATACTCCAGGCAAGGCCAATGTGATTGCTGATGCATTGAGAAGGAAAGCTTACTGCAACAGTCTGATTCTCAAGTCTTATCAACCCGAGCTTTGTGAAGCTTTCCGCAAACTTAATCTGCAAGTTGTTCCTGAAGGTTTCCTCGCCAACCTTCAAGTCTCTCCTACCTTGGAAGACCAGATTCGCCAAGCCCAGCTTCTTGATGCTATGGTGAAAAAGGTGAAGATTGGGATTGCCAAGAGTCAACCCAAGTACAAGTGCTACCGCCTTGACGACAAGGACACTCTCTTCTTCGAGGATCGTATTGTTATACCCAAAGGTGACCTCCGTAAAGTGATCATGAACGAGGCTCACAATTCTCTCCTCTCCATCCACCCGGGGAGCACGAAGACGTATCAAGACCTTAAGCAGGCTTATTGGTGGACTCAAATGAAGCGCGAGATTGCTCAATTCGTGAATGAATGTGATGTCTGCAGAAGAGTGAAGGCAGAACACCAAAGGCCAGCTGGTCTCCTCCAACCTCTTGCCATTCCAGAATGGAAGTTTGACCACATTGAAATGGACTTCGTGACTGGGTTTCCAAAGTCCAAGCGTGGCAATGATGCTATATTCATTGTCATCGACAAACTCACTAAAGTGGCTCACTTTCTGCCTATCAAAGAGTCGATTACTGCAGCTCAATTGGCGGAACTCTATACCTCTCGGATTGTCTCTCTGCACGGTATTCCACAAGTGATCTCTTCAGACCGTGGCAGCATCTTTACGTCCAAGTTTTGCGATTCTTTTCAGAAGGCCATGGGCACCAACATTCGCTTCAGCACAGCTTTCCATCCTCAAACTAGCGGTCAAGTCGAGCGTGTCAACCAGATTCTTGAAGATATGCTAAGGGCTTGTGTGATCTCCTTCGGCATGAAGTGGGAGGATTGTCTTCCTTATGCTGAATTCTCCTACAACAACAGTTTTCAAGCAAGTTCGGGCAAGGCCCCATTTGAAATTCTGTATGGCAGGAAGTGTCGTACCCCTCTCAACTGGTCTGAAACCGGTGAACGTCAGCTTTTGGGTAATGACTTACTCACAGAGGCAGAGGAAATGTGCAAAGTCATTCGTGATAACCTCAAAGCAGCCCAATCCCGTCAGAAGAGCTACTATGACAGTAAGCACCATGATTTGGCTTTCGAGATCGGAGATCATGTTTACCTCCGCGTCTCTCCTATGAAAGGTACTCGTCGCTTCGGTATCAAAGGGAAGCTTGCCCCTAGATACGTGGGACCTTTCAAGATTGTCAGCAAGAGAGGCGACCTCGCCTATCAACTCGAGCTTCCTTCAAACTTTGCAAATGTTCATGACGTGTTCCATGTCTCTCAGCTCCGAAAGTGCTTCAAGACTCCTGACCGCACCGTCAACTTCGAGGACATTGAGCTCCAAGAAGATCTCTCTTATCGTGAGCACCCAGTTGCTATTCTTGAAGAGACTGAACGCAAGAGTCGCAACAAGTCAATCAAATTTCTCAAAGTCAAGTGGTCACACCATTCCGACCGTGAAGCTACCTAGGAACGTGAGGATCACCTCCGTTCTGAGTACCCGGCGTTCTTTCAGTCCTAGATCTCAGGACGAGATCCTTTTGTAGTGGAGTGTTGTAACACCCCGGATGTGACTTTCCCAATTTGTACTCCAACTCTTGTCGTTTCGGCATTAAGTTATTTTATTTTTTCGGGTTCGGGTCTTTGTCTCCGTGTGTTGTTATCATTGTCATGCATCTCATATCATGTCATCATGTGCATTGCATTCGCATACATGTTCATCTCATGCATTCGAGCATTTTCCCCGCTGTCCGTTTTGCATTCTGGCGCTTCGTTCTCCTCCGGTGGTCATTTCTAGCTTTCTTTCATGTGTGGGGATTAAAAATTTCTGTATTGGACCGAGACTTGCCAAGCGGCCTTGGTTTACTACCGGTAGACCACCTGTCAAGTTTCGTATCATTTGGACTTCGTTTGATACTCCAACGGTTAACAGAGGGACCAAAAAGGCCTCGTGTGTGTTGCAGCCCAACACCCCTCCAAGTTGGCCCAAAACCCACCTAAGCCTGCTCCATCATCTAGAGCGTTCGATCACGATCGCATGGCCAAAAACCGCACCTCATTTGGACTCTCCTAGCTCCCTCTACCTCTATTTAAAGTCCCCTCCCGAAATTCGCGGATCTTCCCCTTCCTCTAACCCTAAAAATCCACCCCGCGCCACGCCGGACACGTCCGTGCCGGCCGGACACCGTCCGCCGCCCGCCCGCACCAGTGGCAAGCTGCCACGTGGTGCGGCGCCGCCGCCGCCGCCGAGGCCCGCGAGGCCCAGCCGAGGCCCCCGCGGCCCGTAGCCGCCTCTCCGCTGCCCGCCTCCTTCTTCCCCGAGCGCCGCCCGCGCCCGGAGCAGCGCTGCCGCGCGCCATCGACTACCCCGCCGCCCGGTGGCCGGAGCACCTCGTCGCCGGCCCACCTTCGCCGCCCCGTAGCACTAGGCGCCGCCGCGGCCACCTCGCCGGCCTCGCCGCGCCCGAGCCTCGTGGCTCCCTCTCCGGCCATCTCCGCCGTCCGCCGCCACCGGTGAACAGTTTTTTCACCGAGATCCAGATCCGGTGAACAGTAACCCTAGGTTGATTTTTTCCTTCCAAGTCCCCGGATTTTCTAGTCCAAGTGCTCATGTTCATAGCCTCGTAACGTTGCATCCGTAGTTCTGATTCATGCATATAGCATATCAAAATGTTCATCTCAGAGAGTACATCATTTCATTCAATTGAATCATTTTCATTTGAGTTCATCTTGATGCCCGAAATGCTGTTAGAAGAAGGCTACTTGAGTTAATTGTCAGATCTGCTGCTCCATTTAGGTTTTTGTCATTTTTGCCATGATTATTGTGTGCATGATATGCCCACGAGTTCTACATATGTTTTGTTAAGGGTTTTGTCATCTTTCCAGAGGTGCAACCCATGTATTTTTGTGATGCGTGTGGTGACTAGCACAAGCTTGCAAAGTGGTGCACTTGGTAATTCTGTTTTCAGGGACTTAGCAATTCCACTAAGTCATTGATCTGTTTATCTCATGATGCCATATGTTCGTGTTGTTTCCTAGTGTTCCGTGCCTATTTTGAGGATGATCAGTAAGTATGTTTTGTTAATCTTGTAGTGCTCTATCCATCCATGTCTTTGTTTGCAATTATGGAGCACCCTAACTTGAGTAGAACAAGCTCTACTTTTGCTACTTTGTGAATCTGGGCAGATTGTCAACTTGTTTGCAATTTTGCCGATGATGTTGTAATTGATCCGTGCATGCTATGCTATTTGCCATGTCTAGCTTGCATTTTGTGTGTTCTTAATGGGTGTATGCTTATCTTTTCATGACTTGCACCGTAGTGAGTGCATCGAGCTCGTAAACATGCCTACTTGAGTTATGTTTCAGCATGTGCCAGTTTTCACTAAGTCTGAAAACTGATTATGTTTTTGCTATGTTCACATGCTTCCAATTGTATTTTCTGATCCCTTTTTGCTCAAGGTCACTAAGGGACTTTTGTTAAGCTCTTTGAGTAGCTCCATGCCATGCTTTACTTTGCCATGTTCAGGTCCTGTAGCATGTAGTTTTGTTGCTCCAAAGAGTGCTACCTGATCTGGAATTCCAGACAGGTGTTAATTTCACTAAGTCTGAGATCTGTTTGCCATATGCATTTTTGCCATGATTGTTTGAACCTGTTAATGGATGAATTGGCCGTAGCTCAGTGCTAGACTTTTGTTAAGCATCTTGAATGCATCCCTGCCATGTATTTTGTTGTCATGTTTGGGTGCTGTAACATGTTCATATCATTGCATTTAGATGGCTACTTGCTGTAAATCGCAGACCGGTGTCATATTTGAATCGCTTGCCATTTCCAAACCGTAACTCTGATTCCGACATTCTTTATATCGTTTTCAAGCGATTTCATCTCATCTTTCCAGTGGAATACTTGGATATCCAAGTTGAGGCCAGGTTCATGCATTCCCTGTCATATCTTGCATATGCATCCCGCATCGCATCCGCATAGCATATCATCTTGGTATCATATTGTTTGATCCTTGCACGTGGTTGATTGTGTCCTTGTTGCTTGCTTGTCTTGTTTGGGTAGAGCCGGGAGACGAGTTCGCTAACAAGGAGCCCGTTGAGTTTGCTTTCGAGGATCCAGTCAACTCTGACAACTGTGTAGGCAAGATGATCATACCCTCGAGATCACTACTATCTTTGCTATGCTAGATTGCTCGCTCTTTTGCTATGCCATTGCTACGATGCCTACCACTTGCTTTCAAGCCTCCAAAATTGCCATGTCAAATCTCTAACCCACCATGTCCTAGCAAACCGTTGATTGGCTATGTTACCGCTTTGCTCAGCCCCTCTTATAGCGTTGCTAGTTGCAGGTGAAGATTGGAGGCCGTTCCTTGCTGGAACATTTATTTACTTGTTGGGATATCATTATATTATCTTGTTATCTTAATGCATCTATATACTTGGTAAAGGGTGGAAGGCTCGGCCTCTCGCCTAGTGTTTTGTTCCACTCTTGCCGCCCTAGTTTCCGTCATATCGGTGTTATGTTCCCGGATTTTGCGTTCCTTACGCGGTTGGGTTATAATGGGAACCCCTTGATAGTTCGCCTTGATTAAAGCTTTTCCAGCAATGCCCAACCTTGATTTTACCATTTGACACCTAGCCTCTTTTCCCTTGGGTTTCCGGAGCCCGAGGGTCATCTTATTTAACCCCCCCCCCCCGGGGCCAGTGCTCCTCTGAGTGTTGGTCCGACCGAGTAGACTGCGGGGCCACCTCGGGGCAACTTGAGGGTTGGTTTTACTCGTAGGATGTCTCATCTGAGTGTGCCCTGAGAACGAGATATGTGCAGCTCCTATCGGGATTTGTCGGCACATTCGGGCGGTGTTGCTGGTCTTGTTTTAACCTGTCGAAGTGTCTTGAATAACCGAGATACCGAGTCTGATCGGAACGTCTTGGGAGGAGGTCTATTCCTTCATTGACCATGAGAGCTTGTCATGGGCTAAGTTGCGACTCCCCTGCAGGGATTTGAACTTTCGAAAGTTGTGCCCGCGGTTATGGGCAGATGGGAATTTGTTAATGTCCGGTTGTAGATAACTTGAACCTTAACTTATTTAATATAAATCAACTGAGTGTGTTACCGTGATGGCCTCTTCTCGGCGGAGTCCGGGAAGTGGACACGGTGTTGGAGTAATGTTTGCGCAGGTTGTTCTCTAGTTTCTCGCTCGCGCTTTGCCTCCTCTTCTCGCTCTCTTTTGCGAATAAGTTAGCCACCATATTTTGCTAGTCGCTTGCTGCAGCTCCACATATATTTACCTTGCCTTACCTATAAGCTTAAATAGTCTTGATTGCGAGGGTGCGAGATTGCTGAGTCCCCGTGGCTCACAGATTATTATTACACCAGATGCAGGGCCTGATGATTCCGCTCCAGGAGACGCGTTTGAGCTCAAGTGGGAGTTCGATGAGGACTCTCAACGTTACTATGTTTCCTTTCCTGATGATCAGTAGTGGTGCCCAGTTAGGGGTGATCGGGACTGTGTCGCATGTTGGGTTATATTTTATTTTGGCACCGTAGTCGGACCATGAGTGTTTGGATGATGTAATGTTATGTATGTACTTGATTGACGTGGCGAGTGTAAGCCAACTATGTTATCTCCCCTTTTATTATTATATTACATGGGATGTTGTGAAGATTGCCTAACTTGCGACATATGCCTTCAATGCGATTATGCCTCTAAGTCGTGCCTCGACACGTGTGAGATATAGTCGCATCGAGGGTGTTATAATTAGTAAGGTACACATCAATAACATGTATATCATATATACCTTTGTTCACCTTGCCATCCTTCTTATCCGCCAAATACTTGGGGCAGTTCCGCTTCCAGTGACCAGTCTGCTTGCAGTAGAAGCACTCAGTTTGAGGCTTAGGTCCAGATTTGGGTTTCTTCTCTTGAGCAGCAACTTTCTTGCTGTTTTTTTTGAAGTTCCCCTTCTTCTTCCCTTTGCCCTTTTTCTTGAAACTAGTGGTCTTGTTGACCATCAACACTTGATGCTCCTTCTTGATTTCTACCTCCGCAGCTTTCAGCATTGCGAAGAGCTCGGGAATTGTCTTAACCATCCCTTGCATATTATAGTTCATCACGAAGCTCTTGTAGCTTGGTGGAAGTGATTGGAGAATTCTGTCAATGACGCAATCATATGGAAGATTAACTCCCAATTGAATCAAGTGATTATTATACCCAGACATTGAGTATATGCTCACTGACAGAACTGTTCTCCTCCATCTTGCAGCTATAGAACTTATTGGAGACTTCATATCTCTCAATCCGGGCATTTGCTTGAAATATTAACTTCAACTCCTGGAACATCTCATATGCTCCATGACGTTCAAAACGTCGTTGAAGTCCCGATTCTAAGCCGTAAAGCATGGCACACTGAACTATCGAGTAGTCATCAGCTTTGCTCTGCCAGATGCTCATAACATCTGGTGTTGCTCCAGCAGTAGGCCTGGCACCCAGCGGTGCTTCCAGGACGTAATTCTTCTGTGCAGCAATGAGGATAATCCTCAAGTTACGGACCCAGTCCATGTAATTGCTACCATCATCTTTCAACTTTGCTTTCTCAAGGAACACATTATAATTCAACGGAACAATAGCACGGGCCATCTATCTACAATCAAACATAAACAAGCAAGATACTATCAGGTACTAAGTTCATGATAAATTTAAGTTCAATTAATCATATTACTAAAGAACTCCCACTTAGATAGACATCCCTCTAATCCTCTAAGTGATCACGTGATCCAAATCAACTAAACCATGTCCGATCATCACGTGAGATGGAGTAGTTTCATTGGTGAACATCACTATGTTGATCATATCTACTATATAATTCACGCTTGACCTTTCGGTCTCCGTGTTCCGAGGCCATATCTGTATATGCTTGACTCGTCAAGTATAACCTGAGTATTCCGCGTGTGCAACTGTTTTGCACCCGTTGTATTTGAACGTAGAGCCTATCACACCCGATCATCACGTGGTGTCTCAGCACGAAGAACTTTCGCAATGGTGCATACTCAGGGAGAACACTTCTTGATAATTAGTGAGAGATCATCTTAAAATGCTACCGTCAATCAAAGCAAGATAAGATGCATAAAAGATAAACATCACATCCAATCAATATAAGTGATATGATATGGCCATCATCATCTTGTGCTTGCGATCTCCATCTTTGAAGCACTGTCATGATTACCATCGTCACCGGCGCGACACGTTGATCACCATCGTAGCATCGTTGTCGTCTCGCCAAACTTATGCTTCCACGACTATCGCTACCGCTTAGTGATAAAGTAAAGCATTACAGCGCAATTGCATTGCATACAATAAAGCAACAACCATATGGCTCCTGCCAGTTGCCGATAACTCGGTTACAAAACATGATCATTTCATACAATAAAATTTAGCATCATGTCTTGACCATATCACATCACAACATGCCCTGCAAAAACAAGTTAGACGTCCTCTACTTTGTTTGTTGCAAGTTTTACGTGGCTGCTACGGGCTTAAGCAAGAACCAATCTTACCTACGCATCAAAACCACAACGATAGTTTGTCAAGTTGGTGCTGTTTTAACCTTCGCAAGGACCGGGCGTAGCCACACTCGGTTCAACTAAAGTTGGAGAAACTGACACCCGCCAGCCACCTATGTGCAAAGCACGTCGGTAGAACCAGTCTCGCATAAGCGTACGCGTAATATCGGTCCGGGCCGCTTCATCCAACATTACCGCCGAACCAAAGTATGACATGCTGGTAAGCAGTATGACTTATATCGCCCACAACTCACTTGTGTTCTACTTGTGCATATAACATCAACACATAAAACCTAGCCTCGGATGCCACTGTTGGGGAACGTAGTAATTTCAAAAGAATTCCTACGCACACGCAAGATCATGGTGATGCATAGCAACGAGATGGGAGAGTGTTGTCTACGTACCCTTGTAGACCGACAGCGGAAGCGTTATCACAACGCGGTTGATGTAGTCGTACGTCTTCACGGCCCGACCGATCAAGCATCGAAACTACAACACCTCCGTGTTTTAGCACACATTCAGCTCGATGACGATCCCCGGACTCCGATCCAGCAAAGTGCCGGGGAAGAGTTCCGTCAGCACGACGGCGTGGTGATGATCTTGATGTTCTACTGTCGCAGGGCTTCGCCTAAGCACCGCTACAATATTATCGAGGATTATGGTGGAAGGGGGCACCGCACACGGCTAAGAAAACGATCACGAGGATCAACTCATGTGTCTAGAGGTGCCCCCTGCCCCTGTATATAAAGGAGCAAAGGGTGGGTGCGGCCGGCCCTAGGAGGAGGCGCGCCGGAGGAGTCCCACTCCTACCGGGAGTAGGACTCCCCACCTTTCCCTAGTTGGATTAGGACTTGGGGGGAAGGAGGAGAGGGAAGAAAGGAAAGGGGGGGGGGCGCCGCCCCCCCCTCCTTGTCCAATTCGGACTTGGGGGGGGGAGGGGCGCGCGGCAGCCCCTAGGCCTCCTCTCCTCTTCCTCCACTAGGCTCAATAAGGCCCATTAGGTTACCGGGGGGTTCCGGTAACCTCCCGGTACTCCGGTAAAATGCCGATTTCACCCGGAACACTTCCTATGTCCAAACATAGGCTTTCAATATATCAATCTTTATGTCTTGACCATTTCGAGACTCCTCGTCATGTCCGTGATCACATCCGGGACTCCGAACAAACTTCGGTACATCAAAATATATAAACTCATAATGAAACTGTCATCGTAGCGTTAAGCGTGCGGACCCTACGGGTTTGAGAACAATGTAGACATGACCGAGACATGTCTCCGGTCAATAACCAATAGCGGAACCTGGATGCTCATATTGGCTCCCACATGTTCTACAAATATCTTTATCGGTCAGGCTGCATAACAACATACTTTGTTCCCTTTGTCATCGGTATGTTACTTGCCCGAGATTCGATCGTCGGTATCTCAATACCTAGTTCAATCTCGTTACCGGCAAGTCTCTTTACTCGTTTCGTAATACATCATCTCGCAACCAACTCATTAGTTGCAATGCTTGCAAGGCTTATGTGATGTGCATTACCGAGAGGGCCGAGAGATACCTCTCCGACAATCGGAGTGACAAATCCTAATCTCGAAATACGCCAACCCAACATGTACCTTTGGAGACACCTGTAGAGCTCCTTTATAATCACCCAGTTACGTTGTGACATTTGGTAGCACACAAAGTGTTCCTCCGGCAAACGGGAGTTGCATAATCTCATAGTCATAGGCACATGTATAAGTCATGAAGAAAGCAATAGCAACATATTAAACGATCGGGTGCTAAGCTAATGGAATGGGTCATGTCAATCACATCATTCTCCTAATGATGTGATCATGTTAACCAAATGACAACACATGTCTATGGTTAGGAAACATAACCATCTTTGATTAACGAGCTAGTCAAGTAGAGGCACACTAGTGACGTTTAGTTTGTCTATGTATTCACACAAGTATTATGTTTCCGGATAATACAATTCTAGCACGAATAATAAACTTTTATCATGATATAAGGAAATAAATAATAACTTTATTATTGCCTCTAGGGCATATTTCCTTCAACAGAAGCTTAAACCCTAGTTTATGCGTTGCTTCGTAAGTGGCTGATTTGGATCCACATGTTTCATGCTATGGTTAGGTTTACCTTAATACTTTTGTTGTAGTTGCGGATGCTTGCAATAGAGGTTAATCATAAGTGGGATGCTTGTCCAAGTAAGGACAGCACCCAAGCACCGGTCCACCCACATACCAAATTATCAAAGTACCGAACGCGAATCATATGATCATGATGAAACCTAGCTTGCCGATAATTCCCATGTCTCCTCGGGAGCGCTTTTCTCTATATAAGAATTTGTCCAGGCTTGTCCTTTGCTACAAAAAGGATTGGGCCACCTTGCTGCACTTTATTTACTTTTGTTACTTGTTGCTCGTTACAAATTATCTTATCACAAAACTATTTGTTACCTATAATTTTAGTGCTTGCAGAGAATACCTTGCTGAAAACCGCTTATCATTTCCTTCTGCTCCTCATTGGGTTCGACACTCTTACTTATCGAAAGGACTACGATAGATCCCCTATACTTGTGGGTCATCAGCCACCCATATTGTACTTGTCTCCCGTCCTATGCGTTGTGTCGTCAAGCTGCAAAGCATCAAATGAGGATCAGACATAAGAAAATGTCATGGACACACTTTCGTAGGTAGGTAGGCAATTAGATCCTCTCTTACTAAACGGTATAGGTAGGCAAGAGATGCGGCCCCCCAACTGTACCCTGCCTCCCAGTCCGCTAGGAAGAAGAGATACAACCAGTTGGCAGAGTTCCTGGAGCTGTCTGGAAACACGACCTCCGTGAGAAGATACCACAGGTAGGCCCTCGCGCACCACTCCACGGTCATCTCGTCAGCGCCTTCGGGGCATTTCTACTGGTGCTCCGAGAGCCAGGTCAACAGCACACCGGATATACGGTTACCCTTGATAGCGGGGCAGTCGCCGATGAGGATGGCAACCCTCTGCTGCCAGTTGGTCCTCTCCACTCGCCCGGTGAGTGCATGACCCTCGATCGGCATGGCAATAATCATTGCCCAATCCTCGAGGGTCACCTTCATCTCCCCGCATGGCAGATGGAAAGAATGGGTCTTCGGTCGCCACCGGTCAATCAACACTGTCAGAGCTGCGTGGACAAGCGTCGGCGGCTGATGCTTGAACTGCAACACAAAAACCAACAGACGGGCTCTCTTGAAGAACGGCGTGTAGCGCTCGTCGTAGTCCATATGCCCATGAACCCCGTGACCCCTCATGCGCAGTGGCTGGAGGATCTGTCAAAAAGTGAACGCCAAAAGTTAGGAAATTATTTTTATCAATTCGGAAACTTTCATAAAAATTTCATTCATATCACTTACCTCTCCGTTCTCTATGAACCGGGCACGATGACCCTTGTCGAATGCCCAGTCCAGCATGGAGTACCGTGGGCCGATGTTGTCCGCAAGAGGTGGCCGCATCATATCAAAAAAATCCTCCAACATACATCATATCATCATATTTTTAAAGAAAATTTTCCAAACAACATCTTCATATCATCATATCAACATGCATCATCAAACTAGGGTTCATCTTCACACTAGATCATATCGTCATATCAACGTGCATCATCAAACTAGGGTTCATCCTCATATCAACATTACATCATAATTTTTTTAACAAAAAAAATTATGAACTAGGGTTCATCTTCACACTAACATATGAACTATTGATTAGAGTTCATATCCAATACCACTAGTTACTAAAGAACTAAGAACTACAACTACAATCAATCTTAGGTGAAAAAAAATCCAATCTAAGTTCAAAAATATGAGGGATTTCAAGCAAATAATGCATCGAATTGGAAGCAAGTTTGCAAAAACTAATTGGAGGGATTGGAGGAGCTTACGTTTCTCTTTTCGGGGCCATCTCGATCCGCAAAAACGATCAACAAATGGTGAAGATCCGAGGGGGGGAGTGGAGGAGATGAGAGAGGGAGAGAGGGGTGACTTGGGGGAGAAAAAGAAGAACTGTCGACCAGGGGGAGGGGGGAGATGGGCAGGGGCGCGGGGGTTTCGGCGGAAATAACTGCCTTGGACCCTACCGCCAGGGGCTCTGGCGATAGGGTTAGCCAGGCTACCGCCAGGTGCCCTGGCGGTAGGGTGCGACGGAGGGGGACGGCGGTTGTTTCCGCGTGCTGACGTGGATAAGTACCCTACTGTCAGGGGCCCTGGCGGTAGGCTGTCTAACCCTACCGCCAGAGGCTCTGGCGGTAAGAAAAAGGGTCAAATCCCGAAAAAATTTCAAACCAGGTTCAGATCCTGAAATTGTTTGTCAAAAGGGTCAAAACACGAAATTTTGCCGCTCGATGCAAAGACCGAAATGCGTAGATGAGGAAGCGCCCTGATTTAACTACTCCCTTCGTCCGGAAATACTTGTCGGAGAAATGAATGTATCCAGATGTATTTTAGTTCTAGATACATCTATTTTTATGCATTGCTCCGACAAGTATTTCCGGACGAAGGGAGTATGATTTACTCTACCGGAAAATGCTCATTTTCCTTTTTGCGGAGGAAAAACGCTCGCCTAGTCCTAGGCACATAGTTTTTCCACAAAATAAAAGAACTTAACTCTTATGTTTCTTGAAGGTTATGAAGATCGAGCAGGAATATGAATATGTGCATGTACAATTTGATAATATATGAGATAGAGAAACATCAACCGAATTCCTCCGCCTCACTCTAGTAGTGTAAAAAGACCTAGAGACCCCGTAGCCGTTCTTGTTGGCCCTGCCACGGTGGCGATGGGCCCCGTTCCCAAAAGGGGGAGGGAATCCACATGTCGTCTCTGTAGAATATTCCTCTGGGCCGCTCCCATCGAGTAACTTCGGGGTGAAAAATCCTAGAGGTGTCACATGCCTTCTCCATTGGCTGATAGTATGGTTGTCTCAACGCGAACGAGCTTGAGGGGCGGGCTCGTTGCCGAGATCTAATGGTGGTGGCGCACGTCGAAAGGCCGAAGTTGTGTCTCATGTGTGGGCATGGCCATTGTCCCGAGTTGAGTGCGGTGGAGCGGCCATGACTTGGTGGTTTTTAACGGGCCCCATGCATGTCCCTTACTCTCTCTGTTGCTCTTCTTCCTTGCATGGTGCCTCATTGCAGTGTCGTGGGCCTGGGGGCAACAGTCTCCCCTACCTCAAATCAGTTGTGTCGCCTAGGTGGTGGCGTGGCATTTTCCCGTGGATGGCAGGCGTGTGGTGGATTTTGGACGATGCCAATAGTGATTTCATCGACGAGGTGGTGGATGTCGGGGTGGGGCTCTAATTGGGCTAGGTGCGGGTGTCAACTCTGCGTTGCAGGGGTGGCGAAATTGGCTGCTCGAGCAAGGTGGCCCTAACGGGGCTAGTTGGCTTGGATGTCGAGGCGGCGGCCTCGAGACTTGGCATCGCGACCAAGGTCTATTTGGAGATCACTGGCGGTAGCTCGAGCTACAAGACATTTGGCATGTGCGAAGTCGCGTCTTGCAGTTAAGTGGTGTGTGTTGGGGGCGGCAGCTACAGGTTGACGATGGAGGGTGCAGCCGTTCTAGTGGATGTTGCGGTGGCGGCCTCGAGAGGTGCGTCTTTGGTGCTTCAAAATCCAAAGATGACATGAGGTAATCGAGGTGTGCCTCCACCGCCATCAAAACCGAGATGACCCACTTTAGCTCATGTAATAGCCATCGTGGTTTCTCTACCTTTTCAATTGTGGCGGCGCTTGTAATCGGGAGTCGTCAAGGTTTTTCTGCCTCTTTATGGTGAGCTATGCTGGATTTGGTTTACTCATCGAGGGCCTCAGATATCTGGATATGGCGGTGGTCCTTCGATGGCTTATGTGTGTCTGTTAGGCGTGTTGGTGCTGCGTTTGTGTCATGAGTTTCGGCCGCTCGCCGAAAGGTGAGGTCTTTGTCCCGTTGTATCCTCCCGGGTTTTTCTAATTAATCTGGTAACTCTCTTCTTCTACAAATAATGCAACGCGGAAACTTCTTGGCTCCTTTGCCCTTTCGAGGTATTCTCGAAAAAAAAAATTCCAAAACCGTGTCCACATGAGAAAATACTTCAGCAGCCCTAGGTCATGTGAGCCTTGTTAGGATGGTAGGCATGCAACGCGTGCCGAATGGGCCGGTCAAGATGCTACATGTTCGTGCTCCGCGTTACCAGTGCAAAGTCGTCGCAACGAGACAAGGTACGCGGTATCCAGCCGCGCGCCTCCACTTGCTGCCGGTGTAATCAGGTTTTGGTATCTGTGTGTGCACACTACATGCCGCTTGAACTGATCGATCTGGAGCGTATCCGTATGATGAAAGAATGTATATACCAGTATAGTACTGGGCAGTACCACAGTAGGCACTAAAATACAGTAATTGCCAGCCAGTTGTAAGATGATACGGATCGCCAGCTCGCTGGCGGCTGGTAAAGAGGTACGTAGGTGACGTGGATGCGTGTAGACGCAACGTGGCATGATCGGCGGCCGGCAGGCATGGATGTTAACGTGCATGGATCGCGCGCCACATGGAAATGGAATGTCAGCGCTGCCAGTGTGGCTCTAGACTGGCCAGTGTACATTGTGATCTCCTCATGCATTTTTTTACATCCCACGATCTCCTCGTTCTCAATTATTAGTGTGGAGTGCAACGTAAATAATGAATAAAACTCTCCCATGAGAAAGTTTTTCTTTTTGCGGAATATGCAGTGAAAAGCGGTTACAGAGACTGGGGGAGCCCTCCTCTTTGAGAAAAAAACAGGAAAAAGGTATCTATAGTTGGGCTAATAAATCTGTTATGTTCTTATAGTACTCTTCTTCTTCTTCTTCTTGCCTGGAAATTATAGCACTATTCTTCTTCTTTTATGCCTGGAAATTATAGTGCTCTTTGGGCTAACGTTAATTATTTTTGAAGTCAGCTTAAGTTGGTGAGCTAATCGAGTGCTTGAAAAATATGCATACGTACTATATAATTATTATTTTTGCAACTAGGATCTTGATCTATTATAGAACTTCATCAGAAGTACGAATCAGCGTTAACATAATAAGAATTACACCGAGGTCTCAACTCAATTATTTTTTGCACCGAGGTCTCTAGACCACCGAACGACCACTACTGTCATCCGAACGAGCAACCGATGCACCATTGTCGCCGTTTCCCTATCAGAGCCAGCCTGACATTATCGATGACAGTCGAGAAGTTTTCATACATGTGCATCTATAGACCAGCGCCCTGGAGCCCGAATCGTAACCTCTGAACCCTTGAATCGGTCCGAAGGGCCTAACACCATATGTTGCCGTCACGAACATGGTGCAAGAAACCCAAACCTCACCGTCTTGAGAAGACTACATGAATCTACGCCAGAGCTCCAATGAATCCGTTCTGATGGACGAACACGAGGAGGATCGAAACCCGGAAGACCAACTCAAAGGTGAGATGTCGTCATACGTCTGAACACCATCCTTGCGAGAAAATAACCTAATCTAAAATAATAGCGAGAGCCAAGGCACTGGGGTTCCTCTCCCGCCATTGGCCTCCGTAGCAGTAGGCGGAGGGAAGGAGAATCCGCGGGTGGGAAGCCGGAAGGGATTAGATCTATAGCCACAACCACCGCTTGCGTGGATCATAGGAAAAAAGTGCATCTGCAGTATAAACACTTTTGTCGATTGCGGAAATGCTTATCCATGCGGTACATATATATATCTTTGATTGTCATTTGTCAAGCGGCACTGTATATTGGTCTCGAACAATTTTAGTAGGCATCACAAGGTCTGTATCGGAACCCTCCTTCTAGGATTCCCCATGGCTGGAACGATGTAGGGCTAAGAGCATCTCTAATAGAAAGTGTAAAACAGGAGAGGTAAAAATTTACATCTCTAAAAAGTGGTTTTCACATCTCAAAAAAGAGGCAACTCCAACAGAAGATGTAAAATGGTGATGTAAGAGTGCAACTCCAACAATTGCACGTCTAATTTTTTAAGCCTGTGAGAAAAAACTGGAAGATAAAGGAAGCCTTCTGCAATGACGCCTGGATCAACAAAATCAACATGATGTCTACCTTCACCCCGGAACACCTATGCCAGTTCATATGAGATCACAGGAAAGCACATGGATGGTGAGGCCTACTCTGCGTCTTCCGCTTATAAGATGCACTTCTTGACCATCACCCACATTGACATGTGTAAGGCTATTTAGAAATCGCGGGCACCACCGAGAGTAAAATTCTTTGCCTGGCTTGCCATCTAAGATAGGATCTGGACCTCTGTCCAGTTGGGCAAGAGATGGTAGCCAAACTGTAGGACACTACCCGCTCCGTAAGAGAGAGCTTGAATTTGTTGAGCACCTTTTCTTCAAATTCCGCTTCTCGCTGAGGTTCTGGGCCTTGGTCAAGGATTGGCTCCAACTTTTCAACGTCGACACCTCCGGTTGGGCAACTATCCCGAGCATCAAAGATTGGTGGGTTCAGACAGCCACTGCTCAAAGGATTCATAAGAGGGCTATGCCTATTATCACCATGCTGATTTCTAAGATGATTTGGAACAAGCATAATGCACAAGTGTACATTTCAGAACAATGCCACTCCTCCGTTTGTCCTCTTACAAAACATCAACAAGGAGGCTAGGCTTTGGATGATCGCGGGCGCAAAATGTTTAGGTGTAATTTTGCCGGGAGAGTAGTGGCTCCGTGTTTGTGATGATTCCCTTTCGTAGGGTTCATGTAACTTTGTTAAAAGTCATGTTCTTACTCCTTTTAGGCAAATCTGCCGTCTCTTTTTTTAAATAAAAAAACAAGGTTTGTATGTATGTATACGCACATGCACACATATACGTCTTCATGCGTGATCACGAGCTAGAGCGAGCAATAGCATTGACTTGTGGATATATATAACTTAACTCGTACTCCTACTAGCTAGCGGCGCACGCGATAAGCACAGTCACGCATGTGGCAAGAGGGGCGGCGAGTGAGTTCAAGGTCCTGTTTGGATACTCTAAGTCAGTTAGAGGTTAAAGTTAGATTCTAACCCTGAATTAACTCTAATTAAAGAAGTGTTTGGATGGCAGGGTTTTTTTTGTTTGGAAAAGGGGTGATTCGTCGGCCTCTACATCAGAAAGATGCATACGGCCATCTTATTAACCAAATAAAGTAGTGCCAACATGGTTTCAAAGGTCTCCAAAAGTAATAAAAAAGCACATACAGCTCACACAGAGCCAATAGGGGCTAGAGACACCAACTAGCCAAGAAAAGACGCCACAACCGGCTGGCTAAAACTAGATAGGGAAACTAAATGCCTATCCTATTACATGACCGCCATCCAAACCGGTTGAAGATATCCCGAGCTACCATCTCCCAGCGGAAAGACCCGGTAACCAAATGCTCCCTGGCCTCCGTCTGGGTGAGTAGCGACCACGAACGGATCAGTGCCGTAGTTCGGAATATGACCTGCAAAAAATGTATACATGATATTCTGTTAAAAACCAAATCATGTCTGCAAGTCCAGATAGTCCACAGCAAAGCACAAACTCCAACCCGAATATGTCTCGCTAAGTCAGGCTCAATCCCATTAAGCCATGTCCCAAATAACGCATAAACAAAATTCGGTGGATTGATACTAAAAGCAATGTGGACCGTCTGCCAAAGTACCTTGGCCAACGGGCAATCAAAAAAGAGGTGTTTGATAGTCTCATCCCGATCGCAGAAACTACACCTAGTAGGTCCTGTCCAATTACGCTTTATCAGGTTGTCCTTAGTTAAAATAACTTGTTTATGGACAAACCACATAAACACTTTTATTTTCAAATGAACTTTGACATCCCAAACATGCTTGGACATAGGAATGGAGTTCGAATTAATAACATCAATATACATTAATTTAACCGTAAATACTCCAGACTTAGTCAATTTCCAGCGTAATTCATCGGGTTGTTGTGAAAGCTGGACTTCCATCAGTCTCCTAACTAGATGGAGCCATTCTTCCCAACGAATGCCCGCTAGCGTTCGTCGGAACTGAATATTAAGGGGGGTAGATTGAAAGATCGATGCAACGAACACCTCACGTCGTTGAACAATACGGTATAAAGACGGATATTGGATGGCCAAGGGTGTCTCGCCAAGCCAAGTATCCTCCCAGAAACGTGTACTCGTGCCGTTTCCAATAACAAACTTCGTCCTATTAAACAATGACTGTTTGACTTTCATCAAGCCTTTCCAGAAAGGCGAATCGGTCGGCCTGACAGTAACCTGGGACAAAGTTTTTGTCTGGAGGTACTTGCTGCGAAGGATTTGAGCCCACATAGCATCATTCTCCAATGAGAGCTTCCACAGCCATTTGCTAAGAAGGCATTTATTCTTAACTTCTAGATTCTCAATATCTAGACCCCCTTGGTCTTTCGGTCTACAGATGATATTCCATTTAGCAAGCCGATATTTTCTTTTAAGCTCATCACCCTGCCAAAAGAAACGCGATCGATAGAAGTCCAGTCTCTTCCTAACACCAACTGGGACCTCAAAGAACGATAGGAGAAACATTGGCATGCTCGTGAGCACCGAATTAATCAGGATTAATCGGCCTCCGTATGACATGAGCTTACCCTTCCAACAACTCATTTTCTTCTCAAATCGGTCCTCGATGCACTTCCACTCTCTGTTTGTCAGCCTACGATGGTGGATTGGAATCCCCAGGTAAGAGAAGGATAACTCTCCCAACTCATACCCAAACAATTGCCTATAAGCCTCCTATTCATCTTTGGCCCTACCAAAACAGAACAGCTCGCTCTTATGAAAATTAATCTTTAACCCGGTCAATTGTTCAAATAGGCATAACACAAGCTTCATATTTCTCGCCTTGGCCAAGTCATGCTCCAGAAAGATGATTGTATCATCAGCGTACTGAAGGATGGATACACCTCCATCAATGAGATGAGGTACCAATCCACCTACTTGACCATTTTCCTTAGCCCTTCCTATCAAAATTGCTAACATATCCACCACAATGTTAAACAAGATAGGGGACATCGGATCTCCTTGTCTTAGGCCTTTATGTGTCTGGAAGTAATGACCTATGTCATCATTAACTTTAATTCATAACTACCTTTTTGCGTAAATGATTCAACCTGTCGGCGCCAGGCTTCATCAAAACCTTTCATACGCAATGACTGTTGGAGGAATGGCCATTTGACCTTATCATACGCTTTCTCGAAATCCACCTTAAAAATTACTCCATCTGATTTTTTGGAATGGATTTTATGGAGTGTTTCATGCAGGACGACCACCCCTTCAAGGATGTTTCTGTCCGGCATGAAAGCAGTTTGAGACTGTTGCACCATAGAATCCGCAATCTGTGTGAGTCTGTTAGTCCCGACCTTGGTGAAAATTTTGAAACTAACATTGAGGAGACAGATCGGCCTGAATTGCTCAATTCTCACCGCATCCGTCTTCTTGGGAAGCAGTGTGATAGTCCCAAAATTCAAGTGAAATAATTGAAGCTGTCCAGAGAACAGATCATGGAACATAGGTAGTAAATCCCCCTTAATAATGTGCCAGCACTTTTTATAGAACTCTGTCGGGAATCCATCCGGTCCGGGAGCCTTATTGTTTGATGCTATTACACGGATGGCAGGGTTAGATGGACAATAAATGCTCTTTCTCAATCATTTGGCTATTTTGGACCCTATTTCCAAGCCCTGGCTGAGGCAGATGGGGACGCGCCCGGCAAGGAGCCGCGCTGGCCTCTCGTGCAGCCCGCCGACCGAATCCGCCGTCCCCGTGCAAGGAGCCACGACTGCTTACCGCCGGACGGACGGGCCGCGGGGAGACGAGGGGGTTGAAAAGGGAGGATAGGGCAGGGCTGCTTACTGGCGGCGGACATAAGTGCGGATACGGCAAGGTGTCTTCACGGACGATGCGAGAGGGAAGGAGGGAGAGGACGAGAAGCTTCAAAAAAGTGGAAGAGATATGTTACAGGCAGAGTAAGAGAATTTTATTTTAATGATCCTAAGAAAAACTAACCCAAATAAACACCTCTTGAATGGGTTAGATTTTTTTGATGGGTTAGATGCATCTAACCCAAACTAATCCTCCCGTTTGAATATTTTTGGGTTAGTTCACGAACTAACCCAAACTAACTCTAACTGAGGGAAGCAAACAGAGCCCAAGATGCGGGTCTCCGGCGTTCCTACCAATTTCGCTGTCAGGGATCCTTTCTCCGGTACAGAGAAACAGAAGCAACCGATTAGTAGGTGGCACAGTCGATCGGTGGATCGTCAACACGCAAGTTGACGAACATGTGTGAGCACCAAGAGTGGGCCGAGCTTTCCTACTTTCGAGCGAAATTAGTGGATCGAAGCTTGAAAAGTTGTTGCAGAAAAAAATCATGTGTACTTGCATGCCGTGTCGTTGCGATCATGCGGCTGTGCTACATGCGTGTGCTGGAAAAGTGCACATGGGATTATGATTTAGTATGAGCAGTGGAAGGGACGTATGCGTGCATGCATGCATGCATCATGAGTATGAACGAGATCGAAGAGTGTAAGGGAATACTAAGGGCGTGTTTAGTTGCAGCATCTCTGGGCCTAGCTCGCTGGAAATCCAGGAATCAGCAGTTTCTCTGGAGCCAGGCCGAACGGAAGAGCCGGAGTTGAACTCGCGACCTCTTCCTAAACCTCCAACAACAGCAAGCACTACGCCACCCAGCAACCACTGATTTATAACTTGTTTTCCTTTTCTTTGTTCTCTACAGTCGCGGGAATCCTCCGGTTTTGAGAAGCTTCTAGAAGCTTCCCAAACCGGGTTTTCTCTTAGTTTATTGTCATTTTCGGGGCGATTTTTATTTTGGTTTTGTTTTTTTGTTCTTTTCTAAATGTGTCTAAATTTTTGATTTTCCATTTTTGTTTTTTTAAGACAAGATGACCTTTTTTTCTAATTTAATGAACTTTTTTTCTAAATTGATGAACATTGTTCAAATTTGATGAATTTTTTTAAGTTTGATGAACACTTTTTATAATTCGATGAACACTTTTTCAAATTCGATGAACTTTTTTTAAAGTTTGATGAACTTTTTTTCAAAAATGATGAACTTTTTCCTAATTTTATGAACTTTTTTTCGAAATTGATGAACGTTTTTCAAATTCGATGAACTTTTTTTCAAAATCATTAAACTTTTTTCGGATTACAAGATTTTTTTCCAAATTCGATGAACTTTTTCTGAGTTCAAATGAGTTTGTTTCAAATTTGATGCTTTTTTTCAAATTCGATGAACTGTTTCTAAATTGTTGAACTTTTTTCAAATTCAGTGAATTTTTTTCAAATCGATGAACTTTTATTTCAAATTTGATAACTTCTCAAAATCTGGGTACATGTTTCAAATTTGATGAACTGTTTTGCAAAATGGATGGTTTTTTTTAAATCGATGAACTTTTTCAGGTTTGTGAACTTTTCTTATAAAAGGATGAACTTTTTCTAAATCATGATCTTTTTGCCAGACAATTCAAAAAATTAAGTGATGCAATAGATTTCTGCAATGAAATAGGGCTGCGTCCTTTGTTGTTAAGCCTTTGCCTCTGTAACAAATCATAGAAGGCAAGTAGCTCGTGTGGCTTGTGGTACCTGTGCGCGAAGTTGGCGAGGTGAGTTTGAAACCTGCAAATAGCAATACTTTTTGCGTTTTCTTTTCTAATCTACACAACGATGTTTCGATTTAAGGTAAGCTCTACATGAAAAAGATGTACATTGATGCTACAGTTCCATTTAGGCGATCGGTTCGTAGTTTCGTCGACCGTACATGCTCAATCTCTTGTTTCCGTTTGGAGCTGTTTTGGACGATTTTTTTCAGATTCGTCGCACACGATCGATTGTTTGAAATTTTCTTTGATCAACAGCCTAATCTCGTCGTTCTGCACAACATTTGTGTTGTAAGTTTTCTGTTTCGACGATCGTAGACGAGAAGATGTATATATTTCTCATGGCTGTACATATGAATATGTGTACTGTGATTTAAGACACCTTAAGTATTCCTCTAGTCAGCGTGTTTCTCTCGGTCTCCTCTCTTGCATCTTGCTGCAGTAGCGTCATCATCGCCGTCGTTCATCTCGGCCTTCTCTCCATGATCCTACTGCAGTTCAGCCGCCATGGCGCACGCACACTGACGAAGTTCTTCTCCTCTGTTCTCTGCCACCGATGGGGTAGATCATCTCGGCCTCCTCTCTCTCGTCCCACTACACTGGAGTCGTTCCGGCATCGATTATCTCGGCCTCCTCTCTCGTCCTACTGCACGGATGATATCATGGCGCGAGCACTGCATTCTCCTCCTCTGCCCACTGTCTTTGCGCGAGCACCGCGACTAGTTCGTCGACGCTGTCGCTCGCGTGCCGTCGATGGGGTCGCTCGTTCACGACTCCATGCTCGTCATGTCGGACACGGCGCCACGGCCACTATCCACTGTTGTCGCCATGGTCCGGCGCACACTGCATTTCTTCTCCCACTTCCTCTGCTATCTCTTAACCCTGTGTGCTAAGTACAAGTGCTAACTCCTCATGTGAGCAACCAAACCGTGTGTAGTTGCATGCGCCGAGACAATGCAGGCAACCAAATAACGTGTCAAAGTTGATCCCCTAATGCAGGAAGTCCATATGCAGGCAACCAAACAACTCGCAGATGTTGCATATGAGGCCATTTTTCCATAGCCAGGCTGGGTTGAGATGTCTATGCAATGCAACTACTATTCACTACGGCAACCAAATACGCCGTAAGGCTCCATTAACTTTTTAAACACAACACGATCACATGTGCTCACCTAAACACACATATGACCACAATTGTAGGACTTGAACCCTGATGGGCTGGTACCACCACAAGGAACCTGACCAGCTAAGCTACACTCGATGTGCAATGCTCCATTAACTTGACGGATGCCTGATGCATTGAATATTCATTTTTGTCGGGCTTGATGCACAATATTGTATAATATTTCAATTTAATTACATAAATTTATTATATGTTATTTAGTAGTATATATCTTAGATATTAATGTTTAAACAACAATTTTAGTATTCAAGCAATAGAAAAATTGAGCCCGATTTTGTACTGAAAAACAGATAGGTCTAGTACAAGGTTGTCAGAATCGCGATTTTATTGTATGATTCTACGACTTTATGATCCAAACTAACCACTTTGATTCTATGATTTTGGTTAGTAGAATCTACGTTTTTACAATTATGATAGTTAAGATTCTATGATTTGTGATCCTACGATCGGAGCTCTGATCTGATTCGGAATCATGATTCTGACAAACTTAGGCCCCGTTCGGATGTTGTCCAACTTCTCCAAATAGCCAGCTTCCGCTCCTCCTACCAAATCCTACTTCTCGTACAAAACCTGGCTCACGAGAAACCGTTCGGGAGGCCAGCTTCCACTTCCAGTTGGTTAGTTGGGTTGATAGCCCAATAAACTTGCTTTAGGCCCGTTCAAAGGAAAGGCAGGCCAGGTTTCATTGGAATAGCAACGTATCGAGGAGAAAGAAGAAGTCGAGTGAACCGGTACGCTGCCCCCTAGTCACTTGGTGGTGGCATATCGTGTAATAATCCCCAACTCCAGCTCCTTCGATTTTTGAGAGTGGGGCTCGACCAGCTTCTCTTTTTTGCACTACGAGGGGACTTCGCTCGGCGAAGCGGTCTTCTCGGAGCCGTGGCGTTCGGGATGGCTCCAGCACGAAGCCGAGGAAGCTAGGAGCAGGAGAAGATCCGAACGGGGCCAGTCTAGTATATCTTGAAATTAAATTTTAATTTTATTGAAGCAATTATAGAAAATGGCATTGCTCTCTTGGTACAAGTTGCTATTAGTGCCACGGAATGCTAGATTATGTTTAGTGAAAAAATTCCTAATTAGGATAATTCTACACAAAACATTTCTCCAACGTTCCCCTAGTTTTGAAGTTCTCGTTGAACAACTTCATCAATTGTTTGGTTCTTTTGCATCCAGAGAAGTTAGCCATATTCATAACATCTTCTCCACTTGTTTCATGCTTTTCAAAGTCTGGCACATGGAACCCTCATTTGCTAATTGGCTTTTTTCGTGCCACTTTCTTATGTGCAACAACAATATTTTCTATCAACCTCTTCACAATATGCAATCCATACCCTATCACATTTTCCTCCATTTTGAGACAACTCTAGTGTAAAATATTGTATAAAGTTTTCTAGAAGATTATTGCCATGATTTTTATGAATAGACAAATAGTCTTTTAGAAACCTTTTGTGGTTAATTAAGATTTCTTGTCGTCATGTTTTGACATTTTTTATGTTATGTTATAGTGATTGCCACATTAGCATGAATAGTTGTTGAGATAACTGTGTATAGTTATCGGGCAATGATTTTGATGTTCTTAGTGTTGGGGATTGTTGCAGAAATTAAAATTTTCTACGCATCACCAAGATCAATCTACGGAGAAACTAGCAACGAGAGAGAGGGGAGTGCATCTTCATACCCTTGAAGATCGCGATGCGGAAGCGTTGCAAGAACGCGGTTGGAGGAGTCGTACACGCAGCGATTCAGATCATGGTCGATTCCGATCTAAGCGCCGAACAACGCCGCTTCCGCGTTCAACACACGTGCAGCCCGGTGACGTCTCCCGCGCCTTGATCCAGCAAGGAGGGAGAGGTTGGGGAAGAAAACTCCAGCAGCAGCACGACGGCGTGGTGGTGGTGGAGCAGCGTGGTTTCCAGCAGGGCTTCGCCAAGCACTACGGAGAACGAGGATGTGGAGAGGTAGGGCTGCGCCGAGAGAGAGAGAGAGAGAGAGAGAGAGAGAGAGAGAGATTCGTGTCCTTGGCAGCCCCAAAAACCCCATTATTTATAGGAGGAGAGGAGGAGGGTGCTCCTCCTCTAGGGTTCCCACCCCTAGGGGGGCGGCAGCCCTAGATGGGATGGAGGGGGCGGCCAAGAGGGGAAGAGGGGGGCGCGCCCTAGGGTGGGCCTTAGGCCCATCTGCGCCTAGGGTTTCCCCCCTTCCCCTCCTAGCTGCGCCTTGGGCCCAGGTGGGAGGCGCACCAGCCCACTCAGGGGCTGGTCCCTTCCCACTCTTGGCCCATGCAAGCCTCCGGGGATGGTGGCCCCTCCCGGTGGACCCCCGGAACCCTCCGGTGGTCCTGGTACATTACCGGTGACGCCCGAAACACTTCCGGTGGTCAAAACCTCACTTCCTATATATTATTATTTACCTACGGACCATTCCAGAACTCCTCGTGACATCCGGGATCTCATCCGGGACTCCAAACAACATTCGGTAACCACGTACAAACTTTCCCTATAACCCTAGCGTCATCGAACCTTAAGTGTGTAGACCCTACGGGTTCGGGAGGCATGCAGACATGACCGAGACATCTCTCTGGTCAATAACCAACAACGGGATCTGGATACCCATGTTGACTCCTACATGTTCCACGATGAACTTATCGGATGAACCACGATGTCGAGGATTCAATCAATCCCGTATACAATTCCCTTTGTCTACCGATATGATACTTGCCCGAGATTCGATCATCGGTATCCCTATACCTTGTTCAATCTCGTTACCGACAAGTCTCTTTTACTCGATCCGTAACACATCATCACGTGATCAACTCCTTGATCACATTGAGCTCATTATGATGATGTCCTACCGAGTGGGCCCAAAGGTACCTCTTCGTCACACGGAGCGACAAATCCCAGTCTCGATTCGTGCTAACCTAACAGACACTTTCGAAGATACCCGTAGTGCACCTTTTATAGCCACCCAGTTACATTGTGACGTTTGGCACACCCAAAGCATTCCTACGGTATCTGAGAGTTGCACAATCTCATGGTCTAAGGAAATGATACCTGACATTAGAAAAGATTTAGCAGACAAACTACACGATCTTGTGCTATGCTTAGGATTGTGTCTTGTCCATCACATCATTCTCCTAATGATGTGATCCCGTTATCAATGACATCCAATGTCCATGGCCAGGAAACCGTAACCATCTATTGATCAACGAGCTAGTCAACTAGAGGCTCACTAGGGACATGTTGTGGTCTATGTATTCACACATGTATTACGATTTCCGGATAACACAATTATAGCATGAACAATAGACAATTATCATGAACAAGGAAATATAATAATAACCATTTTATTATTGCCTCTAGGGCATATTTCCAACAGTATCCCACTTGCACTAGAGTCAATAATCTAGTTACATTGTGATGAATCGAACACCCATAGAGTTCTGGTGTTGATCATGTTTTGCTCATGGAAGAGGTTTAGTCAACGGATCTGCGACATTCAAGTCCGTATGCACTTTACAAATATCCATGTCTCCATCTTGAACATTTTCATGAATGGAGTTGAAGCGACGCTTGATATGCCCGGTCTTTTTGTGAAACCTGGGCTCCTTGGCAAGGGCAATGGCTCCAGTGTTGTCACAAAAGAGAGTCATCGGGCACGACACATTGGGAATAACTCATAGGTCGGTAATGAACTCCTTCATCCAGATTGCTTCATGTGCTGCCTCCGAGGCTACCATGTACTCCGCTTCACATGTAGATCCCGCCACGACGCTTTGCTTGCAACTGCACCAGCTGACTGCTCCACCATTCAAAATATACACGTATCCGGTTTGTGACTTGGTGTCATCCAGATCAGTGTCGAAGCTAGCATCAACGTAACACTTTACGACGAGCTCTTCGTCACCTCCATGAACGAGAAACATATCCTTAGTCCTTTTCAGGTACTTCAGGATGTTCTTGACCACTGTCCAGTGTTACATGCTGGGATTACTTTGGTACCTTCCTACCAAACTTACGGCAAGGTTCACATCAGGTCTAGTACACAGCATGGCATACATAATAGACCCTATGGCCGAGGCATAGGGGATGCCACTCATCTTTTCTCTATCTTTTGCCGTGGTCGGGCATTGAGCCGTGCTCAATCTCACACCTTGCAATACTGGCAAGAATCCCTTCTTGGACTGATCCATATTGAACTTTTTCAATATCTTGTCAAGGTACATGCTTTGTGAAAGACCAATGAGGCGTCTCGATCTATCTCTATAGATCTTGATGCCTAATATGTAAGCAGCTTCTCCAAGGTCCTTCATTGAAAAACACTTATTCAAGTAGGCCTTTATGCTTTCCAAGAATTCTATATCATTTCCCATCAATAGTATGTCATCCACATATAATACGAGAAATGCCACAGAGCTCCCACTCACTTTCTTGTAAACACAGGCTTCTCTATAAGTCTGTGTAAACCCAAACGCTTTGATCATCTCATCAAAGCGAATGTTCCAACTCCGAGATGCTTGCACCAGCCCATAGATTGAGCGCTGGAGCTTGCACACCTTGTCAGCATTCTTAGGATCGACAAAACCTACCGGCTGCATCATATACAATTCTTCCTTAAGGAAACCATTAAGGAATTCCGTTTTGACGTCCATCTGCCATATCTCATAATCATAGAATGCGGCAATTGTTAACATGATTCAGACAGACTTCAGCTTCGCTACGGGTGAGAAGGTCTCATCGTCGTCAACCCCTTGAACTTGTCGGTAACCCTTAGCAACAAGCTGAGCCTTATAGATGGTCACATTACCATCCACGTCTGTCTTCTTCTTAAAGATCCATTTATTTTCTATGGCTTGCCGATCATCGGGCAAGTCAGTCAAAGTCCACACTTCATTTTCATACATGGATCCTACCTCGGACTTCATGGCTTCAAGCCATTTGTTGGAATCCGGGCCCGCCTTCGCTTCTTCATAGTTCGAAGGTTCACCGTTGTCTAACAACATGATTTCCAGGACAGGGTTGCCATACCACTCTGGTGCAGAACGTGTCCTCGTGGACCTACGAAGTTCAGTAGTACCTTGATCCGAAGTTTCATGATCATCATCATTAACTCCCTCTCTAATCGGTGCAGGCACCACAGAAACATTTTCTTGAGTTGCGCTACTTTCCGGTTCAAGAGGCAATACCTCATCAAGTTCTACTTTCCTCCCACTTACTTCTTTCGAGAGAAACTCTTTCTCTACAAAGGATCCATTCTTGGCAACAAAGATCTTGCCTTCGGATCTGAGGTAGAAGGTATAGCCAATAGTTTCCTTAGGGTATCCTATGAAGATGGATTTTTCTGACTTGGGTTCAAGCTTTTCAGGTTGAAGTTTCTTGACATAAGCATCGCATCCCCAAACTTTCAGAAACAACAGCTTAGGTTTCTTTCCAAACCATAATTCATATGGTGTCGTCTCAACGGATTTCGACGGAGCCCTATTTAAAGTGAATGCGGTAGTCTCTAAAGCATAACCCCAAAATGATAGCGGTAGATCAGTAAGAGACATCGTAGATCGCATCATATCCAATAGAGTGCGATTACGACGTTCGGACACACCATTACGCTGAGGTGTTCCAGGCGGCGTGAGTTGTGAAACAATTCCACATTTCCTTAAGTGCATGCCAAATTCGTGACTCAAATATTCTCCCCCACGATCTGATCGTAAGAACTTTATTTCCTATCACGTTGATTCTCTACCTCATTCTGAAATTCCTTGAACTTTTCAAAGGTCTCAGACTTGTGTTCATTAAGTAGACATACCCATATCTACTCAAGTCATCAGCGAGGGTGAGAACATAACGATAGCCACCGCGAGCCTCAACGCTCATTGGACCGTACACATCAGTATGTATGATTTCCAATAAGTTGGTTGCTCGCTCCATTGTTCCGGAGAACAGAGTCTTGGTCATTTTGCCCATGAGGCACGGTTCGCATGTGTCAAATGATTCATAATCAAGAGACTCCAAAAGTCCATCTGCATGGAGTTTCTTCATGCGTTTGACACCAATGTGACCAAGGCGGCAGTGCCACAAGTATGTGGGACTATCATTATCAACCTTACACTTCTTGGCATTCACACTGTGAATATGTGTAACATCACATTCGAGATTCAACAAGAATAAACCATTGACTAGCGAGGCATGACCATAGAACATATCTCTCATATAAATAGAACAACCATTATTCTCAGATTTAAATGAGTAGCCATCTCGCATTAAACGAGATCCAGATACAATGTTCATGCTCAAAGTTGGCACTAAATAACAATTATTGAGGTTTAAAACTAATCCCGTATGTAAATGTAGAGGTAGCGTGCCGACGGCGATCACATCGACCTTGGAACCATTCCCGACGCACATCGTCACCTCGTCCTTCGCCAGTCTCCGCTTATTCCGCAGCTCCTGTTTTGAGTTACAAATATGAGCAACCGCACCGGTATCAAATACCCAGGAGCTGCTACGAGCGCTGGTTAGGTACACATCAATAACATGTATATCACATATACCTTTGGTATTACCGGCCTTATTATCCGCTAAATACTTGGGGCAGTTCCGCTTCCAGTGACCGTTTCCCTTGCAATAAAAGCACTCAGTCTTCATGCTTGGGTCCATTCTTTGGCTTCTTCTCGGCAGCTTGCTTACCGGGCGCGGCAACTCCCTTGCCGTCCTTCTTGAAGTTCTTTTTACCCTTACCTTTCTTGAACTTAGTGGTTTTATTCACCATCAACACTTGATGTTCCTTTTTGATCTCCACCTTCGCTGATTTCAGCATTGAATATACCTCAGGAATGGTCTTTTCCATCCCCTGCATATTGAAGTTCATCACAAAGCTCTTGTAGCTAGGTGGAAGCGACTGAAGGATTCTGTCAACGACCGCGTCATCCGGGAGATTGACTCCCAGCTAAGACAAGCGGTTGTGCAACCCAGACATTTTGAGTATGTGCTCACCGACAGAGTTGTTCTCCTCCATCTTACAACTGTAGAACTTGTCGGAGACTTCATATCTCTCAACTCGGGCATGAGCTTGGAAAACCATTTTCAGCTCTTGGAACATCTCATATGCTCTGTGTTGCTCAAAATGCTTTTGGAGCCCCGGTTCTAAGCTGTAAAGCATGCCGCACAGAACCAGGGAATAATCATCACTACGCGACTACCACGCGTTCATAACGTCTTGAGTTGCTGCGAAAACGGGTGCGTCACCTAGCGGTGCTTCAAGGACATATGCTTTCTTGGCAGCTATGAGGATAATCCTCAGGTTACGGACCCAGTCCGTGTAGTTGTCGCCATCGTCTTTCAGCTTGGTTTTCTTTAGGAACGCGTTGAAGTTGAGGGCAACATTAGCGTGGGCCATTTGATCTACAAGACATATTGTAAATATTTTAGACTAAGTTCATGATAATTAAGTTCATCTAATCAAATTATTCAATGAACTCCCACTCAGATAGACATCCTCTAGTCATCTAAGTGATACATGATCCGAGTCAACTAGGCCGTGTCCGATCATCAGGTGAGACGGACTAGTCATCATCGGTGAACATCTTCATGTTGATCGTATCTTCTATACGACTCATGTTCGACCTTTCGGTCTTCCGTGTTCCGAGGCCATGTATGTACATGCTAGGCTCATCAAGTCAACCTAAGTGTATTGCGTGTGTAAATCTGGCTTACACCCGTTGTATGCGAATGTTAGAACCTATCTCACTCAATCCTCACATGGTGCTTCGAAACAACGAACCTTCGCAACGGTGCACAGTTAGGGGGAACACTTTATTGAAATTATAGTGAGGGATCATCTTATTTAAGCTACTGTCGTTCTAAGCAAATAAGATGTAACAACATGATAAACATCACATGCAATCAAATAGTGACATGATATGGCCAATATCATTTTGCTCCTTTTGATCTCCATCTTCGGGGCGCCACGATCATCATCGTCACCGGCATGACACCATGATCTCCATCATCGTGTGAGGGAGTCTTGGATTAGGGGGTCTCCGGACAGCCGGACTATATCCTTTGGCCGGACTGTTGGACTATGAAGATACGAGATTGAAGACTTCGTCCCGTGTCCGGATGGGACTCTACTTGGCACGGAAGGCAAGCTAGGCAATACGGATATGTATACCTCCTCCTTTGTAACCAACCTTGTGTAACCCTAGCCCCCCCGGTGTCTATATAAACCGGAGGGTTTTAGTCCGTAGGACGATATACAATCATACCATAGGCTAGCTTCTAGGGTATAGCCTCTCTGATCTCGTGGTAGATCAACTCTTGTACTACTCATATTATCAAGAATAATCAAGCACACTTCGGGACCCCCTACCCGAGATCCCCTACATAGTTCGGCCAGGAATCTCCTGACAGCCGGTGTCTAAGGTGGATGGTAACAGGAGGCAGGGACACGATGTTTTACCCAGGTTCGGGCCCTCTTGATGGAGGTAAAACATTACGTCCTGCTTGATTATTCTTGATAATATGAGTAGTACAAGAGTTGATCTACCACGAGATCGGAGAGGCTAAACCCTAGAAGCTAGCATATGGTATGATTGTATGTTGTCCTACGGACTAAAATCCTCCGATTTATATAGACAGCGGAGGGGGCTAGGGTTACACAAGGTCGGTTACAAAGGAGGAGATATCCATATCCGTATTGCCTAGCTTGCCTTCCACGCCAAGTAGAGTCCCATCCGGACACGGGACAAAGTCTTCAATCTTGAATCTTCATAGTCCAACAGTCCGGCCAAAGGATATAGTTCAGCTGTCTGGAGAACCCTAATCTAGGACTCCCTCAGTAGCCCCTGAACCAGGCTTCAATGACAATGAGTCCGGCGCGCAGTGTTTGTTGGGGAACGTAGCATAAATTCAAAATTTTCCTATGTGTCACCAAGATCTATCTATGGAGTCATCTAGCAACGAGGGAGGAGTGGATCTACATACCCTTGTAGATCGCGCACGGAAGCGTTCAAGAGAACGGGGTTGAAGGAGTTGTACTCGTCGTGATCCAAATCACTGGAGATCCTAGTGCCGAACGGACAGCACCTCTGCGTTCAACACACGTACAGCCCGGTGACGTCTCCCATGCCTTGATCCAGCAAGGAGAGAGGGAGAGGTTGAGGAAGACTCCATCCAGCAGCAGCACAACGGCGTGGTGGTGGTGGAGGAGCGTGGCAATCCTGCAGGGCTTCGCCAAGCACCGCGGGAGAGGAGAAGGACTTGGGAGAGGGGAAGGGCTGCACCAAAGGCAAAGGTAAGAAGTCCTCCATCTCCCCACTATATATAGGAGGGCCAAGGGGGAGGGCGCCGGCCCTAGGAGATCTAATCTCGTAGGGGGTGCGGCCAAGGGGAGGAATCCCTCCTCCCCAAGGCACCTAGGAGGTGCCTTCCCCTCCTAGGACTCTTCCTTTAGGGTTTCCCCCACCCTAGGCGCATGGGCCCTAGGGGGAAGTGGCGCCCCAGCCCACTTTGGGCTGGATCCCTTCCCACTTCAGCCCATGGGGCCCTCCGGGATAGGTGGCCCCACCCGGTGGACCCCCGGGACCCTTCCGATGGTCCCGGTACAATACCGATGACCCCGAAACTTGTCCCGATGGCCGAAATAGGACTTCCTATATATAAATCTTTACCTCCGGACCATTACGGAACTCCTCGTGACGTCCGGGATCTCATCCGGGACTCCGAACAGCATTCGGTAACCACATACAAACTTCCTTTATAACCCTAGCGTCATCGAACCTTAAGTGTGTAGACCCTATGGGTTCGGGAACCATGCAGACATGACCGATATGAATCTCCGGTCAATAACCAACAGCGGGATCTGGATACCCATGTTGGCTCCCACATGTTCCACGATGATCTCATCGGATGAACCACGATGTCAAGGACTTAATCAATCCCGTATACAGTTCCCTTTGTCTATCGGTACGATACTTGCCCGAGATTCGATCGTCGGTATCCCGATACCTTGTTCAATCTCGTTACCGGCAAGTCTCTTTAATCGTTCCGTAACACATCATCCCGTGATCAACTCCTTGATCACATTGTGCACATTATGATGATGTCCTACCGAGTGGGCCCAGAGATACCTCTCCGTCACACGGAGTGACAAATCCCAGTCTCGATTCGTGCCAACCCAACAGACACTTTCGGAGATACCTGTAGTGTACCTTTATAGCCACCCAGTTACATTGTGACGTTTGGCACACCCAAAGCATTCCTACGGTATCCGGGAGTTGCACAATCTCATGGTCTAAGGAAATGATACTTGACATTAGAAAAGCTTTAGCATACGAACTACACGATCTTGTGCTATGCTTAGGATTGGGTCTTGTCCATCACATCATTCTCCTAATGATGTGATCCCATTATCAACGACATCCAATGTCCATGGTCAGGAAACCATAACCATCTATTGATCAACGAGCTAGTCAACTAGAGGCTTACTAGGGACATGGTGTTGTCTATGTATCCACACATGTATCTGAGTTTCCTATCAATACAATTCTAGCATGGATAATAAACGATTATCATGAACAAGGAAATATAATAATAACCAATTTATTATTGCCTCTAGGGCATATTTCCAACAGTCTCCCACTTGCACTAGAGTCAATAATCTAGTTCACATCGCCATGTGATCAACACTCACAGGTCACATTGCCATGTAACCAACATCCAAAGAGTTTACTAGAGTCAATAATCTAGTTCACATCACTATGTGATTAACACTCAATGAGTTCTGGGTTTGATCATGTTGCTTGTGAGAGAGGTTTTAGTCAACGGGTCTGCAACATTCAGATCCGTATGTACTTCGCAAATCTCTATGTCATCACCTAGATGCAGCTACCACGTTCTATTTGGAGCTATTCCAAATAACTGTTCTACTATACGAATCCAGTTTACTACTCAGAATAATCTGGATTAGTGTCAAAGTTTGCATCGGCATAACCCTTTACGACGAACTCTTTTACCACCTCCATAATTGAGAAAATTCCTTAGTCCACTAGTTACTAAGGATAACCTTGACCGCCGTCCTGTGATCCATTCTTGGATCACTCTTGTATCCCTTGACTGACTCATGGCAAGGCACACTTCAGGTGCGGTACACGGCATAGCATACTGTAGAGCCTATGTCTTAAGCATAGGGGACGACCTTCATCCTTTCTCTCCATTCTGCCGTGGTCGAGCTTTAAGTCTTAACTTCATACCTTACAACTCAGGCAAGAACTCCTTCTTTGACTGATCCATCTTGAACACCTTCAAGATCATGTCAAGGTATGTGCTCATTTGAAAGTACCATTAAGCGTTTTGATCTATCCTTATAGATCTTGATGCTCAATGCTCAAGTAGCTTAATCCAGGCTTTCCATTGAAAAACACTTTCCAAATAACCCTATATGCTTTCCAGAAATTATACGTCATTTCTGATCAACAATATGTCTACAACATACACTCATCAGAAATTCTATAGTACTCCCACTCACTTCTTTGGAAATACAAGTTTCTCATAAACTTTGTATACACCCAAAATCTTTGATCATCTCATCAAAGCATACATTCCAACTCCGAGATGCTTACTCCAGTCCCTAGAAGGATCGCTGGAGCTTTGCATACTTATTAGCATCTTTCGGGATTGACAAAACCTTCCGGTTGTATCACATACAACCTTTCCTCAAAAATCGTCGAGGAAACAATGTTTTGATATCCTATCTGCAAGATTTCATAAATAATGCAGTAATCGCTAATATAATTCCAACAGACTCTTAGCATCGCTACGAGTGAGAAAGTCTCATCATAGTCAACTCCTTGAACTTGTCGAAAAACATCTTAACGACAAGTCAAGCTTTTTAATGGTGATACTTACCATCATTGTCCATCTTCCTTTTAAAATCCATATGTACCTAACAGCCTTACGACCATCAAGTAGTTCAGCCAAAGTCTACACTTTGTTTCCATATATGGATCCTCTCTCGGATTATATGGCCTCGAGCCATTTTGGGATCCAGGCCCACCATCGCTTCTCCATAGCTCATAGGTTCATTGTTGTCTAGCAACATGACTTCCAAGACAGGATTACGTACCACTCTGAAGTAGTACGCATCCTTGTCATCCCCTGAGGTTTGGTAGTGACTTGATCTGAAGTTTCATGATCACTATCATAAGCTTCCACTTCAATTGGTGTAGATGCCATAGGAACAACTCCTGTGCCCTGCCACACACTAGTTGAAGAGACGGTTCAATAACCTCATCAAGTATCCACCATCCTCCCACTCAATTCTTTCGACAGAAACTTTTCCTCGAGAAAGGACCCGATTCTAGAAACAATCCCTTATTGCTTTCGGATCTAAGACATGAGGTATACCCAACTGTTTTGGGTGTCCTATGAAGATGCATTTATCCGCTTTGGGTTCGAGCTTATCAGCCTGAAACTTTTTCACATAAGTGTCGCAGCCCCAAACTTTTAAGAAATGACAGCTTAGGTTTCTCTAAACCATAGTTCATACGGTGTCATCTCATCGGAATTACATGGTGCCCTATTTAAAGTAAATGTGGTTGTCTCTAATGCCTAACCCATAAACTATCATGGTAATTCGATAAGAGACATCATGGTATGCATCATATCCAATAGGGTGCAGTTATGATGTTCGGACACACCATCACACTATGGTGTTCCAGGCTGTATTAGTTGTGAAACAATTTCCACAATGTCTTAATTCTGTGCCAAACTCGTAATTCAGATATTCATCTCTATGATCATATCATAGATCTTTTATCCTCTTGTCACGACGATCTTTCAACTTCACCCTGAAATTACTTGAACCTTTCAATAATTCAGACTCATGATTCATCGAGTAAATATACTCAACATATACTCAAATCATCTGTGAAGTAGAACATAACGATATCCACTACATGCCTCAGCACTCATTGGACTGCATACATCAAAATGTATTACTTCCAACAAGTTGCTTTCTAGTTCTATTTTACTGAAAACGAGGCTTTCAGTCATCTTGCCCATGTGGTATGATTTGCATGTCTCAAGTGATTCAAAATCAAGTGAGTCCAAACGGTCCATTTGCATGGAGTTTCTTCATGCATATACACCAATAGACATGGTTCGCATGCCTCAAACTTTTCAAAAACGAGTGAGTCCAAAGATCCATCAACATGGAGCCTCTTCATGCGTTTTATACCGATATGACTTAAGTGGCAGTGCCACAAGTAGGTGGTACTATCATTACTATCTTATATCTTTTGGCATGAACATGTGTATCACTACGATCGAGATCCAATAAACCATTCATTTTAGGTGCAAGACCATTGAAGGTATTATTCAAATAAACAGAGTAACCATTATTGTCCTTAAATGAATAACCGTATTGCGATAGACATAATCCAATCATGTCTATGCTCAACGCAAACACCAATCTCGATGGTAGAGGGAGCGTGCGACGCTATATCATATCAACATTGGAAACACTTCCAACACATATCGTCAGCTCACCTTTAGCTAGTCTCCGTTTATTCCGTAGCTTTTATTTCGAGTTACTAACACTTAGCAATCGAACCGGTATCTAATACCCTGGTGCTACTAGGAGTACTATTAAAGTACACATCAACACAATGTATATCCAATATACTTCTATCGACCTTGCCAGCCTTCTCATCTACCAAGTATCTAGGGTAATTCTGCTCTAGTGGTTGTTTCCCTTATTATAGAAGCACTTAGTCTCGGGTTTGGGTTCAACCTTGGGTTTCTTCACTAGAGCAGCAGCTGAATTGCCATTTCATGAAGTATCCCTTCGTGCCCTTGCCCTTCTTGAAACTAGTGGTTTCACCAACCATCAACAATTGATGCTCCTTCTTGATTTCTACTTTTGTGGTGTCAAACATCGCGAATATCTCAAGGATCATCATATATGTCCCTGATATATTATAGTTCATCACGAAGCTCTAGCAGCTTGGTGGTAATGACTTTGGAGAAACATCACTTTCTCATCTGGAAGATCAACTCCCACTCGATTGAAGTGATTGTTGTACTCAGACAATCTGAGCACAAGTTCAACAATTGAGCTTTTCTCCCTTAGTTTGCAGGCTTAAGAAAATCGTCGGAGGTCTTATACCTCTTGACGTGGGCACGAGCCTGAAATCCCAATTTCAGCCCTCAAAACATCTCATATGTTTCGCGACATTTCAAAACGTCTTCGGTGCCTCAACTCTAAACCATTTAACTAAACTATCACGTAGTTATCAAAACATGTATGTCAGATGTTCGCAACATCCACAGACGATGTTTGAGGTTCAGCACACTGAGCGGTGCATTAAGGACATAAGCCTTCTATGAAGCAATGATGACAAACCTCAGTTTACGGACCTAGTCCGCATAATTACTACTATCAACTTTCAACTAAATTTTCTCTAGGAACATATCTAAACAGTAGAACTGAAGCGTGAGCTACGGCATAATTTGCGAAGACCTTTTGACTATGTTCAGGATGATTAAGTTCATCTTGTGAACTCCCACTCAGATAGACATCCCTCTAGTCATCTAAGTGATTACATGATCCGAGTCAACTAGGCCGTGTCCGATCATCACGTGAGACGGACTAGTCAACATCGGTGAACATCTTCATGTTGATCGTATCTACCATACGACTCATGCTCGACCTTTCGGTCTCTTGTGTTCCGAGGCCATGTCTGTACATGCTAGGCTCGTCAAGTCAACCTAAGTGTTTCACGTGTGTAAATCTGGCTTACACCCGTTGTATGTGAACGTAAGAATCTATCACACCCGATCATCACGTGGTGCTTCAAAACGACGAACTTTCGCAACGGTGCACAGTTAAGGGGAACACCTTCTTGAAATTTTAGTGAGGGATCATCTTATTTACTACCGTCGTTCTAAGCAAATAAGATGTATAAACATGATAAACATCACATGCAATCAAATAGTGACATGATATGGCCATCATCACTTTGCTCCTCTTGATCTCCATCTTCGGGGCTCCATGATCATCATCGTCACCGGCATGACACCATGATCTCCATCATCGTGTCTTCATGAAGTTGTCTCGCCAACTATTACTTCTACTACTACAGCTAACGGTTAGCAATAAAGTAAAGTAATTACATGACGTTTATGTTGACACGCAGGTCATAAATAAATTAAGACAACTCCTATGGCTCCTGCCGGTTGTCATACTCATCGACATGCAAGTCGTGATTCCTATTACAAGAACATGATCAATCTCATACATCACATATATCATTCATCACATCCTTTTGGCCATATCACATCACATAGCATACCCTGCAAAAACAAGTTAGACGTCCTCTAATTGTTGTTTGCATGTTTTACGTGGCTGCTATGGGTTTCTAGCAAGAACGTTTCTTACCTACGCAAAAACCACAACATGATATGCCAATTGCTATTTACCCTTCATAAGGACCCTTTTCATCGAATCTGATCCGACTAAAGTGGGAGAGACAGACACCCGCTAGCCACCTTATGCAACTAGTGCATGTCAGTCGGTGGAACCAGTCTCACGTAAGAGTACGTGTAAGGTAGGTCCGGGCCGCTTCATCCCACAATACCGCCGAATCAAGATTGGACTAGTAACGGTAAGCATATTGAACAAAATCAACGCCCACAACTACTTTGTGTTCTACTCGTGCATAGAAACTACGCATAAACCTGGCTCTGATACCACTGTTGGGGAACGGAGCATAAATTCAAAATTTTCCTACGTGTCACCAAGATCTATCTATGGAGTCGTCTAGCAACGAGGGAGGAGTGGATCTACATACCCTTGTAGATCGCGCGCGGAAGCGTTCAAGAGAACGGGGTTGAAGGAGTTGTACTCGTCGTGATCCAAATCACCGGAGATCCTAGTGCCGAACGGACGGCACCTTCGCGTTCAACACACGTACAGCCCGGTGACGTCTCCCATGCCTTGATCCAGCAAGGAGAGAGGGAGAGGTTGAGGAAGACTCCATCCAGCAGCAGCACAATGGCGTGGTGGTGGTGGAGGAGCGTGGCAATCCTACAGGGCTTCGCCAAGCACCGCGGGAGAGGAGAAGGACTTGGGAGAGGGGAAGCGCTGCACCAAAGGAAAAGGTAAGAAGTCCTCCATCTCCCCACTATATATAGGAGGGCCAAGGGGGGGCGCCGGCCCTAGGAGATCTAATCTCCTAGGGGGTGCGGCCAAGGGGAGGAATCCCTCCTCCCCAAGGCACCTAGGAGGTGCCTTCCCCTCCTAGGACTCTTCCTTTAGGGTTTCCCCCACCCTAGGCGTATGGGCCCTAGGGGGAAGTGGCGCCCCAGCCCACTTTGGGCTGGATCCCTTCCCACTTCAGCCCATGGGGCCCTCCGGGATAGGTGGCCCCACCCCATGGACCCCTGGGACCCTTCCGGTGGTCCCGGTACAATATCGATGACCTCGAAACTTGTCCCGATGGCCGAAATAGGACTTCCTATATATCAATCTTTACCTCCGGACCATTCCAAAACTCCTCGTGACGTCCGGGATCTCATCCGGGACTCCGAACAACATTTGGTAACCACATACAAACTTCCTTTATAACCCTAGCGTCATCGAACCTTAAGTGTGTAGACCCTACGGGTTCGGGAACCATGCAGACATGACCGATATGAATCTCCGGTCAATAACCAACAGCGGGATCTGGATACCCATGTTGGCTCCCACATGTTCCACGGTGATCTCATCGGATGAACCACGATGTCAAGGACTTAATCAATCCCGTATACAGTTCCCTTTGTCTATCGGTACGATACTTGCCCGAGATTCGATCGTCGGTATCCCGATACCTTGTTCAATCTCGTTACTGGCAAGTCTCTTTACTCGTTCCGTAACACATCATCCCGTGATCAACTCCTTGATCATATTGTGCACATTATGATGATGTCCTACCGAGTGGGCCCAGAGATACCTCTCCGTCACACGGAGTGACAAATCCCAGTCTCGATTCGTGCCAACCCAACAGACACTTTCAGAGATACCTGTAGTGTACCTTTATAGCCACCCAGTTACGTTGTGACGTTTGGCACACCCAAAGCATTCCTACGGTATCCGGGAGTTGCACAATCTCATGGTCTAAGGAAATGATACTTGACATTAGAAAAGCTTTAGCATACGAACTACACGATCTTGTGCTATGCTTAGGATTGGGTCTTGTCCATCACATCATTCTCCTAATGATGTGATCCCGTTATCAACGACATCCAATGTCCATGGTCAGGAAACCGTAACCATCTATTGATCAACGAGCTAGTCAACTAGAGGCTTACTAGGGACATGGTGTTGTCTATGTATCCACACATGTATCTGAGTTTCCTATCAATACAATTCTAGCATGGATAATAAACGATTATCATGAACAAGGAAATATAATAATAACCAATTTATTATTGCCTCTAGGGCATATTTCCAACAGTGTTGTCTTCGGCATTGCAAGGCGGGTTCCTCCTCCGAATACACCACGGAAGAGTTTGAATGCAAGGATAGTGTCCGACCCTGCAAAATAAGTTCCATATACCACCGTTGAGAGAATAATATTTCCACAAATCTGATCTGCTGATGTACCCCGTAGCGTGACATCACACCACAACCAGGTCTTTATTCGAATCGTTTTTCACAACCTATCTCGGCGTGTTTCGCGAGGCAGTTTCCTTAGCACGTCTTGTCGAAGCAGAGATCATGTCCCCTTATTACGGGATTCCCATCAATACGGACATGGGTAACCCAACCGCGCCATCAATTACGGCACTTGGGGGATAAGCAAGTTTTACAAGGCTAGTGGGGGCGCATAGTTTAGTCCGCCCTTATAAAGGGATAAGGTCTCACCTTTTTCTACCCACGCCTTCTTCCTCCTTGCTCATCCATTCTCGCGCACTCGAGCTCCAGTGCCCAAGTCCGCATCCTTCTCCTCAACTCTCTCCAAACATGTCCGGAGCGGGAGGCAAGTGGATGGCCTCCTCCATCATGGAGGGACACATCAAAAAAAGCTAAGTGGAGCCGGATACTTAGTCGCGGATATCACGCACCGGCTGCCAGCCGCGGGGCAGATCGTCCCTACCCCGGAACCTCACGAAAGGGTGGTTTTCCTCCCCCACTTCGTCCGTGGACTGGGGTTTCCCCTCCATCCATTCGTCCGCGGCCTCATGTTCTATTATGGGCTGGACTTTCATGATCTGTCCCCGAATTTTATCCTCAACATCTCGGCGTTCATCGTAGTGTGCGAGGCTTTCCTCCGCATACGGCCCCACTTCGGCCTATGGCTGAAGACCTTCAATATCAAGCCGAAGGTAGTATGCGGCCAACAAGCGGAATGCGGCGGAGCCATGGTGGGCAAAATTCCCAACGTTACATGGCTCGAGGGCTCCTTCGTGGAGACCATAAAGGGGTGGCAATCGGGATGGTTCTACATCACCGAGCCGCGTGACGCCAACTGGGTGGTGGCCCCTGAGTTTCGATCCGGAATCCCCACGCGGCTCACTTCCTGGAAGGAGAAGGGCCTGTCCTGGGGCTCATCGGTGGAGCTGGACGGACTCCAGAAGTGTATCCGGAACATGACAAGCAAGAAACTTAAGCTTGTCAACATAGTCCAGGTCATGCTCTTCCGCCGGATCCTCCCGTGTCAACAACGGGCTTTCAACTTATGGGAGTTCGACCCGGCCCAGCACCAGACTCTACATGAGCTCTTCGACACGACGCATAAGGACTTCTGGAAGGTGCTATTCAAGGGCGCCAAGGTCCCTCCTTCTCTTACCAAGGACCACGGGCTAAGCGTGAAGCGCCCTGTGAATCCGGTAAGCTTTGTGCATAGGGTATTTATTTCCCGTAGCTTAACCATGTGCGGGGTCTGACCTCCCATGACTTTGACAGGACTGGATGGAGACATCGAAGCAGATTAACTGTCCGGCCCCTCTGCCCGAAGACCCCGCAGACGCTTTCCTGACGGAGATGCGGACTCCGGCTCCTTATGAGGTGCCGGAGAAGACCAAGAAGAAGGCCAAGGGAACCCGAAAGAGTTCCTGGCGCCAGGTGGTATCAGACTCATTGTCCGCTAACTCCGATACGCACTCCTCCCGTGAAGACGAGGAGAAGGATGATGAAGATTCTCCCCCTCCAGCCGGGAGGACAAGAAAAGGAAGGCCGCCCCAACCGGGGAGGCCGAAGGGTCCAAGAAGGGAAGGACTCTCCTTCCGGACTGCTCCACTACCGCCGCTGGCGGCGAAGACGAGTGGCTGCTCAGGGCCAAGCCCCTGGCAAAGTCGTAAGTATTCAGATACCAGAGTAACTCATAGCATACTTTTGTTGCATTGCTTCCCCTAATGTCGAACATGATTATGCAGTCCGCCCCAAGCCCGTATCGACGTATCCTCGTCGGACGGTTCCTTGGACTCGTCGGACATGGATAGTGATACACTTCCAACCGCCTCCTCTCCTTGTCCTACGGACAATGCCAAGGTATTGTCTCAAGGGGCACCGAGCCGGGGGGAGTCAGTCCCGGAGGCGCCTCAAGGCGACCTTCCGGACTCCAGGAGCAAAGCGAGTAAGGCTCCTAGGGGCTCCAAGTTCGGCCCTCAGCCGAACACCACGCCGGAACCTCCAGTGGTTCCAGACTCGGGCAGGCAGCCCCCTTCCAAGAAGGGCAAGCCGTCCGTGCCGGTGACCTTTGTCCAACCAGAGGCACCGGATGACCTGTTGGGAGCGCTTCGCGGCGCTTTCATCGACGAAGAGCACCGCGCTATTATGAGTGTGGTGGTCAAGAAGGTTCAGTCCGCCAAGAGCGGACTGACTGAAGCTTGTACCAGCCTTCTAACAGGCTTTGAGGTAAGTATTTAAAATATAGGAAAAATATTATCGCATAGACATTATCCCCTGATGCTCTGTTTGGTGTTCACAAAGAAAAGCCGAATAGAGGATCGAATAATATCTGCAGGAGTCTAATATAAGTATGTCTGTATGCGTATGCAGGCTTCGCTGCTGACCTCTGCCGCACTGACTGCGGAGGTCGCCGCACTGAATCAGAACTTCGAGCGGTCCGAGAAAGATCTCGGCCTTGCCAAGAGGCAGCTTGAGGAGAACAAGGGTAAGTAATACCTTGTCTATATAAAAAATAAAATGTGGTTGTGAACTGACAGGATCAAGATGAATGTGCCAGGGGCCACGACCAAAGTGGCGACCCTGAAGCAAGCTTTGTCCGAGGCCGAAAACAAAGTGGCCAAGGAGCGCACCGAGTGGGAAAAACAAGAGGCACGGGTGGGCGAGGTGCAGCAAGAGCTCCAGGCTCTCGTGAAGAAACACGAGACTTTGGAGCTTGACTCGAAGACGCAAGAGTCCAAGCTTGCTGCGGCCCTCGAGAGCACAAAGCATGCCAAGGCTGAAGCCCAAAAGGCCCTTCAGGAAATTGAGGCGATGCGGAAGATAGCGGCGGGTAAGGCATTCAATATGCAAAACAAGCATGTGAAAGTAAATTACTTGTTACTTACTCGAGTCCGGAGCTCTCTAGGAGCATTCGCAGATTTGCCCCGCAGCGTGTCGGATGCCGCGAAATATTACCAACCCACATCCCCAAGAGGGAGCGAAGCGTGCGTTAAGGGATGTATATGCGTTGGAGCCAGTCGCCCCAAAGTTCAACCCATGGTCTTCCTGTCTGATCACCCTCGATCGCAGGGACCATCCCACTAGTGTCTGTCATGGCGGATTCGCAGCACTGGTCCTAGACCCAATCATCGATGGATTTCACCTCACTCGAGTCCTTATGGATGGCGGCAGCAGCCTGAACCTGCTTTATCAGGACACAGTGCGCAAAATGGGTATAGACCCCTCAAGGATCAAACCCACAAAAACGACCTTCAAAGGCGTCATACCAGGTGTAGAGGCCCATTGCACAGGCTCGGTCACACTGGAAGTGGTCTTCGGATCCCCAGATAACTTCCGAAGCGAGGAGGTAATCTTCAATATAGTCCCGTTCCGCAGGGGCTATCATGCATTGCTCGGGCGAACCGCATTTGCGAGATTCAACGCGGTACCGCACTATGCATATCTCAAACTCAAGATGCCATGACCTCTGGGGGTCATCAAATTCAATGGAAACACAGAGCGCTCTCTTCGCACGGAAGAGCACACTGCGACCCTCGCAGCAGAAGCGCAAAGCAGCCTCTTAAGGCAATCCACCAGTTCAGCAATTAAAGACCTGGACACCTTCAAGCACGCCCGGAGTAATCGACAACAAGACCGCCTGGCACGTTTCGAGCTCGCATAGCAACGCGGCCCCCACCCCAGTACCAGCCAAATGGCGAAATCCGTGCCACGCGTACATAATTACGCGTTGAAAATACCATGGGCACAGGTGGGGAGGGGGCACGACTACGACACGCCCCAAGACACGGCTAAACCGCAATAGGGGCTTCCCGCGTTGTTATTTTTCTCTCTTTCAGGACTTTAATCTCTGGAAACGCAGTCCGGCAGTACGATTGCCGGACACACGATGCAACAACCAAGGAGGCAGAAAGCTACGTCGCACCACGGAACTCCCAGGTGGTTTGTGATAACGAGTGAAAATACCTGCTTTAAGTAATGTTCCTCAGGTTGCCCTTGGAGGGGACATGTCAAATAGTCCTACTTTTTGCTTATCGCACTAGTTGTATCATTCTGCTTCGATGCACCTTTTTGAATAAACAATGCATAGCACTAGACTATTACCGCATTCTCTATTCTTTTTATATATATATATGTTCATTCATAACATTCAGCACCCGTACACTCTGGTACGGCCAACACACCAGGGGCTCAAGCATACCCCATAATACGGCGTGAGAAGTCCGAACACTTTCGACAGTGCGGCACCCCGAACTTATAGCGTTATATGCATCGACTCCGAATCATGTCTTGGGTCAATAGTTGGGTTTGCCCGGCTCCCATGTTATGGCACCTTACGTTCCACTATATCGGGTAAGGTAGCACTGGGAGAACTACTGCGATTGTGCCCCGGTTCGTCTAGGCTAAGCACCTCAGTAGACAAAGCTAAAACTGACTGACATGATAAGGCGATAGCCGGTCGCTGTTCGAGAGGTCTCGAGTCCCTAAAGACTTATGCCGCTTAGAGCGAGGAGTCGGCTTTGTCCGGCTTAAGGCGTGTATAGCGCCCTGAATTCGGCCTTCCGAATACTAGGGGCTTCGCCAAAACTGAAAATTGTAGACTTCTATGGCTAAGTGAGAGTGATAAAGCATTATAGCCCGATTGCCTTGTTCGTTGCGCTGAGCACCTCCCTCGAAGGACCCAACAATGGGAACAAGAGTGCTCAGATTCATCCCGAACACCCCAGCACTCGTGGCATGGGGGCAGAAGCCGACGACTAGCCATCTCTCAGATTTAAGAAACAGCCGCACAGAAGGTAATATTTCAAATTCAAACAAGCGTTGCATAGCGCATATGAATAAGTTTTCATAATACAGGATCACACGACCGAGTTCATTCAAATATTACATCCTTTGTACACTCATCCGCCACAAGACGGGCACCCTTCAGGACACCCTCAGAATACATGTCGGGGTGGCGATGCTCCTTGCCCTACGGCGGCCCCTCCTTCACCAGCTTCTCGGCGTCCATCTTGGTCCAGTGCACCTTTGCACGGGCAAAAGCCCGGCGGGCACCTTCGATACAGACGGACCGCTTGATGACTTCCAGCCATGGGCAGGCATCCACAAGCCGCCTCACCAGGCCAAAGTAGTTGTTGGGAAGGGAGTCGCCAGGCCACATCCGGACTATAAGGCCCCTCATGGCCTATTCGGCCGCCTTGTGCACCTCGACCAGTTGCTTCAGCTGGTCGCTCATAGGCATCGGGTGTTCGGTCCCAGTGTATTGAGACCAGAACAACTTCTCCGTCGAGCTTCCCTCCTCGGCCTGGTGATACTTCGCGGCATCCGAAACGCTGCGGGGCAAATCTGCGAATGCTCCTAGAGAGCTCCGGACTCGGGTAAGTAACAAGTAATTTACTTTCACATGCTTGCTTTGCATATTGAATGCCTTACCCGCCGGTATCTTCCTCATCGCCTCAATTTCCTGGAGGGCCTTTTGGGCTTCAGCCTTGGCATGCTTTGTGCTCTCGAGGGCCGCGGCAAGCTCAGACTCTCGCGTCTTTGAGTCAAGCTCCAAAGTCTCGTGTTTCTTCACGAGAGCCTGGAGCTCTTGCTGCACCTCGCCCACCCGTGCCTCTTGTTTCTCCCGCTCGGTGCGCTCCTTGGCCACTTTGTTTTCGGCCTCGGATAACGATTGCTTCAGGGTCGCCACTTCGGTTGTGGCCCCTGGCACATTTATGATGATCCTGTCAGTTCGCAACCACATTTTCTTTTTTTATATAGACAAGGTATTAGTTACCTTTGTTCTCCTCGAGCTGCCTCTTGTCAAGGCCGAGCTCTTTCTCGGAGCGCTCCAGGTCCTGCTTCAGTGCGGCGACCTCCGCAGTCAGTGCGGCAGAGGTCAGCAGCGAAGCCTGCATACGCATACAGACATACTTATATTAGACTCTTGCAGATATTATTGATTCTCTATTCGGCTTTTCTTTGTGAACACCAAACAGAGCATCAGGGGCTACTGTCTATGCGGTAATATTTTTCCTATATTTTAAATACTTACCTCAAAGCCTGTTAGAAGGCTGGCACAGACTTCAGTCAGTCCGCTCTTTGTGAACTGAACCTTCTTGATCACCGCACTCATAATAGTGCGGTGCTCTTCGTCGATGGAAGTGCCCCGAAGCGCTCCCAGCAGGTCGTCCGGTGCCTCTAGTTGGACAGAGGTCACCGGCACGTACGGCTTGCCCTTCTTGGAAGGGGGCCGCCTGCCCGAGTCTGGAACCACGGGAGGTTCCGGCGCGGTGTTCGGCCGAGGGCCGAACTTGGAGCCCCTAGGAGCCTTAATCCCTTTGCTCCTGGAGTCTGGAAGGTTGCCTTGAGGCGCCTCCGGGACTGTCTCCCCCCGGCTTGGTGCCCCTTGAGACAATACCTTGGCATTGTCCGTAGGACAAGGAGAGGAGGCGGTTGGAAGTGTATCACTATCCATGTCCGACGAGTCCAAGGAACCGTCTGACGAGGATACGTCGATACGGGCTTGGGGCGGACTGCATAATCATGTTCGACGTTAGGGGAAGCAGTGCAACAAAAGTATGCTATGAGTTACTTTGGTATCCGAATACTTACAACTTCGCCAGGGGCTTGGCCTTGAGCAGCCACTCGTCTTCGCCGTCGGTGGTGGTAGTGGAGCAGTCCGGAAGGAGAGTCCTTCCCTTCTTGGACCCTTTGGCCTCCCCGGTTGGGGCGGCCTTCCTTTTCTTGTCTCCCTCGGCTGGAGGGGGATAATCTTCATCTTCCTTCTCCTCGTCTTCACGGGAGGAGTGTGTCTCGGAGTTATCGGACGATGAGTCCGATACCACCTGGCGCCGGGAACTCTTTCGGGTTCCCTTGGCCTTCTTCTTACTCTTCTCCGGCACCGCATAAGGAGCCGGAGTCCGCATCTCCGTCAGGAGAGCGTCCACAGGGTCTTCGGGCAGAGGGGCCGGACAGTTAATCTGCTCCGATGTCTCCATCCAGACCTGTCAAAGGCATGGGAGCTCAGACCCCGCACATGGTTAAGCTATGGGAAATAAATACCCTATGCACATAGCTTACCAGATTCGCAGGGCGCTTCGCGCTTAGACCGCGGTCCTTGGTAAGAGAAGGAGGGACCTCGGTGCCCTTGAACAGCACCTTCTAGACGTTCTTATGCGTCATGTTGAAGAGCTCACGTAGAGTCTGGTGCTGGGCCGGGTCGAACTCCCATAAGTTGAAAGCCCGTTGTTGACATGGGAGGATTCGGGGGAAGAGCATGACTTGGACTATGTTGACAAGCTTAAGTTTCTTGCTTGTCATGTTCCGGATACACTTCTAGAGTCCGTCTAGCTCCACCGATGAGCCCCAGGACAGGCCCTTCTCCTTCCAGGAAGTGAGCCGCGTGGGGATTTCGGATCGAAACTCGGGGGCCGCCACCCAGTTGGCGTCATGCGGCTCAGTGATGTAGAACCACCCCGATTGCCACCCCTTTATGGTCTCCACGAAGGAGCCCTCGAGCCATTGAAGCTACGGACCTATTGTTGTTAATCTTAGTGGCTTGCGCGGGTGAGGAATCAAACTACGGACCTATCGCTGCTGATCCTACCAGCTAGCCACTGTAACTTGTAAGCTTCGGTGTCCAAATAGGCAGCGTGGGGATATAAAAACTATAAGCCCCGATAGATTTAAACATTTTTGAAATTCTGAAGATGATTTATTGTTTAAAAAAGTGAATATTTTTTGAAACATGAATAATTTTCAAAATTTTGAACAATTTTTTCAAAAAACACAAACATATTTTGGGAATCTTGATTATTTTTTAAAATGTGAACATTTTTTTTTGGAATTAAGAACACTATGATTTTTTTTAAATTCCCCAATTTATTTTTGCATTTTTGAACAAATTTTCAAAACATGAACATTTTCTAAATTTTCGAAATTATTTCGAAAACATGAGCATTTTTAGGAATTCCTAAAGATTTTTTGAGTTTGAGCAAATTTTAAAAATATAAAGATTTTTTTGAATTTGGAAATTCTATTTTTAAAGAAATTTCGGACAATTTAAATAAGCTAACAATTTTGAATCCTAAGTTCTTTTACCTCTGATTTGTTTTGAAAATTTTGAACAAATTTTGAAGACCGGCACATTTTTTGAGATTTTGTTTTTTAAATGAAAACTTTTTGAAATTTCTGAATATTTTTAGGAAAATGAGAAAAAACATTTTTTGAATAGTTGATTTCTTACCACATATGTGTGACTTGGTAAAATAGATGTGATAAAGAAAAAAGAAAAACAGATACGGAAAAATGGAAAACAGGCCGGGCCAGGATACAGCTCTCGCGTTGTTTTCACGTCGGCCGGCTGCAACGACCAAGAAAAGCCCAAGCAAAGTAGGGTTACGCGTTTGCTGGGTTTGGTACTTTGCTTACCTTCTTCCTTCGCCTCCGTCCGTTTCTCTCTGCGAACGCAGCACGCAACGTGGTCGAGACTACAACCTAGAACGAGAAACCTAGAAAACAAAAATCCTGTCGATCTAGCTTTGCGGCGCGGCAGCAAACCAGCCAGCACTCATGGCGGTGGAGGGGATAACCGAGGGCGTGAGGGGCCTCAAGGTGGAGGACGGCGAGGGGGCGGCGGGCGCCGCGGCCGACGCGCCGGCCGCCGCCGCCGCCGCCGGGGAGGGGCAGAGGCGGGGCGCCAGCGGCAGCAGCAACCGCATCCAGGTGTCCAACACCAAGAAGCCCCTCTTCTTCTATGTCAACCTCGCCAAGGTACCGCGCCGGCCAGTCCACATTTTTGGTTCGATCCCCTGTTCGTTCGTCGGCGCCGTCTCTGAAACGATTTTGCTTTGTTGGTTTGTTGGTTGCAGAGGTATATGCAGCAGCACGGCGACGTCGAGCTCTCCGCGCTCGGGATGGGTGAGTCTCGTTTCTCCCGTGCCTCTGATTGATTGAATGCCAGTAGGGATGTAATTTTGGTAACGCCGCCTGCGCAACCGATTGCTATGTTTACACTATTTATGGTGTGATTTGTGCCTCGTGTTTTCGCGAATTTGATCGAGTGATTGTGCGGCCTTAGTTCAAACTGTGACACTTATTATGGATCGGAGGGAGTAGCTTAGATGTGTAGTTAACCACTAGACTTTCGGGACAGCTAGGATCCGTAAAATATTCTGTTATTGCTTAAACCCTAACAATTCCCCTGGACTGTGTTGTTGCTAGTTTCAGAAACTGGTGAGTTCATTTGATAAAAATATTTGCACACTAACGTGCTCCTGTGATATTTTTTGCTTAATCTGTTGTAAATAGTCTTCTGTCATGGGATATGCCTGTTTGCATAACTGAATATTGTGTATTCAGTTGTGCAAAAGTCAATCGGATTGTATCTCGCGCTCTTGAGTACTCGGGGCCAGTTGGGGAAAGACCGCGTTCTTGATTACTCAGCCAGTGGGGGGAAGATCGCCTCCCACGTATTTTTTGCAAGAAGAAGAAACCTCACTTCCCGACTGAGAAACCCCACAAACCCTGACAGGCCGCACACACAGGCCAGCCGCCACATTACTACTGGCCGGGCCGGCGCCATGCAGATATAATGGTTTGCCAGCGAGGGAGGTTTTTTAACCAGCCCTGAAATTTGCTTCTACGGGGAATCATGCGCTGGAGGTGCTACTCTGGAGCCACAAGCGTTACACTATGGACCCTTTCGCTCTTGCGCTCTTGAGTAATCTCATATAACTATGACTCTATCCACAATACTTCTGCAAACCATGGGCACTTTGACTTGGATGTTGAAAACACATCAGTCTTTAGGATTGTCAAGTAAAATTGATTGATTACATATGTAAGTTATGGGCTGCCATCTGGACTTATTAGTGGCACTTCCGCATTCATTGAGTTTCTGTTTTCTTTATTGTTTAAGTTGGCACTAACCAAGATGTGTTTGCAGCCATTGCGACGGTTGTGACTGTGGCGGAGATTCTAAAGAACAACGGCCTCGCTGTTGAGAAGAGTAAGAATCTTCTTCTTCCCTGTAATGTAGACTATGTCTGATCAAATGGCGTTGTTATGCGAAAATTGCTACGTGTGATCATGATCAAACGGCTGTGCGGGCGTTCGCTGGGGCCTCCCTCCCAGGGAACGTCAGCCAGTTAACATTACCGTTTATCATTATGTGCTCTGAACTTTCCTCTTTTAACCTTGATGTGTGTAGAGATTAGGACATCCACAGTGGAAATAAATGACGAATCTAGAGGCCGCCCATTCCAAAAGGCCAAGGTCAGAGAAGAACAGCAGTTTGGCTTGTCTCTTTGGTTGCCAGTGTGTCATTTCTCTGATGTATGAAATTCGACTTAACAACTAAAACTGACATGGATATATGTTCACGCAGATTGAGATAGAGTTGGGGAAGAGCGAGAAATTCGACGAGTTGATGGCCTCTGCTGCGGCAGACGCCGAAGAAGGCGAGGAGGAGGCCTGAAGAACCAAACAAAGCCGTAGCGACCGCATCCCGTTGCTCTACTTTGTTTTCGCTGTTGTTTAAAACTTCAGAACCAATGCACGAGACATGGCGTGTGTCCCTGTTTAACTTGTATTTTCTTAGTGTCAGTGTTTGTGAACTCTTTGGCAGATGATGAATCTGTTCCGCGTGCATTTTTTTCTCCAAACCGCTGGCTGGAAATAATCTTTTTCGCGTGTGCTCTGCTTGGTCCCAATCTGGTGGCTCTACGTTTATAATGTTGTTGATGGATACCACTATGGTGCAAATGCAGGCGCTGTCCTTCTCATGTAATTTTAGTTTGGAATGTGAAAGTCTGGGAGCAAATCCGCTCGGCTGCAAGCCCGTTTTACCCTGGCCAAATTACCCGTTGCTGGACGTGCCACGTAGCCTCAGGCGCACCGTGCGTTCGGCTCCGAAGAGAATGAAGCTTCAACAAGCCACTGCACAGCAGATACACGGGAGAAAGGAAGGAGGCGATGGCGACCATGGCCGGGCGCTACTGGTGCAGCTACAGCTCGCCTTCTGCGCCGCCGCCCCAGCGGCAGCGCGGGCCTCCGCTGCAGCCGCGACACACGGGAGGACGGGGAAGGGGACTCCGGCGACCGAGCCTACGGGCGGCCGCGTCGCCGGCGGGGGAGCCCGTGAAGGCGGCCACGGACGCCGAGTTCTTCCAGCCCGCCGACTCGAGGCCCATCATGCTCTTCGACGGCGTGTGCAACCTCTGCAACGGCGGCGTCCGGTTCGTGCGGGAGCGCGACCCTGGCCGGAGCATCAGGTACATCCCCCTCCAGAGCGACTCCGGGAGGAAGCTCCTGCGCCGGTCCGGCAGAAGCCCCGACGACATCTCCAGCGTCGTCCTCGTCGAGAAGGACAGGTAACCATCGCCTCTAGCTGCTCTGCTATTGTTAATGGACATCAGCCATGGACCAAGTATCAGAAATGTTGTTGCTGTGCAGGTCCTACATCAAGTCTGAAGCTGTGCTGAGGATAATGGAGTACCTCAACCTGCCGTTCCCGCAGCTCGCCGCGTTCCTCAAAATTGCCCCTCTGTAAGCTCAATTCACACACACACGGCATGCTTTCAATTGAACCACTGCAATTGCAAACTACTAATTCTTGGCGGTGCCATGGCTAGGTTTGTGAGGGACTTCGCCTACGACAACGTCGCGAACAACCGGTATGTGGTGTTCGGCCGGTCAGAGACAGAATCATGCGAGATACTCTGAATTGGTGCCGCAGATAAGCACCTCAGTGCTCTTGCTTATAGTATTATAGATAGAAGAATGGCCATACATTGAGAAGTTGTAGGCATGACAGATATGAGACAGAATCATGCTAGATACTCTGAATTGATGCCGCAGATAAGCACCTCGGTGCTCCTGCTTATATATTATAGATAGAAGAATGGCCATACATTGAGAAGTTGTAGGCATGACAGATATGAGATGGCATGAACCACCATCATTACAACCAATCCAATTTTAGCACTACTACCCTGCCTCACGTAGCGCTCACCTATGGTAAGCATTTCTGCACTTGCTCCTCTGTCTATGTCCAAGCACTATGTTCACGACGGAGAGCACTTCTGATCAGAGGCCGCGGAAGCGTACTTGTGGCTTCACCTTGCCCGCGACTCTTCCTTGGGCATTTAGGATTTTGGCTTTTGTTGGGGCCGTGTGGTTGGCCCAAGAGAGGTCCACGTTGTGGAGAAAAATCCCGTGGCACGGCACGCTTTTGCTGCACAGGATCTGGATGGCCTCTTGCTCCGAGGACGTCCCCCGGATGTTGATGAATCTCGCGTCCGTTATGGCCACACCACCTTCCTGCAAATGCAGCCAATATGGTTTCAGTTGAGGTAGTGGTGGTGACTGAATTCAATTGAGTGGGTTTCCTCACCCGTTCTGGACAGTTTCCCTGGGGGCAATAGAACTGGTCGATGTAGATAGGATACCGTACTTCAGTCATGTTGAGGTCCGTGAAAAGGAACGTGTTCGCTTTGCCTCGCCCTCCCTGCATTTCTCATAACATCATATAAGTTTGGGGAAAATACTACCATGGTGTATGCAACCATGGGTTGGTATCTTTGAACTGACGGCACACACATGCATGTAGATGCGGCTTCAGTGTTACCTGCCACGATTTGATCCTGACACCGGTCATCGTATTAAAGAAGTTGCAGTTGGATACTGTAATTCTTTCCACCATCGTTTGTTTTTCACCGGCACCTCCAAGGCTTCCCACACTACACAATAAGGTCAAAACAGCTAACCTTGCTCAATGTATGCTACTCAGTAGACAATGCTTATCAGAAATATCTTATGCACTTGGTAAGCACAGGCCTGCATATATAAGCATGGCTGTGTTGTGCATCTGTATACCTGATGCCATGGCCGGGCCCACACATGACGTCAGTGACGTTGACATCGGTGGTGCCCGTTAGAATCGACACGCAATCATCACCTGCACTTGTCCAATGTATCCATGTCAGCAGCAGTGTTGCAAACATGCTTCAGGAGTGTTGCAAACACCCTTGATGCGATACTGCAATGTGCATGCAGTGAAGGAGGGGGGTGTACCGCTGTGGATGTTGCAAGAGGAGATGCGGACATGGTCGGAGGCCCCCATGGTGATCCCGTCCGTGTTGGGGCTGTCGCGGGGCGCCACGACGGTGACGTTGTGCACCTGCACCTGGCTGCACTCGAACACGCTCATGTGCTTGTCGGCGCTGTCCTTGAGGCGTATGTTGGTCACCCGTAGACCGTTGCAGAACGAGAATGACACCAGCTGGGTTACAAGTATGTGCAAGCCTGGATGAGTTTCAACATACACACATACATATGCCTGACTAGTTCCAGATTGAAACTGAAAGAGGGATTGTGTGTGCGCTTACCTGTGGCCGGTAATGGCATTTCTGTGGGAACAAGAGAGGAGGGGCGTCAGCGTCAGGTTGTGGACAATGTATGTATATATGAAGATAGAATGAAGAAGGCAACGGCCATATTTGTTTGCCCAGGTATGCTGCTGTTACCTTCTTGTTGTAGCAGTCCCACCACGGCGCACCTCGGCCGTCGATCTGCCCGCTGCCGTCCACCGTCAGGTTGTCCACCCTGTAGAAGGCCAGGAGGCTTGTTAACGACTTTAGGCCCCAGATGGAGCTTGGCGCCACGATGTCCCCGTCCACCTGCGGAAGCACCAGCCTCGGTTATATGATATCTCTTGTGCTAGAGACTAGAGACGAAGATGGGTCATGCAGGACGGACGGCCTGATCGTCGTCGATCGCCGGATGGTTTTTACCTGCATGGTGATCGGCGACTTGCAGGGTCCCTGCAACTTGGTCTCTCCCAGCAGGAAGGTCCTTCCTTCAGGGACGTACACCGTCGCCCCGCCGCTGTCTCTGCATGCCGAGTCCCACGTCTCCTCGAACGCCTGCCGGCGAGACGAAGACGGAGGGTGCAGATAAGCAAGTAAGAAAGATCTGATCTGACCGGCAATGTGGTGACCAAGATGCATGCACGTCGAGAATCGTATGGGAGTACGCTGATGTTATACCTTGGAATCATCCGTCTTGCCGTCCCCGGCGGCGTGGAAAGCCATGACGCTGTACCGAGTCCCTTCCCCTTTCCGCCGCCCGGCCGCCGCCGCAGATCGGGCTTCGGCCGACACCACGAGAAGCAGTAGCAGCGGCAGCGCGAGGAAGGAGGCGCCATGTCCTGCTGCAGCCCTCTGCCATTTTCAAGATCCACACGTCAGGCAAAGCAACACATAGATGATGAGCGACGGTAGAGCATAGCTGACGCGCATACCATGATGATCACCGATGCTACCACGATCAGCAGCTGAATCGGTGGAAGAAGAGCTGGCTGGGGATGCCTGCTGGTAGTAGGTTGCAAGCACCGCCGTGCCGACCGATGACGCCGACAGCCGTGTGCTCATGTGTATGTACTTATACATACACGCGCGAGACGAGAGCGCACGACACGAGCGTAGGCGCAGCAGCAAATGGGGCAAAAATTCAGGCCAAACCTCTCGTTTGTCGTGGCAGTAATGCCGCGGATGTTATAGATATCCAAATCAGCGCAGGAGACCGCGGCCGTCTGTCTGTCCTTTCCCCGTTTGAAAGAGGAGATTAGCTGCACGCGAGCCCCAGAAATGCCATGCGGTTATCCCGCCCAGCTGCCTGCGTTTGCGCCTTGCCAAAAACGCGACGCGACGCCATTTCCAGCATGTAATCGCGTCCGTCCCTCCTCTCCTCTTGCGATGGCTTGATGATTTATTAAATGGGTGTAGTATTTCATTCCCCGAATTGCGGAACAAGATACAGAGGGAGGATATCGTTAAGGGATCGAGCAAATGCACGGGTGCACGTCCGGGGCCGTCCGATCGCGAGATGGACGGCTTGGGCGGCGCGGTCTGGGTAGCTAGGATTTTCCTTCACAGCTAATGCCATGGGTGTGGATCACGCACCAAGATCGCCTTCTTGCTGAAATTTTACAAGATCGTCGTGGCTAGAAATACAAGTAGAAGGAGCACGTCGAGTACACGGCCGTTGAGGCCGAGTTCTTCGAGTTCATCACTGGTCGGTGGACAGCAAGAACGCCCGCTTCCTCGGGAAGTACACGTCGCTGCGATGAGAAGGATGGAGAGAAAGTGAAGCCCTCCGATTAGATTGAACGGCAGATTGAACAAGTAACTACAGGTGGTGCAGTAGTAACATAACTGTAGAGGAGCCGAACCCCACGCTTACAAATGAATGCTCGGCGACAGGCGACGTTTCGCGCGCGCGCGCGCGCGTGTATGTGTCAGCCAGTTTTTGATCCTATGAAATCTCTCGCTCACCGTGCGCAATCACTCACCCATCGTGGATTCGAAAGCCTACTCCAAATTGGGAAGACTTCCATTCTTTTCCAAAGGCGTGCGCCGACATTGCATCGGTTGCAAATCCAGGGAGACCCGCAACGTCTCAACCAACCCACCTCATTCGTTATTGTAGAGACAGATGAGATGGGGCGTGATTGTATTGCCACCCATCTAGTGCCTATATATGTTGTTGCAGGTATTGCCAACGTCCACATCTAGAGTCCTATGCAACAAGCAAAGGAGATAAGGACGTGGCCGGCCAAAATTACAACAGATGAGATCCGACGTGATTGTATTGCCAATCATCTAGTGCCCATATATGTTGTTGCTGTTGGATTATGGATGGACTTAGGCCCATATAAGACACTAATCCCTGGTTAATCTTGAGGCCCATGTATGAGATGATAGGTGGTGGGAAGTTTAGTCCCACCTTGCTAGTTGAGGAGAGTTGAGACCCCTTTATAAGGGCTGCTCTACCACTTGCCATTGGGAGCTTGGGAAGAGGAGTGGTACCCGGGGTGCGACTCTTCGCGGGACCCGCGTTGCCAGGATTCGTCGACCCCTTGCCGGGAACAACGACTCCCTTGCCGGGAGTGAAGTAACCTAGTTCGGTTCACTCACTCCCTCTCGCTTGACCTAGCTGTCATCTATTGTTCCTCACTATGTGCACGGCAATAAGGTTTTTGGGGAGCGTCTCGACTGCTCCTGATCGGTCCCCAACTCTGTTCGCCTCTGCTTCCACTACTTCCTCTGCATCGACACCATGGCCGCCGCCGCCGCTAAGAAGAAGGCCACGGATGACGCCGAGGCTGCTGCTACAGCTGCCGCGTTGGCCTGGCCAACCAGAGGGTATGATCTGTTCATCCCTCGTTTACTCATACTTATGAGTATGCTTAGGTATTGCTATGAGATGCATACCGTTTATGCCATGCTTACTGTTTACTCGTGGATAAGTCTAATCGAAAAAGTGCTAATATTTCCAACAATCCAAAAACATTATTTTAGGCACTTTTCGATTCAAGGCTTTGCTGCTACTCTGAAACCGGAAAAGTTTATCGGGACGCATTTTAAGCGTTGGCAAACTAGGACCACCTTGTGGCTCACAGCGATGAACGTGTTTTGTGTTGGTGGTGTGTCCCTCACAGAAACGATTGCTCCTGAATAGGAGAAGGCGTTTAGAGACGCAACCACAATCTTTCTGGGAGCAGTTCTGAGTGTGATTGGAGACAAGTTGGTTGACGCCTATATTCATATGGGCGTTGCCAAAAACTTGTGGGATGCGCTCGAAGTCAAATTCGACGCAACTGATGCTAGCAGTGAGCTGTATGCCATGGAGCAGTTCCATGATTACAGGATGGTTGATAACCGTTCTGTATTGGACCAGCCTCATGAGATACAGTGCATTGCTAAGGAGCTGGAGCTCCTGAAGTGTGAGTTACCGGACAAGTTTGTCGCGGGTTGCATTATTGCAAAACTCCCTCCTAGTTGGAGGAACTTTGCTACTTCTCTCAAGCACTTGAGACGTGAATTCTCTGTTGAGGATGTCATTGGTCATCTCAGTGTTGAGCAGAACTCGAGAGCAAAGGACTCACACGTGAAAGGGGCAGAGGGTTCTTCTAGCGCCAATGTGGTGCAGAAGAATTTCCACAAGTTCAAGGGAAAGAACTCTGTCCAGCAGAATACTACCTTTAAGAAAAAGGGTAAGAAGAAAGACAAAAAGAGAGATGGCTGCTTTACTTGTGGTTCCGATGAACATTGGGCAAACAAGTGCCCAAACAAGTACAAGAAGCCAGCACAGGACTCTAAGTCTGTGAATGTCACTCTGAGCAACAATGATGTAGCATCTGGGTATGGTAATCCGTTTACCATACTTTCAGTTTGTCAGTCCACCGATTGGTGGATTGACACTGGGGCCAATATTCATGTGTGTGCTGATGTGTCTTTGTTTTCTTCCTACCAGGTCGCACGAGATTGTTCCGTCCTGATGGGGAATGGCTCGCATGCTTCTGTTCATGGTGTTGGCACGGTAGATCTGAAGTTTACTTCGGGAAAGATCGTGCAACTGAAGAACGTGCAGCATGTCCCCGCCATAAGGAAGAATCTCGTTAGTGGCTCCCTTCTATGTAAAGAAGGGTTTAAGTTAGTATTTGCGTCTAACAAAGTGGTCGTATCTCAGTATGGACTATTTGTTGGAAAAGGATATGATTGTGGTGGTTTGTTCCGCCTTTCCCTAGAGGATTTCTGTAATAAAGTCGTGAACCAAATTCATTCTAATGTGAACAAATCCGAAGTTTGGCATTCACGTCTTTGTCACATAAATTTCGGTTGTATGACGCGGCTAGCTAAGATGGATATAATCCCTAGTTTCACTTTAGCCAAAGGCTCTAAGTACCATGCGTGTGTGCAAGCTAATCAACCTCGTAAGCCTCACAAGCTTGCGAAGGAGAGACACCTGGCACCTCTAGAGCTCATACATTCAGATCTCTATGAGATGAATGGTGTGTTGACTACAGGTGGAAAGAAGTACTCCATGACTCTGATTGATGATTCCACTAGATTCTGCTATGTGTATTTGTTAAATACTAAGGATGAGGCTCTACACTACTTTAAAGTCTATAAGGCTGAAGTTGAGAACCAACTTGAGAAGAAAATAAAACGAGTCCGGTCTGATCGTGGTGGAGAGTACTTTTCTAATGAGTTCAATTTATTCTGTGCGGAACATGGTATTATTCATGAGAGGACGCCTCCCTACTCATCCCAGTCAAATGGGGTTGCCGAACGGAAAAATCGTACTCTAACTGGTTTAGTTAACGCCATGTTAGATACATTGAGTTTATCCAAGGCATGGTGGGGGGAGGCTGTATTGACATCTTGTCATGTCTGAATAAAGTTCCCACAAAGGATAATGAGACTACTCCCTGTGAGCAATGGGAAAAGAAAAGAACTACACTCTCTTACTTGCGCACTTGGGGCTGTTTGGCGAAAGTCAATGTGCCGATAATCAAAAAGCACAAGTTGGGACCAAAGACCGTGGACTGTGTTTTTCTTGGCTATGCCAAGCATAGCGTTGGCTATAGATTTCTAGTGGTGAAATCTGAGGTACCTGACCAGAAGGTCGGTACAATTATAGAGTCTAGGGATGCTACATTCTTTGAGGATATTTTCCCCATGAGAGATATGCAAAGCAATTCTAGACTGGAATCTGATGAGACTCCTGAACCTACTATTCCGATGGAATATTATGAACATAAAAGTGATAAGAGTTTCACGGAGGATGACGAGGAAGCTCCTGTCAGGAGCAAGATACAGAGGACTGCAAAGTCCTTTGGTGATGATTTCCTCGTGTACCTCGTGGATGATGATACTCCCAGTTCCATTTCAGAAGTTTATGCATCTCCGGATGCTGACTACTGGAAGGATGCGGTCCGCAGCGAGATGGATTCCATCTTGGCTAACGGGACATGGGAGATCACTGATCGTCCTTATGGTTGTCGACCATTAGGATGTAAGTGGGCGTTCAAAAGGAAGCTTAGGCCCAATGGTACTGTTGAGAAGTACAAGGCTAGGCTTGTGGCCAAGGGTTATACCCAGAAAGAAGAAGAGGATTTCTTTGACACTTATTCACCTGTGGGTAGACTGACAACCATTCGAGTGTTACTCGCTTTGGCTGCCTCACATGGTCTTCTCGTTCATCAGATGGACGTTAAGACGGCTTTCCTTAACGGAGAGCTAGACGAGGAAATTTACATGCAACAGCCGGATGGCTTTGTAGTAAATGGTCAGGAAGGAAAGGTGTGTAAGCTAGTGAAATCTTTGTATGGCCTGAAACAAGTGCCTAAGCAATGGCATGAGAAGTTCAACACTACTCTGACATATGCTGGCTTTGTTGTGAACGAAGCTGACAAATGTGTATACTATCGCTATGGTGGGGCGAAGGAGTTATACTGTGTCTGTATGTCGATGACATACTGATATTTGGGACCCACCTCAAGGTCATTGAGGAGGTCAAGTCTTTTCTATCTCACAACTTTGAGATGAAGGACCTGGGTGTGGCTGATGTTATCCTGAACATCAAGCTACTGAGAAATTCTGAAGGTGGAATTACACTTTTGCAATCCCACTATGTTGAGAAGATTTTGAGCCGTTTTGGATATTCGGACTGCAAAACTTCTGCAGCACCATATGATCCTAGCGCGCGGATTCGAAAATTCGAAGGCACGGCTGTAGATCAATTGAGATATTCTCAAGTGGTTGGTTCACTGATGTACCTGGCATGTGCTACTTGTCCCGACATCTCATTTGCTGTGTGCAAACTGAGCCGGTTTGTTTCCAATCCGGGAGATGTGCATTGGCATGCTGTTGAGCGAGTCATGCGCTATTTGCACGGTACTACGGACTATGGAATTCACTATTCTGGGTACCCGACGGTACTTGAGGGGTATAGTGATTCGAATTGGATATCTGATGCTGATGAGATGAAAGCCACAAGTGGACATGTCTTCACACTTGGTGGTGGTGCTGTTTCCTGGAAGTCTTGCAAGCAGACGATCTTAACCAGATCGACTATGGAAGCAGAACTCATAGCATTAGACACATCATGCGTCGAAGCAGAATGGCTTCGAGAGCTTTTGTTGGATTTGCCGATGGTTGATAAACCAGTGCCGGCTGTCCTTATGAACTGTGACAATCAAACAGTGATTGCCAAGGCTAAGAGTTCAAAGGATAACATGAAATTCACAAAGCACATAAGAAGAAGATTGAAATCTATCAGAAAATGAAAAAACTCCGGAGTAATAGTGTTGGATTATATCCAGACGGCTAAGAATCTGGCAGACCCTTTTATGAAAGGGCTATCACGGATTGTGATAGAAAATACATCGAGGGAAATGGGTATGAGACCCATGTAAGTTGCCATGGGGGTAACCCAACCTATGTGATCGGAGATCCCGTGAATTAGGACCTGGGAAAACAATCCAGCAGTCAACTGAGGAGAGTATCTTAATTAACCCACTCCGTTGAAGATGCACAATACTCTCAATTCTGTAAGGCAGGCTGACTTTTGTCTTAATGTGTTCCAAAGCTTGTGTAAGCAAGATGCTAACATACAGAGTATTCTTTAGAGGAACACACCTATGTGAGCCCGACTACCGGTCACAGTCTATGAGATTGGGGAATCTCTATTAAGCTCATGAGAAGGTACAGAGTATGACTAATAAGCTCCACCCGTGGGGTTTAGCCTTCGGCAGCCATGTATGAACTGACAATAGGCGAAACTTCTGCACGCCAAACTGACAATTCAAGGGATAGCCCATTGTTCAGTTGTGAAGAAGTCTAATCCTGTTACTCTAGGTGGAAGTTCAACTTAACAGTCTCCACTGAAAATACTGGTATATCAAGCATTGTTTGGAACAGTTGACAAATTTATGTGCCTCGAGATCTGGTGGGGGATTGTTGGATTATGGATGGGCTTAGGCCCATATAAGACACTAATCCCTGGTTAATCTTGAGGCCCATGTATGAGATGACAGGTGGTGGAAAATTTAGTCCCACCTTGCTAGTTGAGGAGAGTTGAGACCCCTTTATAAGGGCTGCTCTACCACTTGCCATTGGGAGCTTGGGAAGAGGAGTGGTACACGCGCGTTCCTCTTCCTCCGCCGCCTGCCTCGCCACGCCTCGCCTCATCACGACGCGCGCGCGCCGCGGGTTGCGGGTTGCGGGAATGAGCCGAGCCGAAGCTTATTTTTGCCGCTCAGGAACGAAATAATTAATCAAGGATTAATTAACGCGCGCGCGCTGCTGTCCAAGACATTGGACTATGGGCTCACTTGCGTTGCCTCGTCGACCCCTTGCCGGGGGTGTGACTCTTGTCGGGACCCGCGTTGCCAGGATTCGTCGACCCCTTGCCGGGAGTGCGACGCTTGCCGGGAACAACGACTCCCTTGCCGGGAGTGGGCCGACTCGGTCGTGGGCCTCCGCTCACTCACTCCCTCTCGCTTGACCTAGCCGTCATCTACTGTTCCTCACTTTGTGCTGTCTTCGGCGATCCCATCTCGACGACCGCATGCACGGCTGGTCGGGAGAGCAGGTGCCTCCGGAACCCTGTCGTTCGAGATCCTGCCCGGGAGAACGGCAATAAGGTTTTTGGGGAGCGTCTCGACGCGACTGCTCCCGATCCGTCCCCAACTCTGTTCGCCTTTGCTTCCACTACTTCCTATGCATCGACACCATGGCCGCCGCCGCCGCCGCTAAGAAGAAGGCCACGGACGACGCCGAGGCTGCTGCTACAGCCGCCGTGTTGGCCTGGCCAACCGGAAGGTATGATCTGCTCATCCCTCGTTTACTCATACTTATGCTAGCCGTATATGTGCTGCTCATAGAAGGTTCGATTCTATGTTCTGTACGTGCTAGTATGCTTAGGTATTGCTATGAGATGCATACCGTTTATGCCATGCTTACTGTTTATTCGTAGATAAATCTAATCGGAAAAGTGCTAATATTTCCAACAGTTGCACGTATAGCCTACGTCCATATCTAGAGTCCTAAAACAACCGGAGTGTTCTGAATTGAGATTTGACGGTGCTCATGATCTCCCTCCTTTAATTTTTGGACCTGTTGGTGGTGACTGGCTCTTGTCGTGGCTTGACCGTTGCTTGTGCGAGCATGGTCTTCATTTATGTGACATCACAAGTCAAGACCGTGTTATGTAACAAGCAAAGGAGATAAGGACGTGGCCGACAAGATTACAACAGGTGGGAATATCACAACCTGACTGTGCATGAGCCATGTAGCATGCACTCAACATTTAGGATTTGCCCCCAATTGTGCTACAATACACCGATGATACTCTCATCATAGCCCACTCAAACTAATCAGACATCCGCCATGCACATAAAACACATTTTCCAGGACTTCTTCCTTGTGAACGGCCTCGCTTCAAAATCTAAAAAATAACCTTCGTCACCTTGCACACTAACGAGAAGCTAACCCAAACCACACCTTTAACCCCCCAGCTACCCCATTTCCCCCCTTTCCCTAAACCCACTTTTGCCTTCCCTACAAACTCTTCTTCTGCCTTCTAATCCATTATCGCTAAATCCATCAAATACCTCCTTGGACGGTTTGTACGCATGCTAAACATAGGAGCTGGACTTAATTTTTTGCGGGATAACATAGGAGAGACTAATCCTAGTCTCCATTCTAGGCTTGCTAGTTACGTACTCCTTTCGTCTCAAAATAAGTGTCTTAACTTAGTACTAATTTTAGTATAAAATTATACTAAAATTAAAACACTTATTTTGGAACGAAGAGAGTACTATATGATGGTCTTTCAATTGTCGAAAAAGTTATGAAAATCCATCGAATACCTCCCTGGATGGTGTGCATGCATGCAAAACAACGGGACAGACTAATCCCGCTCTCTTCTGTTCTAGACTTACTTACGTACTAAAACTTGCGCCACGGTCTGGCACTGTAAGATCAAATATGTTGACTAGAGGGGGTGAATTGAAGATTGCGACAAATTCTTCTAAAAGCAAGTTCTTTAAAGAAAAATAGAGTAAGCCAGAAGTAATATAAAGAGTATGGCAAAATACATTACAACTTCTGACGAAACACTACTACTAAGAAAAGAGAAACCAACGTAAGAATGCGGTCAGAACTGAGATAAATACATCATTACAAAGGAAAGGTTGATGACTAAGTAACAATACAAATAGACAAGTCTAACAAAGAGGCATGGACACTACAATATGCTGAAATTTAAGATGGGCTCTAGGTCCATATAGCAATTTCTGAAAAATCTTTAAGGGTCCATGTGGGTTATATGGCACTAGGTGTAGTGGAAAGTTTAGTCCCACCCCGCTAGTGGAAGGAGAGTTGGAGTGGTTTATAAAGGTTGCGGGATTGAGCCGAGCCGAGCTCACATCTACGCGCTTATTTTTGCCAGTCACTAACGGACGGCTGCGTCTATATAAGTGTGCGGTGTCTTCTAACCCTAGCCGCCACGAACAGATCCCCTTGCTGCTGCTGCCGCCGGTGACTCCATCCCGTCCGCCGCGTACACGGTCGACGGGATGAGGGGCGAATAGGTTTTTGGGCAGCGATTACGCGACTGCTCGCTTCCGATCGTCTACTTTCTCTACGTCCGCGTCGCCTTCATCATCACCATGTCCACCGACGCCGAACGTGCCACCGCCGAGAAAGCTGAAGCCGACAAGAAGGCCGCGGAGGACGCCGCTGCCGCCACCAAAGCCGCGGCCTCTGCATGGCCTACTGGAGGATATAACTCGTTTATCCCGCTCCTACTGTTTTCTGTTTTAGCCATGCTAGCGTTATATGTAGATCTTTCTGCAATTAGCGTAGTATGTGCTAGCTTGACTGAATACCAGTATGTGTTTATTTGTGTCAATGTCGTGCTAGTGATTTACTCATGGATTAATTTAATCGAGAAATTGCCTATTTACTCAACACAGTATAGGGAGATTGAATACAAAATACTTCCTCCGTTTTTAAATATTTGTCTTTTTAGAGATTTCAAATGGACTATCACATACAGATGTATATAGAAATATTTTAGAAAGTAGATTCACTCATTTTGCTCCGTATGTAGTCACTTGTTGAAATCTTTAGAAAGACAAATATTTAGGAACGGAGGGAGTGGAACATAGAGACATGCAGGGTGGGGAGGGTGCGGCCAAGGGGGAGAGGATTTTTTTTTACTCTGTGGGTGGGCGGCCAAGTATATTTAAGAGTCTGGACGACCAAGGAGGATAATTGTTAATCCTCTAAAGCTTTTAGGTGATTGGTTAGGTACATGTTAGAGAAGTAAAAATGAAATTTTACTCCTCTTTAACTTTTTCGGGGATCGGTTTAAGATGCTTCAAGGCTTTCAACAATGCATGGTGTTTAGAGAGATGCTTAGCAAAATAGGCTGAGTTGTTTTCAGGCACTAGTGCTTATCTCTACAGAAGGGTACTTAAATTAATCATCTATCCTTTACATATAAGCACGATGCTTAAAAAAATTGGTTTATTTCTCTAGGTACTTCCTAAGCACCTTGCATTGTACAAGGCCTAAGGGCTCCTGTGAGGGAAGATTAAATCTTATATTTCCGAAAAAAGGTTGCCCCCCGCTTTGTATTACAAAGCAACCATCACCGATACAACCAATGATAGGTGCTGAGATGGAAGTAGCACAATCACGCCCAAAAAAAACAAAAGAGAAACTACAAAAAGAAAAAATGCCAAGAACGAATAACAGTGAGAGAACAATGCAATTCATGTAGCTTAGATATTTTTGGTTGAGACATACGGAAACAATATTTACAATGGGAAAAAGGTAAATTTAATAGTAATCCAATTTTCCTTTTTAATATATAAAATTAACAAGTTCAAATTAAATAGCACATTAGTTCGATGTCTGTATAAAGAAATAGATTTTCCCTATTTCCAAAAAATAAAACCAAAAAGGTCAAATTAAAATAACAGAGCAGTTCGATGCTCATTAAAACTTTTGATTTTTCTCGTTTCTAAAAAATAACCAATTCATGGTGCAGGTTAGAAAAGTAAAAGTGAAATTTTACTCCTCTTTAGCTTTTTAGGGGATCGGTTTGAGATGCTCCAAGGCTTTGAACAATTCATGGTGTCTAGAGAGATGCTTAGTAAAATAGGCTGAGTTTTTCTCAAGCACTAGTGCTTATCTCTACAGAAGGGGTACCTAATTAATCATCTATCCTTTACATATAAGCACGGTGCTTTTAAAAAACCCGGTTTATTTCTCTAGGTACTTCCTAAGCACCTTGCATTGTACAAGGCATAAGGGCTCCCGTGAGGGAAGATTAAATCTTATATTTTCCTCATGAACATTGATTATATATAGCTTTTAATAGTTCTTATAGATGATCTAACCCAATATGATTGGTGGAGCTATCGGGACTTCAGGCATGTCCACAATCACTAGATCAATAAGAGTTGGACATCCATAACTTTGAACAACATACATTGTGCTTGATGCCTACAACTTGTGTGTATGTGTAGTCGGCCATAACTACCATCCTCACATCCAATCCAATTTTAACACTACTACCCTGACCTTACATGGCGCTCACCTAAGGTAAGAATTTTTGCACTGCTCCTCTGTCTATGTCCAAGCACTATGTTCACAACAAAGAGCACTGGGGATCAACGGCCTGAGAACCACACTTGTGGCTTCACCGTGCCCGCGACGCTCCCATGGGCATTCAGAACCTTGGCTTTTGGTGGAGAAGTGTGTTTACACCATGATAGGTTGACATTGTCGAGATAGATGTCGTGGCGTCAACGGCCAGCCACTCGTCATCGCCTTTCATGTTGCGGATGTCAACGCTCCCATCAACATGCTCAATGAGACGGTAGGAGCGGAAGAGAAGCGCAAAGTAGGTGCGCCAAGCGTTGTAGGAAGGGGAGTCGAGCTCGAGGATGACGGGAACATGGTCCTTGATGGGAAGTTTGTTGAGACGGTCGGAGGTGAACGCAAGGATGGTGGTGGAGCTGCTGAGGGAGGAGTTGGATCCCACCATGATGATGCAAACGGCGGCGGCTGGGGGAAGGCTTTAGGGTTTGGCGGCAGCGGTGGCTTGGGAGAAAGCAGCGGTGGCGGCCGCGTGTGAGGGTTAGGGTTTTGGTGCGGCAACGGCGGCTTGGGAGAAGCGGCGGTGGCGGCGGTGGCTTGGGGAGCAAGCAGCGGCGCCAGGAGAGAGGAGGCGGCCGCGGCGTGAGACGCGGCGGCGGCCTAGGGCAGAAGCGATGGAGATCGGTAGAAAACTGATACCATGTAGAAGACTATAGGATGCAACTCGATTGTATTCATTGGAGTCTGTTACAATATATACAGGTGGTGTCTTGCGTGATAAGCCAACTAACTCTACAATATCTCTAGGAATCAGCTTTACAAGGTTAGAGATAATATGAGAATCAGTCGGTAATAAATACAGAGATATCACGGTTCAACAGAGAAAACAATGATTTTCAAATTGCGACGAATCCGAACAAGAACCGTAGAAAATGGCACTCAGTTCGTCCTATTCACACTTGTAGAAAATCCATCCAGAATGTTTCGGCGTGCTCGAGATGAGGCGCAACACCAGCTGCGAGCAATGATCACAGTTGATGACCGGTAGAGGTACACCGACTAGTTGTTGGGAAATGGCTGAGCCCGGGTGACGGGGAACGGGACGATGTCTGTGGTCAATCGACGCTTGAGATGCAAGCGGCAAGAGAGGACATACCAAGAGGCGGCAGGGGAGCGGTCGAGGTGGATGCATGGTTTGGTTTCCGTCAAATCCCTCCAAAACGTAATGACACCTTGGTTGCGTCGAATCTGATGGTGGCGGTGACTGCCGTAGTTCCGTCAATTTAGGCACCGCCAACGATGAGAACCGACTGAATCGAGGTGGGGGAGGAGCGCGGAAGGTGCTATGGGGAGTCGTCGATGGCTCGTGGTGGACGGCGGAGGCATGTAGGGCGACGCCAGAGTGGATGCAATGCAGGGTGGGGAGGGTGTGGCCAAGGGGGAGAGGAACGTTTTTTACTCCGTGGGTGGGTGGCCGAGTATATTTAAGAGTCTGGACGTCCAAGGAGGATAATTGTTACTCCTCGGGATCGGTTAGGTGCAGGTTAGAGAAGTAAAAGTGAAATTTTACTCCTCTTTAGCTTTTTAGGGGATCGGTTTGAGATGCTCCAAGGCTTTGAACAACTCATGGTGTCTAGAGAGATGTTTAGTAAAATAGGCTGAGTTTTTCTCAAGCACTAATGCTTATCTCTACAGAAGGGGTACCTAATTAATCCTCTATCCTTTACATATAAGCACGGTGCTTAAAAACGGTTTATTTCTCTAGATACTTCCTAAGCACCTTGCATTGTACAAGGCATAAGGGCTTCCGTGAGGGAAGACTAAATCTTATATTTTCCTCATGAACATTGATTATATATAGCTTTTAATAGTTCTTATAGATGATCTACCCAATATGATTGGTGGAGCTATCGGGACTTCAGGCATGTCCACAATCACTAGATCAATAAGAGTTGGACATCCATAACTTTGAACAACATACATTGTGCTTGATGCCTACAACTTGTGTGTATGTGTAGTCGGCCATAACTACCATCCTTACAGCCAATCCAATTTTAACACTACTACCCTGACCTTACATGGCGCTCACCTAAGGTAAGAATTTTTGCACTACTCCTCTGTCTATGTTCACAACGAAGAGCCACTGGAGGAAAAAGGGCCTTTGGTCGCGGTTCACAACTGCCATTAGTCGCGGTTGCGCAACCGCGACTAAATAGGCGCGACTAAAGCCCCCCCCCTTTAGTCGCGGTTGCTTAAGAACCGCGACTAAAGGCCCGTCCACGTGGGCGCCAGGCGGCCGTCGGGGCGGAGGACCTTTAGTCGCGGTTCTTCTGGCCAACCGCGACTAAAGGCCGCCGCAGGTTTAGGGTTTTAGCCCCCCCCCTAAACCTGTTTTCTGTTTAATTTGTATTGTTTTATTTCTTTTGTGCTTTATTTTAATTTTGAAGGAGTTTCACATATTCTACGGTACTACATACATGCATATGAATGTACAATTTCAAACAAATTTGAAATTAGAACCAAAAAGAATTCAAGAGGAATATACAATATATATTCAATATCATCGGATGACCATATACAATTTTGAACAAGTTTCCATACATAATTTAATGCATATAAAGTTCTACGTCCTCGTAATGGTGTTCTCCTTTAGGATGGAGGACTTCCCTCCTGAACCATCCAGCTAGTTCCTCTTGAAGTGGTCGGAAGCGAGCTTCTGGACTAAGCATCATCCGGAGGTTATTCCTCTGAGCATTGGTATCACTCGGAACCCGCTCAGAGGTGTATCTCCGGATCATCTCACAGACATAGTATCCACATAGATTGGTCCCCGCTGGCTGAATATCCTCACCATTCTTAGCCTTTGACCTTTTGAATTCTAGCTCTTTTTTGAATTCACCGACCTTTGTATCTACGAACCGTCTCCAAACCCTACGAGGTAAAGAAAATTAAATGAACAAGAGAGTTATTAGTTACTTGATATTAGGAAATGAACGAAATAGGCCGATCGATATAGAGCGCAAATGAATGAAAATAATTACTTCTGCAGCATTCTTCTCATGCCGCCCCAAAGATTTGGATCCTTATTCAGAGAGTCGTGGACGAGACATTCTGAGGTGTCAACTTTAATTACTAGCAGAATCCAGTGAAACCTGCGGACACGATACATGCACAGTACGTCATGCATAACTCATCGATTAGCCGGCCACATACCATGCATGGAGTAAACAAAAGAGAATGTGCTCAAGACAGAAACACTCACCCAAAATGGTAAGGAAATAGAATATCACTTTTGAGTTCCTGCTTTGTAAGAAACTGCCACAGGTCTGCCTCCATGTCGGCGGGGTGATGCTCCAACACATATCCATTAACGATGTGTGGGTCAATGAACCCAACATCATGGATGTTCCTTACTCTGCATTCCTTAATCTTCATTCTGCATGTATAATAGCGGACACAACAATATAGTTAGGACATATATATAGTGCAGGCAATATGAACGAGATGGGGTAGAAATAAATCACTTACAGAACGTAGCAACTGATGATAGATTTGTCGAGCTCGCGCAGATTGAAAAGCTGGAACAATTCACTCAGATGAATTTGTACATAGTAATGTTTGAAGTGTTGCTCATATCTAACTTCCGCATAAATATATTCTTTGGCGTTTTTATTTTTTATGTAACCCTTGTACCATTTCAGCAGACCTTTCATTTGTGGAGGTAGATCCTCTTCCTGCGCAGGCTCGACGAGAGGCCCATTCTTCACATATGTAATTACTACCTCCTTCACTGGCGCCTCATCAAGGCCTAACAGTTCACGAAGAGTAATACCTAAGTTGGCCGCTTGTTCTCTGGCACTCGTTACAGTCAATCCATGTGCTGCCGCAGCTGCTATGATATCGGGGTCATCCGAACCGGCGGCTTTCACTATAAGCGGGGCAATCGATTGTTTACTTTGTTCCCCGAGCTGGGCAACTCGTTTCCCTCTTTTTTTACTTTCTAATTCCGTTTTCTCGGCCTCCTCCAAGGCTTTGTTCTCCTGGTTCTCCGCCCGCTCTTTCTTCTCCTTCAACATGAGTGCCTGCCTACGAAGTTCACGTGCATAGTCGTCAGGCAGATTCTTCGCGGCTTGGGACGGTGTGCTCAAAAATGACTTAGCCCACTTCTTTTTCTCATCAGAAAATACTGGCTTGGGCTCGGGCTCTCTTTTCTTCTTGCAGTCCGCCTTCCATTTCTCATGATCAGCAGCCGCGGCCGCGGCAGTTTCCTCGGCACTACGTTCCCAAGGCCTTGTGGGGAGAGGCTTCAGTGATGGCTCCGGTACCTTTGTGGTCTTAGGTACATAAGGGTTCGGGTTAATAATCCAGGACTGCTTCTGCTTCTTTGCCGGAGGTGGATTGGGGGGCGGCGTCTGATCACCCGCCGGACGAGGACTGGGGGGCGGCGTCTGATCACCCGCCGGACGTTGTGGACTGGGGGGCGTCGGCTGACGTGACGGAGGTGTAGGTGAACCGCCACCACCACCACCACCGTAGGGGGGTGGACTTGTTGTCCTTGGCGCCTCGCCTGGAAACTTGATAAACTTCTTTTGCCATAGAATGAAATGGCGCTTGACATCTCCAAGTCTTTTCTCCCCTTCAGGTGTAGCAATGTCAATCTCCAGGTCCTCAAACCCTTGGACTATGTCCTCCACCGTGACACGAGCATAGCCATCTTGAATGGGGTTGTTGTGGTGGAGTGCTCCAGGTAAACATGGTAAAGCACTGTCGATGGCTACCTTCATGGACATGTTCCCGATAGGATAAT
>NC_041384.1:104308267-104309013 GCF_002162155.2 Triticum dicoccoides
GGTCGGCACATATAGAATATCGCCGTTTATGATGCCGAACATATGTGCTTCACCGTCCGGATCATAGTTGTCCATAATCGGGTCAGCTCTATCGTCCGCCATTATGCCAGTCCTGAAAACATGTAGTAAAAACAAATTAATTAAGTGAAGAAGGGGGGCGGTGGCGGTGGCGGTGGCGAAAGGGCAGTGGCAAAAGGAGGGGGCGAGGAAGGGGTGGGAGAGGGTGTCGCGGTAGAGCACGAGACGGGGCGGCAGACGACGGCGTCACGGAGAGGGAGGCGAGGACAACACACATGTATAACCCTCGCCGCCCCCTCTCGATCCCAAAAAAAAAAACACCGCGCGCATCGCCGCCCCCTCTCCGTATATGCGCGGGGTCGTGTACATTTTTTTAAAGCGGGATCGTTGTACATTGACGCGCGGGGTCGTTGTATATATTGATTATCAAGTTTTACTTTTTTTGTTGTTAATTATCAAGTTTTATATATGTTTTTTTGTTAATTATCAAATTTTACGGTTTTTTTTGTTAATTATCAAGTTTTAAGTTATTTTACCGTTTTTGTTAAACTAATTAACTAGTTAAAATTAAAAAGAACAAAAAAAAGAAAAAAAAAGAAAAAATTCAGGTGGCCCGCGGCGCCCCTCTCTCTCTCCACGATCTCGCTCTCTGTCTGAGAGAGGCGCGCGCGTGCGCGCGCGGCAGTACCGAGGCCGGCCGGCGGCGTTGAGGGCGGGCGAGCGAGGCG
>NC_041384.1:104309023-104420161 GCF_002162155.2 Triticum dicoccoides
CGAGGGCGACGGCGGGCGGCGTCGAGGGCGAGGGCGACGGCGGCAGGCCTTCGGCGCGGCAGAGAATCGGAGAAGACGAGAAATGGAGGCGACGGTTCGGGCCCTTGTATTTATAGCCCCCCCCTTAGTCGCGGTTGGGGAGGCGACCCGCGACTAAAGGGTAACCTTTAGTCGCGGTTGGCCAGACCAACCGCCACTAAAGGGTTTTTTGGCGGGTTTTTGCGTTCCCGCGCGCAACGACCTTTAGTCGCGGTTGGCCAGGCCAACCGCGACTAAAGGTATTTTTCAAAATACTTTTTCTTTTTCAAAGTCTTAAAAATACAAATAATATATCAAAAAAATCAGAAAAATAAAACTAATTCAATTCAATATGTTAAAAACACAAATATTATATCAAAAAATTCAGAAAAATAAAACTAATTCAATTCAAAATTCTAAAAATACAAATAATATATCAAAAAATTAAGAAAAATAAAACTAATTCAATTCAAAATGTTAAAAATACAAATAATATATCAAAAAATTCAGAAAAATAAAACTAATTCAATTCAAAATTTTATACGCCTAGGCAGGAGTACGACAGCGACGACAGCAGCGACGACGACCCACCATTGTCATTCCGTATTGCTGGTCCACCTTTACCCCACCTCCTGTTAGCTTGAACCATTTGCACCGGAACAAAGGGACCTTAAAGGAGGATCCATAGTCAAGTTCCCATATCTCCTCTATGTAACCATAATATGTGACCTTTTGCCCATTCTCGGTTGCTGCATTAAAGCGGACACCACTGTTTTGGTTGGTGCTCTTTTTATCTTGGGCGATCGTGTAAAATGTATTCCCATTTATCTCGTACCCTTGTAAAGTCGTTATAGTCGAAGATGGTGTCTTGGCCAACATGTACAGCTGATCTACAACATCATTGTCATTCATTAAATGTTTTCTCAACCAACTGCCGAAAGTCTCCATGTGGGCCTTCCTAATCCAGGATTCAGGCTTCCCCGGGTTGTCCGAGCGTAAAATATTCTTGTGTTTCTCAAAGTTCGGAGCCACCAAGCTGGAATTGGTCAGTACAGTGTGGTGTGCTTCAGTCAGAGAATGGCCGTCCATACATATCGTTGATTTCCTTCCGATCGTGCCTTTTCCACTTAGTCTCCCCTCGTGCCGCGATCGAGGAAGACCAATCGGCTTAAGGTCAGGAACAAAGTCAACACAAAACTCAATTACCTCCTCATTTCCATAGCCCTTGGCGATGCTTCCTTCTGGCCTAGCACGGTTACGAACATATTTCTTTAATACTCCCATGAACCTCTCGAAGGGGAACATATTGTGTAGAAATACAGGACCGAGAATGAAAATCTCTTCGACTAGGTGAACCAAGAGGTGCGTCATAATATTGAAGAAGGATGGCGGGAACACCAACTCGAAACTGACAAGACATTGGATCACATTGTTCTGTAATCGTGGTAGAACTTCTGGATTGATTACCTTCTGAGAGATTGCATTGAGGAATGCACATAGCTTCACAATGGCTACTCGAACATTTTCCGGCAGGAGCCCCCTCAAAGCAATCGGAAGCAATTGCGTCATAATCACGTGGCAGTCGTGAGACTTCAGGTTTTGGAACTTTTTCTCCGCCATGTTTATTATTCCCTTTATATTGGACGAGAATCCAGACGGGACCTTCATACTGCTCAGGCATTCAAAAAAGATGACCTTCTCTTCTTTGGTCAGAGCGTAGCTGGCACGACCTTGAAACCATTCCGGATGCCGGTCATCAGGGTCTTTCAAACGTTGCTGGTCCTGCCGTGCTTCCTTTGTATCATTTGTCTTCCCATACACGCCCAAGAAGCTTAGGAGGTTCACGCAAATATTTTTCATAACGTGCATCACGTCGATTGCAGAGCGGACATCTAGGACTTTCCAATATTCTAGCTCCCAGAATATAGATTTCTTCTTCCACATGGCTGCGTGCCCGTCAGCTCCCTTCGGAACTGATTGTCCGCCAGGACCCTTTCCAAAGATGACTTTCAAATCCTTGACCATATCAAATACCTCAGCACCAGTGCGTTCCGCAGGCTTCGGCCGGTGATCTGCCTTGCCGTTGTAATGCTTGCCTTTCTTTCTTACTGGATGAATTTTCGGAAGAAATCGACGATGCCCAAGGTACACGTTCTTCTTACAATTTGGCAAATGTACACTTTCAGTCTCATGTAAGCAGTGCGTGCATGCATTGTATCCCTTATTTGACAGTCCCGAAAGGTTACTAAGAGCAGGCCAATCGTTGATGGTTACGAAAAGCAACGCTCGTAGGTCAAATTCCTCTTCTTTGTGCTCATCCCACACACGGACACCAGGTCTGCCCCACAGCTGTAAAAGTTCATCAACTAATGGCCTTAGGTACACATCGATGTCGTTGCCGGGTTGCTTCGGACCTTGGATGAGCACTGGCATCATAATGAACTTCCGCTTCATGCACAATCAAGGAGGAAGGTTGTAGATGCATAGAGTCACGGGCCAGGTGCTATGGCTGGAGCTCTGCTCGCCAAAAGGATCCATGCCATCTGTACTTAGACCAAATCTTATGTTCCTTGCGTCAGCTGCAAAATCTTTGAACTCTCTGTCGATCTTTCTCCATTGCGTTCCATCTGCGGTGTGTCTCAACTCCCCGTCCGACTTACGGTCCTCTTTGTGCCATCGCAACAACTTGGCATGCTCTTTGTTCCTGAACAGACGTTTCAACCGTGGTATTATAGGAGCATACCACATCACCTTGGCGGGAACCCTCTTCCTGGGTTTCTCGCCCTCAACATCGTCACCAGGGTCATCGCCTCTGATCTTATAACGCAATGCAGTGCATACCGGGCATTCATTCAAATTCTCGTATTCACCGCGGTAGAGGATGCAGTCGTTGATGCATGCATGTATCTTCAGAACCTCTAAACCTAGAGGGCAGACAACCTTCTTTGCTTCGTACGTACTGGCGGGCAACTCGTTATTCTTTGGAAACATATTCTTCAACATTTTCAGCAAGTTTTCAAATGCCGAGTCAGCTACACCTGCCTGTGCCTTCCATTTCAGCAAATCCAGTGTGCAGCCCAGCTTTTTCAGACCATCATCGCATCCGGGGTACAACGACTTTCTGTGATCCTCTAACATGCGATCCAAATTCTCCCTCTCATTTTCAGTTTCGCAGCGTCTCCGTGCATCAGCAATGGTCCGACCAAGATCATCAACGGTCTCATCACGTGCCTCTTCTTCACCTTCACCTTCCCCTTCACCTTCCCCTTCACCTTCAGCATCCTCCATGAAAGTATCACCGAAATGAGCAAGATAGCTTTCATCGATGAAATCATCCCCTTCTTCATCTTCTTCCATTATAACCCCTCTTTCTCCATGCTTGGTCCAACAATTATAGCTTGGCATGAAACCGTGCCGAAGCAGGTGCAGGTGAACTTCTCTTGAGGAAGAGTAACCCTTCTGATTCTTACAGTCAACACATGGACAGATAACAAAACCCTTCTGCTTGTTCGCATTAGCCACTACGAGGAAATCTTTCAAACCCGTAGTGAACTCGCGGGAGAGTCGGTTACCGTACATCCATTGCCGATTCATCTGCATTATTATAATATAAAATATATAATTAACCATCATGCATTTGTTAAACTAACTAGCTATAAACAATAGAAATTAAACAATGAACAACACACATGCATATTTTATCAATGACACACATGCATGAAAGGTTCAAGTTGCTAACCGCGATCGAGGAGGAAAAAATAAATGAGGAACCTCAAGTGTGGCTCCAACACTTCATATCATGTCTGTTTCACGCTCTTGGGGCATTTCATCAAACACCTTGTGTGCATAAGAGGAACCAAAAGCAAACCTACACCCCCTTGTGAAGCTTGTGAAGAGAAGTGGCACCAAATGGCTAAGTGAGCGTGCTGAACTGGTATATATAGGGGAGGAGCTTTAGTCGCGGTTGGCCTGGCCAACCGCGACTAAAGGCCTTTGGGCACCTTTAGTCGCGGTTGGCCTGGCCAACCGCGACTAAAGCCCCTCACGTGCACCAGCTGGCCACCGAGCGCCCTGGGCCCAGGCCTTTGGTCGCGGTTCGTCTGCCGAACCGCGACTAAAAACTTCATTAGTCGCGGTTCCTACAGTTTCGCGACTAATGGGGCTGGACGGAAGCCTCTTTTTCTACCAGTGAGCACTGGGGATCAACGTCCCAAGAACCGTACTTGTGGCTTCACCGTGCCCGCAACGCTCCCATGGGCATTCAGAACCTTGGCTTTTGGTGGGGCAGTGTGCCTACACCAGGATAGGTCGACATTATCGAGATAGATGTCGTGGCATGGCACGCTATTGCTGCACATGATCTTGATAGCCTCTCGCTCGGAGGACGTCCCATGGATGTTGATGAACCTCGCGTCGGTTATGGCCACACCACCTTGCTGCAAAGGCAACCAATATAGTTTCAGTCATCAACCAATTGCCCTGAAGATGGAGCGGTCAATGTGTTGGTGACTGAGTTGAGTAGGTTTCCTTACCCGTTCTGGACAGTTTCCATGCGGGCAGTAGAACTGGTCGATGTCGATAGGATGTTGGACTTCAGTCATGTTGAGGTCCCTGAAAATGAATCCGCTCGCTTTGCCTTGCCCTCCCTGCATTCATAACATCACATATGTTATCAGGGGAATTAACAGTGGTATACACACACACACACACACACACCATCAGTTGATATCTATCTTTGAACTGATGCAAGGCACACACATGCACAACATAGAGAAGGCATGTGGATGCTGCTTCAGTGTTACCTGCCACGATTTGATCCTGACGCCGTTGGTCGTATTGAAGAATTTGCAGTTGGATACTGTAATCCTCTCCACCATCGCTGGGCCTTCACCAGCACCTCCAAGGCTTCCCACACTACATGACAAGATAACAAAAGGAAGAAGCTGCTTAGGTTAATGTATGCTACCAATCACTAGAGAAATTCATCAGCCCTTATGCACTTGGTCAGTAAGACCTGCATATATATATGCATGCATGGTTGTGCATCTGTACCTGATACCATGACCGGGCCCACACGTGATGTCGGTGACGTTCACATCGGTGGTTCCCGTTATAATCGACACGCAATCATCACCTGCGAGCACTCGTCCAATGTATGTCAGGAGTATTACAATGCACACACACTTGACGTCAAAGTGCAACACACATGAAGCAAAGGATTTTATCAAGGGCTAGCTGTTACTGTACCGGACTGGATGGAGGAAGAGTAGACGCGGACATGGTGGGAGGCCCCAATGGTGATCCCGTCCGTGTTGGGGCTGTCGCCGGGCGCGGAGATGGAGACGTTGTGCACCAGCGCCTGGCTGCACCTGTACACGCTGATGTGCTTGAGGGCGCTGTCCTTGAGACGTATGTTGGTCACCCGCAGGCCGTTGCAGAACGAGAATGACACCAGCTGGGTTCGTTACAATTACATGCACCTGAATTAGTTTTCGCGTGCGTACGTGCAGACATGTCTGTCTAAAGTCTAAACTGAAATGGGTATTTTTGGTTCGGCAGCTGGAAGAGGCGTTGCGTGTGTGCTTACCATTGGCCGGACACTGCATTTCTGTCAGAGACGAGAGGGGCAGCTGATCAGATTGTGGACAATGCGTGAAGATAGATTGAAGAAGCAACGGCTATGTTTGTGTGGGTTGTTGTTACCTTGTGGTTGTGGCAATCCCACCATGGGGCGCCCCGGCCGTCGATCTGGCCGCTGCCGTCCACCGTCAGGTTGTCCACCTCGTGGAAGGTCAGCACGCTTGACGATCTTAGCTGCCAGAGGGTGCTTGGCGCCACGATGTCCCCGTCCACCTGCAGAGCGACACTCCATCCTCGGTTTATACCGTCGGCGACTATACTGTACTTCGATAAGAGTACGGTCAAATCGTCGGTAGAAGGTAGGTGTTGGTTACCTGCATGGTGATGGGCGACTTGCAGGGCCCGTTGAAAGTGGCGTTGCGCAGCAGGAAGGTCCTTCCTGCAGGGACGTAGACGTTCGCCCCGCCGCTGTCCCTGCACGCAGATTCCCATGTCTCCTCGAACGCCTGTCGGTCACGAAGACGGAGGATGCAGATGAATGGGTCAGGAAGATCTGAACTGACCGGCAATGACCAAGAAGCATGAAGGTTGAGAATCATATGTAGGTCGAGGCTACGTTGTTGTTGTTATACCTTGGAATCATCCGTCTCGCCGTCCCCGGCGGCATGGAAAGCCATGACGCTGTATCGAGTCCCTTCCCCTTTCCACACCTTGGTCGCCGCCGCCGCCGCGGATCGAACTGTGGCCGATACCACAAGAAGCAGCAGCAGCGGCAGGACGAGGAACAAGGAGGTGCGTCCTGCTGCTGCAACCCTCTGCCATTTTCAAGATCCGTGCGTCAGGCAAAGCAACATATAGATGATTAGAACGAGAATCTACTTTTCGATCGAGCTGGTGAGCAATGGCAGAGCAGAGCCGACGCGCATACCATGATGACCACCCACGCTGCCACTACGATCAGCAGCTGAATCGATCGGTCGAAGAAGAACTGGCCGAATGGGGATGCTAGCACCGTCGTAGTCGTACTGACGATACGGCCAGTCGTCTGTGCATCAATTTATACGCGCGCGAGCGCAGGCGTAGCAGCAGCAAATGGGGGAAATTGAAACCAAATCTCTCTCGTTTGTCGTACCAATAAAAGCCGTGGAAATCCAAAATCTCCATGTATTTAGATCTCGCATTGAAATTCATTGGATCAGTGCAGGAGATCGCGGCCGTCTGCCCTTTCCGGGTTTGGAAGAGGAGATGTAGCTGTGCGCGAGCCCCAAAATGCCATGCGGTTACCTCGCACAGCTGCTGCATGCATGCGCGCCATTTACAGAATGCAATCGCGGCCGTGTCGCGAATTTAGCCCCTTGGGGAGCAAGATACAGAGGATATCGTTGCTGCGGTGAGGGATCGGGCGAATGCATGCATGCACGTGAGCGCGGCTCTGGGCCGTGCAATCGCGAGATGGACGGCTTGGATGGCGCGGGCCGGGCAGCTAAGATCTTGCAGCATCTAAACGTACATTCGAATATTTTCAGAATACCGCGTACATTCGAGTATTTTCAGAATATCGCGTGTAATTTTTTTAAGGCAGAATATCGTGTGTATTATTTTTCACGCTTATCAATGAATGCTCCGCAGACACACTGACCGGCAACGTTTCTGGCGAGTCGTGATGGCTCACGTGTGTGTGTGTGTCAGCGAAAATAGTGTCGTACTTTTTAAGAAAACGATCGGCGCATCATTTAATGATTTATCTCGAATTATCAAATTTTTTCACGAGATGAATCATCCTATTATCTGCTGGAGCTAATTTCATTTCGTGTTTCATATCCATAGCTAAAGATAGAGAACAATTTAGAATATAAAATAAAAACTATTTAGTGATAAAACAAACAAGCACACATAAGAATATTCACCCCACGCTATTGCTTCCCGGCAACGGCGCCAGAAAAATGTCTTGATAACCCACTAGGAGATCGTTTGTAGCCTTCTTCGATAAATAAGAGTGTCGAATCCGAATCCAGCGAGGAGCTAAAGGTAAAACAAATATTCTCCCAAGTTCTATCGACCACCGATACAACTCTACGCACACTTGACGTTTGCTTTACCTAAAACAAGTATAAAACTATTTTGTAAGAATAAAACTATGAGTAATTTGCGAGATTAAAACTACGGATAAATTGTAAGGTAGTAAAAGTGGATAACTTTAGTCACCAAGAAAGTCATTTGTCCTTAGGTAATCGATAATTAGACCGGTAATCATTCATGCAATTTTACATGAGGGAGGGGCATGAGCTAACATACTTTCTCTACTTGGATCATATGCACGTATGATTAGAACTCTAGCAAGCATCCGCAACTACTAAAGATTATTAAGGTCGTAAAACTCAACCATAGCATTAAGTATCAAGTCCTCTTTACTCCCATACGCAACAATCCACTTACTCGGGTATGCGCTTCTGTCACTCATGCCACCCACCATAAGCGAATCATAAACATATTGCAACACCCTACAGCAAGAATCCCTCCGTTTGCACGACACAAAGGGCACCGTAGGATAACACCATAAATAAAATATACACTCATACCAACCAAGATCACGATTAAACCATTGGACAAAACGAATCTACTCAAGCATCATATGATAGCCAAATATCATTTTGGAAAATAATATATGGAGTTGAGCATCATGTTTAAGTAGAGATTACAGTGGGGAGAAGGGAGGTTACACTGCTGCATAGAGAGGGAGAGGGTTGGTGTTGACGGTATCAAGATTGTTGATGTAGATAGTTGTCACGATCCTTGCCCTGGCAGCACTCCGGCGCCACCGGGAGAGAGGGGGAGAGAGCCTCCATCCTTCTTCGTCCTTGGCCTTCCCTCTAGATGGGAGGAGAGTTCCCCCTCTGGTCCATGGCCTCCATGGCGGCGGAGGGGAGGGGAGGGCCGGGAGCCCCTCCGAGATTGGATCTCCCTCCCTGTTCTCTTCTGTTTCGCGTTCCCCAGATCTGGCCGTAACCGTTTCTTATATTCCGGAAGATCCGTAACTCTGATTGCACTGAAATTTTAACATGATTTTTTTCCGGATATAAGCTTCATTGCGCCCGAAGTAGAGACCCAACCGACATTCGAGGAGCGCACAACCCACCAGGGCGTGCCTTGGTTTCTTGTGGGGGCCGTGGGCCCCGTTTGCGTTGATTCTAAGTCCCAAAAATCACGTATATTCCAAAATAATTCTCCGTAAATTTTTATCGCGTTTGGACTTCGTTCGATATGGATATTCCGCGAAACAAAAAACATGCAAAAAATAGGAACTGGCACTGGTCACTGGATCAATAGGTTAGTACAATAAATCATATAAAGTGTTGCCAAAAATATGTGGAAGTTGTGTAATATTGGCATGAAACAATAAAAAATTATAGATACGACGGAGACGTACCAACCTCCGGGTTGAGTTGGGTTTCAATGGTTGATGTCTTATTGGGGTCCGTCGGATGTACTTGGAACTTGACGGTTTCATCAACAGGTTTGAAAGATGTAGACTTGGGTCTTTTGCTGAGGGTGACATCATCCATGTCCACTACTATTCGTAGCATGGTCAACTCTTCGGCTGCGAGAGCCTCACATAGTGCCTCGAGGACCAGGTGAAAGTGCAACTATCCCTGGGTGGTTTTGGTAATTCCTAACAACATATAGCTCATTGAGCTAATGCTATTTCAAGATAAATATTTCAGAAAAGCTCAATGATTGGCATGGCATGGATTAGAAAGTGGACCCCTCAAAATGCTAAGAACAAAAGATTGGCTCAAGCTCAAAGCACAAGACTCTACATTTTACTTTTAGTGATCCAAGATCACATTGAGTCCATAGGAAAAGCCAATACTATTAAAATGGGGTGAGGAGTTGCTTAATGAGTTACTTGCTCAAAATGCTTAGTGATATGCTCCAAAAACCCTCAACTACTTTCTCATATCCACATATGTCCCAAACCAAAAGTCAAACTCGGCCCCACCGAAATCTTCTATCCGGCGCCACCCAGTTCACTTGACATAGCCACTGCCACAAACCCCTAGTCAATTCGGTCTCACCGATAGGGATCTCGGTCTCACCGAGATGGAATTGCAACCTCCCTATTTCCCTTCGTAACGTTTCGGTCCAACCGAGATGAGCGATCGGTCCCACCGAGATTACAATGCAAACTCTCTGTTTCCCCTTCGTAATGTTTCGGTCTAACCGAGATGAGCGAATCGGTCCCATCGAGTTTGCCTGACCAGCTCTCTGTTTGTCTATTACCAAAATCGGTCCCACCGAGTTTGGGTAATCGGTCTCACCGAGATTATGTTATGCCCTAACCCTAATGGAGTCGGTCCCACCGAGTTGACATGTCGGTCCCACCGAAAATCCTAACATTCACATTTTGAACTAAATCGGTCTGACCGAATTTTATAATTCGGTCCCACCGAGTTTGGTGATTTGTGTGTAATGGTTAGATTTTGTGTGGAGGCTATATATACCCCTTGAGGGAGTCCTAGATTTGGGGGTGTCCGGACAGCCGGACTATATCCTTTGGCCGGACTGTTTGATTATGAAGATACAATATTGAAGACCCCATCCCGTGTCCGGAAGGGACTTTCCTTGGCGTGGAAGGCAAGCTTGGCGATACGGATATGAAGATCTCCTACCATTGTAACCGACTTTGTGTAACCCTAACCCTCTCCGGTGTCTATATAAACCGGAGGGTTTTAGTCCGTAGGACAACGTACACATCAACAATCATACCATAGGCTAGCTTCTAGGGTTTAGCCTCTTCGATCTCGTGGTAGATCTACTCTTGTACTACCCATATCATCAATATTAATCAAGCAGGACGTAGGGTTTTACCTCCATCGAGAGGGCCCGAACCTGGGTAAAACTTCGTGTCCCTTGCCTCCTGTTACCATCCGGCCTAGACGCACAGTTCGGGACCCCCTACCCGAGATCCGCCGGTTTTGACACCGATATTGGTGCTTTCATTGAGAGTTCCTCTGTGTCGTCGCCATCAGGAAGGATGCCTCGCCCCGTCTTTAAAGACGGCACCATTGCTAAGGGAGCTTTGGCTGTCGGCCAAACCCTCCGGCTAGGTGGTTTTCTTATGACCGCATGTTCGGCTTTTGCGCCGACGATGACCTCTCGAGCCATCGAAAACAATCTTCATGTCAGCTCGGAACTCGCCGAGCAGTTAGATTCAATCGAGCTCTCCTCCATAAACGAGCTCTTGGATCGCTTCGCCGCCCTGGGAGTCGCCACGGATTACGACCAGATTGGGCCTAAACCCGATCTGAGAGAGATTAACTCTCCCCAAGTCACCCATCACGTTGCCGTGGTAGAGGGACAGTGCGGCGACCCTTCATCTATCTTAAGGACTCGCTACATCCGGATTCCCGATCCCTCCAAGCCGGATACCCGCGGAGGGGAGGATATCACTCAAGACCTGAATTTAGAGTCAGGCGACGGGCTGGATTCATTGGACAACATCCAGGAATCCAATTTTTCGAGTTCGAAAATTCCTCGGCCTCTGAGCCTTAGATGGGGTGAGGCTTCGGATTTAATTCCACCCACCCACCCCAACATAAGCGATCTATCCAAAATCAGGCAAGAACCCGATGAAATAGTACATCATTACTGGGCCAGATTCCTCTTGGTTAAGAACAGGCTAAGGGACTGCCGCGAGGAAGAAGCAATCTCAATCTTCTACAATAATTGCACGGACAAGGGAATACTCAACGCCATAAGTCGCCGTGATATTACACGCTTTGCTGACTTGGCATCCATTGTACGAAAGTACTGTGCGATGGAAAGCGCCTGGAAAACCGAAATAAAATTTTGGGACAATCCGGCCCTGAATACAAACGCAGTCTGAAATAAAAGGGTGCATCATCACCAGTCACCCGGGTCAAGCATTAAAAAGCAAAAACCCTCTATAGGGCATGGAACTGTACTAGAAGGATTGCTTAATGGACCCTGTAAAATTCACAGTATAGAGGACGCCACACCAACTCACAGCCTCAAAGCATGTTGGATACTCCGGCAAGTGGCCAAAATTGGCGAAAATCTCCTAATTCCGGAGGCCACAGAAAGCCACCCCAGAGACACCAATACGGTATTAACAATCTTCAAGACTTTCGCATCAAATAATATGCGAAAAAGGACACTCCGCAGCCTTGCCGAAGTCTACCAAGTAGCAACAATAAACCCATGGAGTGACACGGCTATTACCTTTAACGCCAGTGATGAACCTAAATCCCGAACAGCCCGAGCACCAGCCGCATTGGTCCTCAGTCCAATAGTGAACGGCTTTCGTCTTACCAAGGTACTCATGGACGGCGGCAGCAGATTGAACCTCATTTATGAGGAGACCCTTCAAAAATGGAAATAGACTAGAACCGCATTGAGTGAAGCAGCACAACCTTTAGAGGAATAATCCCCAGTCGGGAAGCGCGCTGTACAGGAAAAATCACACTAGATGTGGTGTTCGGCACGCGGGATAATTACAGGTCCGAAGAGGTCACGTTCCAGGTGGCTCCGTTCAGCAGCGGTTATCACGCTTTGCTAGGGCGGGAAGCGTTTACAATCTTCCAAGCAATACCCCATTACGGGTACATGAAGCTCAAGATGCCCGGGCCTAACGGGATCATCACTCTCGTTAGTGATCTGGACATAGCACTTCGCACCGAAAACAAGACAGCCACACTGGCCCTCGAGGCACTATCTGAAGCCCTAGCGGCTGAGGAGCTAACTGCGCTGCACTCTACGGTGAATAGGGACGATGTGGTACTCGACAAAAGATCCAAGTCCACCTCCTTTAAACCAGCGGACGAAATAGTCAAATTCCAAGTCCATCCAACAGACCCCAATAAAACAGCTTCCATCGGGGCACAGTTAAACCCTGATGTCGATGCCGCATTGCGAGAGTTCCTACGAGAGAACTGGGACATTTTCGCCTGGCACCCTTCAGACATGCCAGGAATCCCACGCAGGCTGGCCGAGCACAGCTTAAATATCCAAGCAGAATTCAAAGCTGTCAAACAGGCTCTTCGGCGTTTTTCCGAACCTAAGAGACAGGCCATGAGAGAGGAGCTAGCAAAGCTATTGGAGGCCGGATTCATCAGAGATATAGAACATCCGGACTGGCTAGCAAACCTGGTGATGGTACCAAAGAAGGATAAATCCTGGTGCCCGTGTGTTGATTTTAAAGACCTTAACAAGGCTTGCCCAAAGGATCCCTTCCCCCTCCCACGCATCGATCAAATTATCGACGCTACCGCATGACACGATTCGTTGTGTTTCCTCGACGCATATTCTGGCTACCATCAAATCAAGATGGCAGAACCAGACCAAGCCGCAACGACATTTATCACACCATACGGGCCATTCTGCTTCAATACAATGCCCTTCGGGCTCAAAAACGCCGACGCAACATATCAGCGCATGATTCAGACATGTCTGGCAAGCCAGATCGGCAAAACAGTGGAGGCATATGTAGATGATTTGGTCGTCAAAACAAGATATGTTGAATCTCTAGTAGACGACTTGAGGCTCACATTTGATAACCTCTGAACATACGACATCAAGCTCAACCAGGAAAAATGCGTTTTCGGCGTTCAGCCAGAAAGCTCTTGGGCTTCATCGTATCCGGTAGAGGAACTGAAGCAAATCCGGCCAAGATCCGAGCTCTGTCGCAACTGGATATCTGAAAGGACCTCAAACAAATACAAAAGTTAACCGGATGCGTGGCGGCTCTAAGCCGCTTTATCTCCCACTTGGGAGAAAAGGCCCTACCCCTTTACCGCCTTCTTCGGCGCACCGAACACTTCAAATGGACGGATGCAGCCACGGCCGGACTCAACGAAATAAAAGCCATACTGGCAACAAACCCAGTCCTGGCCGCACCAAACATTGGCGAACCAATGCTATTATACATTGCAGCAACACATCAGGTTGTAAGCGCAGTGCTCGTCATCGAACGAGAAGCGGACGGACACAAATTCCCCCTTCAAAAGCCGGTCTATTACATGTCCACTGTCCTCACTCCCTGCAAATCACGGTACTCACATTATCAAAAGATTGAGTACGCGGTATTCATGGCATCCCGGAAGCTATGACACTACTTTCAAGAGTGTTCGATAACAGTAGCCTCGGAAGTACCACTTAACGATATTATAAACAACCATGACGCAACGGGCCGGATTGCAAAATGGGCCATTGAGCTCCTCCCATTCGACATAACTTATAAGCCACGACGAGCCATCAAGTCGCAAGTCTTGGCCGACTTCGTCGCAGAATGGACGGAGGCCGAACTCCCTAAAGAATACGTCACATATTCAAATTGGATCGTGCATTTCAACGGCTCCAAGATGTTGGCCGAACTGGGGGCTGGCGTCGTTTTGACGTCCCCCACAGGAGATACAGTTCAATACGTACTACAGATTATGTACACGGACTCCAACAATGCAGCTGAATATGAGCCCCTTTTACATGGTCTCCGGATGGCAGTATCCATGGGCATCCAACGCCTAGAGGTGCGCGGGGACTCGAACCTCGCAATATCCCAAATCAACGGAGACTTCGATGCCAAGGATCCAAAAATGGCATCTTACCGCAACGCCATCCTAAAAATGTCAGCTCGGTTCGAGGGGCTTGAATTTCACCATATAGCCCAGGAAAATAATCAGGCGGCAGATGTCCTGGCACGCATCGGCGCAAAACGCGATGTAGTCCCCCCAGCATCTTCTTGGAAAGGCTGTTCAAGCCATCCATAGTATGGGAAGGGGAGCCGAACAATAACATCTCGGACCCAACCGCACTACCCCACACCGAACATTCTGACAGAATCGGAGGCTCTGCCAATGAAATAACACCTTCAGCCCACGTAATAATGGCCGTCATCGCCCCGTGGACAGAACCATTCCTCGCCTACCTTACTAGGCAGGAACTCCCCGAGGACCAAAATGAGGCACGCTGCATAGTGCGGCGATCCAAAGCCTCCAGAGTCCACGAGGGAGAGCTTTATAAGAAAAGCACTACCAGAGTCCTTCAAAGGTGCATCTTCGAAGAGGAGGGGCGGAACCTCCTGGCTGAAATTCATGCCGGACTCGGTGGTCATCATGCTGCAGCCCGGTCCCTTGTAAGCAAGGCCTTCCGTACAAGCTTTTATTGGCCGACGGCCCGGGCAGACGCTCGGGACTTAGTCCAACGATGCACCGGTTGCCAGCTCTTTGCAAACCAAAGCCATATGCCACCCACCGCCCTCCAAACTATCCCCATTACTTGGCCCTTTGCGGTCTGGGGGCTTGACATGGTTGGACCCCTTAAAGGCGGAACCCACAAGCAAAAATACTTACTGGTCATGGTGGATAAGTTCACCAAATGGATAGAAGCCAAGCCTGTTAAGACGGCCGAATCCGGACCGGTGATAGACTTTATATCCAGGGTTGTACACCGTTACGGCGTCCCCCACAGCATCATCACTGATAACGGCACAAACTTCATGGCCGACGAGGTAAAACTCTGGTGCAAAAACATGGGCATCAAGCTCGATTATGCTTCCGTCTATCACCCACAAACTAACGGCCAGGTCGAACGTGCAAATGGTCTTATCATGAGCGGCATCAAACCCAGATTAGTGTGGTCCCTCAAGGAATCTAACACGCACTGGGTAGAGGAGCTCGACTCCGTACTCTGGGGGCTGCGGACCACACCGAATCGCACCACCGGATACACACCATTCTTTATGGTGTACGGCGCAGAGGCAATTTTGCCTTGCGACATAATTCATGACTCACCTCGAGTGCGCATGTACGAAGAAAGAGAAGCCGAGCTCGATCGGCAGGACAGCTTGGACGCATTGGAGGAGGAGCGTGACATGGCAAAAGCCCGTTCCGCATTCTATCAACAGCAGGCTCAAAGATACCAAAGTAGAGAAGTACGGGCCAAAAATTACAATGTTGGCAAATTAGTTCTACGACTACCGGACAAGAAAAAGGACAAACTCAAGCCCAAGTGGGAAGGTCCCTTCATAATTGACCAAGTCCTGACTGGTGGAGCGTACCGCCTGCGGGATGCATCGGATAACCGACTCGAGCCAAACCCATGGAACGCAGCCCGTCTCCGAAGATTCTATGCCTAGCGCCGGACTTTGTGTTCATCTCCTTCCTCTGTCCATTTTTATATATTTTCTGTCTTACATTTCTCTTCTTCTCTCTCTCTCTCTCTCTCTCTCTCTCTCTCTCTCTCTCTCTCTCTTATAGCCTCTAAAGGCTCATAAAGTAACGTGCTATCCGTGCTCATTAAACCTGGGGGCTTCTTTAAACAGAAGCTTATTCATACGGGCTTCATGCCCAACACATGTGTCACACTTCCGCATGTACCTTTTATTCACCATTATATGCATCGATATGACTTAAGTTTTGGCCAAGCTAGGTTGCCTGGCTCCTGTGCTTACCCCTACGTTCCCGATTGTTCGGCTAGGTGGTAAAGGGAGCACCTCTGCGATTGTTACTGCCGGGTCAGCCGGACGTGTACCTCAGACTGGGTGAAGCCGAAAGCTAGCGTTCTTAAGGGAATATTCAGTCGGTGAACTAAAGATGATCTTTTTTATTTTTATCTATATGCCCCCAGATGTTTTTCCTGCGTTTCTTTTCGCAGCATGGACATGCACCTTAGGGCATGCCTCCCAGGGAAAGGAACCCCTAACGGAACTATTCTCCCTGGAAGATGTTTCTTACTAACCATGTAATATAACATAAGTCGGGCACTTGTCTGTTCAAGCCCTAATGACCCCTACGTCTGGTCTCCATGCATTCCCCAGTTCCTATATAACCGCATGGGAATTCAGACACACTCCGGACCGTCAGGTCTCGAGGCTGAAGCGAAAAGGTCGGCCATGACAAATGATCTACAATCCGGCTAGAAGGCATTATAAATGTCAATTAAATTACATAGTCATTTTGACTGATTGTATTCCTCTTCAATACCATCTAACAGGCTGTCTAATTTACAGTCCTGCTGGGAATACTTTGCGACCAACTCTACTTGGCCGTATACTAAGCTTACAGGGATCTCCTTCCCATCGGGCCCTACAGGACCGACCTCGGCCATGTGGTTGGGGTCAACCTTTGCGTACCGCATCTTCACCATGGCCCAGGCCTCCCTAGCGCCTTGACGACATGCTGATATCTTCCACAATCGGAAGCACAGCCGTGCTCCCTTTAGCTTCTCCACAAGCTCTCCAAGACCTTCGGGAATGGAGACGGATGGCCACAGGGCCTGGGCGACGCCTTGCATCGCATGCCGAACTCGATCGAGCAGTTGCGAGAGCTCGGGAAGAAGGTCACCCGTAGAACCGGGTATCTCCTCTGCAGGATGACCTGTTAGCACACCTACAGACATTGCTCTGTTAGTCGACTTCCCCGCCGAACTTTCTTTCAAAGGTTCGTTCAAGCACTTACTAAATATGCCACGCCGAAGCCACTGATTCTCCTTCACGGAGTCTGACAGCTGGGCACGAACATCTTTCAGCTCGACGCCCAGCTTGGTGTTGGCATCTTGGAGATCGTTTTTCTCCCGCCTCACCTTTGTCAGCACCTTCTCACCAGCCTTTAGCTAGCGTAGGAGGTGTTGCCTTTCCGGATTCAATCCGGCGCCGTCTGCAATTTCATTTGTCAGATTCGCACCAATGCCGTGCTTCACAAAATACTTATCTTTCGAAATGTATATTACCAGAGGGGGTCTCCTTGGGCTCCCCTGCCACGGCTAGTGCGGCCTCAAGTTGGGCTTTGCACTCTTCCAGCTCCTTGGACAGTAGGGAATTCTTTTCTGTAAGAACCTGCATAACAAATGATCCTTAAATCAGTTATTCTAACTGTTTCAAGTCTCGGGGGCTACTGGTATATACATATAATTACCAGAATTTTCTTACCCGTATGTCTTTTACATACTGCTCCGTGGCTTTGCCTAGACCATTTTGAGCGGCACGGAGGTACGCATCTCCTGAGTTGAAGGCATCTAATGCCCCTTGGGAGAAACAAGCATCGCGAAGAATTGCCCGGCGACGCCTGTGGTTCATGGCACTCTCCACCTCAGAGTTGGTGGCAGACAACCCGTCCACATCCTCCGTCGGAGGAGCGTCTGGCGCGCGCCTTGCGTTCGCCTCCACCTTCGGACCAGGCTTTGGAGCCTGGCTGGTGGAGGCGCGATTGGCAACCTCTCCGGATATAGTCCGATGAGGTCTCTTTGTCCTGAAAAGAGCGCGAGTGTCAATATGCCTCGAAGGTATACCACCTGGGATAAGGGGGCGCGCCATACCTTTGCGCTGACGCCTCGGTCCGGACTGCACTTCTTTTCTGCCCGCGGGGCCCTACGACCCCTCGTTGGCTTGTTGCCGCAGGTTCGGCCTTCCGCCTTAAAAACCTCCCCTGCAAAGTTCGGTCGCAATCAGGAAACTGAACACGAGTGGGCGGACACCTATTCGGGGTACTGGGACTTCGATCTCAGGTACCTGGGGGGTCAGGATTAGCCCTGGGTAATCGGCCGTAATGGCCACCAAGGCGTTGTCCTTGCTCAATTGATGGAACACTCCATCAATCAGCTCCACATATATGTCCGGATCCTCTTGAGAGGCCGGGTTGAGGGACCGTCCTGGGTCCTTGGGTTATGGAGGAGGGCTGCTTATTTCCTTAATAGCCCGGCGCAGTTCCTGTGTTGAAGTCGTCAGACTGAATATTTAACAATGGGAATACAAAATGGATGGACAAGTAAATATGGCCGCTTACCCAGCTTGGGGATTGTGCATGGAGAATCCCCCCTGAGGGTTGACACGGAGAAATTCCTCCTCTTCTCCCTTATACAAAGTGGACAAGATCTTTAGTAGAGCGGCAGCTGAATCCGGCCCCTTACGGCCGTAGCGGGTGGCGTCGTCCTCCCCGTTGAAGTCCCACATGGGGTGGCTTCTATACTGAAGCGGCTGCACCCCCCGCATAATGCATTCGGCCATAACCCCGATCATGGTTAGTCTGGAATGGGCTAACAATCTTATTCGGCCCATCAGGTAAATGATGTCCCTGTCACCTCCCCTCTGAGGGCTCCATGGGCGCCAGCTTAGGCGCTTCTTTAAGGGAGCACTGTTGAATTCAGGGAGGACGATCCGGACAGGATCCGGCAGCGGGACGTCTTCTATATAAAACCATTCCGAGGGCCAGTCTTCGGACGCCTTCTTTGGGGTTCCGGACAGATATCCGGTCCCGGCGATGCGCCACACTTCAGCTCCGCCCACTTGATACATTGACCCCTTCTTGGAACGGGGCACGAGGCAAAATAGCTCCTTCCACAGTCCGAAATGAGCTTCAACACCCAAGAACAGCTCGCAGAGGGCTACAAAGCCTGCGATATGCAATACTGAGGCAGGCGTGAGATTATGTAGCTGGAGGCCGTAGAACTCCAGAAGCCCCCGGAGAAATGGGTGGATTGGAAATCCGAGCCCCCTTATTAAGTAAGGGACGAGGCACACCCGCTCTCCTTTGGAGGGATTAGGGGCATTCTCTGCTTGCTCTCCACCGTTGTAGACGGCAAGACCGGCTCGAACCGGGACCATATAGGCCGGGGGGAGAAATCCCTTGGTCTGGAGCGTCTCTAGCTCGCTATGCGGGATGGAACATCTCTCCCAATATCCAGGCTTAGGGCTGGAAGGGCGAGGGGAGGAGTTGCGACGGCTGGCCATGGTGGAATGGACCTTTGTGGGATGCGCTCTGATGAACACTCGCGGAGGGGAGAAGGTGTGGATTGGATCTAAATCCTCGTCCCCTTAAATAGGGCAGCTCATTTACGCGGCTAGGGGTGTGAATGTAAAAACACTCAGACTTTTCATATTCGTTTGACACGTGGGAAGCGGCCATTATTGGGCGTAGAATCCAAGGAGCACAAACATCTACAAGAAACCGGACTTGATTCAACAGGTACACCGAATTTGGAGGAGAACCCGCCTTGCAATGCCGAAGACAATTTGCGCGCCGGACTCATCGTCATTGAAGCCTGGTTCGGGGGCTACTGAGGGAGTCCTGGATTAGGGGGTGTCCGGACAGCCGGACTATATCCTTTGGTCGAACTATTGGATTATGAAGATACAAGATTGAAGACTCCGTCCCGTGTCCGGAAGGGACTTTCCTTGGCGTGGAAGGCAAGCTTGGCGATACGGATATGAAGATCTTATACCATTGTAACCGACTTTGTGTAACCCTAACCCTCTCCGGTGTCTATATAAACCGGAGGGTTTTAGTCCATAGGACAACGTACACATCAACAATCATAGCATACGCTAGCTTCTAGGGTTTAGCCTCTTCGATCTCGTGGTAGATCTACTCTTGTACTACCCATATCATCAATATTAATCAAGCAGGACGTAGGGTTTTACCTCCATCGAGAGGGCCCGAACCTGGGTAAAACTTCGTGTCCCTTGCCTCCTGTTACCATCCGGCCTAGACGCACAGTTCGGGACCCCCTACCCGAGATCCGCCGGTTTTGACACCGACACCCCTCCACCCACTCTTCATTCATGGAGAGAGCCATCAGAACATGCCTACACTTCCAACATACATTTTCTGAGAGAGAACCACCTACACTTGTGTTGAGGTCAAGATATTCCATTCCAATTACATAAATCTTTATCTCTAGCCTTCCCCAAGTTGCTTTCCACTCAAATCATCTTTCTACCAAATCCAATCCTATGAGAGAGAGTTGAGTGTTGGGGAGACTATCATTTGAAGCACAAGAGCAAGGACTTCATCATCAACACACCATATATTACCTTTTAGAGAGTGGTGTCTCCTAGATTGGTTAGGTGTCACTTGGGAGCCTCCGTCAAGATTGTGGAGTTGAACCAAGGAGTTTGTACGGGCAAGGAGATCGCCTACTTCGTGAAGATCTACCCTACTAAGGCAAGTCCTTCATGGACGATGGCCATGGTGGGATAGAAAAGGTTGCTTCTTCGTGGACCCTTCGTGGGTGGAGCCCTCCGTGGACTCACGCAACTGTTACCCTTCATGGGTTGAAGTCTCCATCAATGTGGATGTAGGATAGCACCACCTATCGGAACCACGGATAAAAAAATCTTCGCGTCTACATTGCGTTTGCTCCCTCCAAACTCCTCCCTTTACCTTCATATGCAATTGTTTTACATTCAACTGCTATACTCTTAGAATTGCATGTGTAGGTTGATTACTTGAATTGTGCTAAGTTGCTAAAATCTGCCAAGACTTAAAATTGGGAAAAGGCTAGATTTTTATTTGGTCAAGTAGTCTAATCACCCCCCTCTAGACATACTTTTGATCCTACAAGTGGTATTAGAGCTTTGGTCTTCATTTGCTTTGATTTCCATAGCTTTTGGTGATCATAGCCTTGGTTTCACAACCTAGGAGAGTATGGCGTCTAGTGAGGGAAATTACCACCGTAGAGGTCCTTACTTTGATGGTACTAATTTTGCTAGTTGGAAGCATAAGATGAAAATGCATATTCTTGGACATAACCCCGCCGTTTGGGCTGTTGTGTGTATTGGCTTGCAAGGTGAATTCTTTGATGAAAGAGAACCGAACCATGAAGCTACCGCAAAAGAGTTGAAGATGCTGTAATACAATGCTCAAGCTTGTGATATTCTCTTCAACAGATTATGCCCCGAAGAATTCAACAAAATCAGTCATCTTGAGAATGCAAAGGAAATTTGGGATACTTTGATTGATATGCACGAAGGTACCGAATCCGTCAAGGAATCCAAATTGGATGTGCTTCAAAGTTAACTTGACAAGTTCAAAATGAAGGATGGTGAAGGTGTCGCTGAAATGTACTCTAGGCTTGCTCTCATCACAAATGAGATTGCCAGCTTAGGAAGTGAAGAGATGACTGATCGATTCATCATCAAGAAGATCCTAAGAGACTTGGATGGAAAATATGATATTGTGTGCACATTGATCCAAATGATGCCCAATTACAAATATCTCAAGCCAATGGAAGTCATTGGAAGAATCGTTGCTCATGAGATGTCACTCAAGGATAAGGAAGAGCTTCACAACTAGTCAAGTGGTGCTTACAAAGCCTCATGTCATGCTCCCACATCATCAAGTGAGAAACAAACCTTCAACGAAGAACTGAGCCTAATGGTGAAGAACTTCAACAAGTTTTACAAGAGTAGAAGCAAGGAAAGAAGTTCCAAGTCAAGGTCCTACAATTACAAAAGATCTTCTAGTCGTGAGCGCAATTGCTACAATTGTGGAAGACCCGGAAACTATTCCAATGAGTGTACGGCTCCCTACAAAAGAAGAGAATATTCTCCCAAAAGAAGAAGTAGAAGAGAAGAATCACCACCAAGAGAGAGAAGGAGTAGAGATGATCTTTATGAACGAAGAATATCATGGAGAAGCAAGGATTCGGAAAGGAAGGGCAAGTCATCAAAGAGCTACACAAAACGAAGACATCAAGCTCATGTTGGTGAATGGGTATCCGGCTCCAACTCCGACAATCACTCCGAAAGGAGTTATCACTCCGATTCCGAATATACTCAAGATGAAGGTGTTGCCGGTCTAGCACTTGTGTCAACCAACTCCTACGACATATTTGACTCACCAAATGAAGGAATTGGAAGATGCTTCATGGCTAAAGGTCCAAAGGTAACACACCTCGAGTATGTTGATTTTAATAGTGATGAAGATGATTTGCTAAGAGATGATGATTTACTTGTTGACAACTCTAGTTATGAAAACTATGATGAATTTGCTATTAATCATGATAATCAAGATAAAACGAATGATGATGATAAGAAGGAGATTGGGCGTCTAACTAAAGAACTAAACACTCTCAATTTAGCTCATGAAACTACCTTGTAAGATCATCGAGAACTTTTAAAGACTCATGAGAAGCTACGCTTTGAAAAGCTCAACCTTGAGCAAGAGCATGAGTTCTTAAAAGCAATCAATGATGATCTTCGCAAGAAAAGTTCTTCTTACATTGCCAAGCGTTTACTCTGGTCTACTTACATGCCACAAGTTAAATCTAGCAACAAGAACAAGAAACATTCTTCCTCTAGTAGTAACAACAATCATGCTAAATCCAATGTTGTTGCTTCTAGTAGTTCTCTTGATTCCACTAATGATTCTCTTAGCCAAGTTACACTTGATCAAGAAAATAGCTTATTGAAGGGAATTATAGAGAAAGGTGTTTACAAGAGTCTTGCCGGAAGCAAGCAATTTGAGGAAATTGTATGCAAGCAAGGAAGACACCGGAAGAATCAAGGTGTTGGTTTTGAACGAAAGTTCAATGCCAATGGAGTTGAGTGGGAAGAAGATCAATACCCCAAGACGAATTTTGTTCCTCAACAAGAGAAGTATGATCCTACTTCTTTCCAAGCAACACAAGCTCAAGATGACCTTCCACCACAAGACCACAAGCTAAAAGGCAAGGACAAGCTTCAAGAGGAGATTGATGCATTTGAAGAAGCACCTAAGGCCTTGGTCAAGTGGGTTCCCAAGACTACATCAAGTTCCACTTCATCAAGTACGACTACAACTCCAAGGATTCCCATCAAGATGGTGTGGATCCCAAAGAAGAAGAACTAGAGAGTTCTTGAGGGTGACTCCGCCAACATACTTCACTCTTATCATTTTGGCAAGGACAAGTGCAAACAACTTACATATCTTGCACTAGTTCAAGGAGTCACAAACCCTCTTGTTGGTAAGACAAGGGACAAGGTAACCTAATGCATTCATGGACACCATCTCATGTGAATATCACTCTATGTCTATGGATATCCTTGTTTGTTCCTTGTGGAACTAACCCGTGTAGGTATTGAAAGTGCAACTCACTCCAAAGGATTGCTCTGAATGACCTACATCAACATTGAGCATCTACATCTTCAACACCTACATGAAGTCATCATCGACAAAACCCAAGGTTAGTTAATCCCTCTTAGGGGGGATATTACATCTAGGGGGAGCTTTACTCTAATCAATTGAGCTAAGGCAACTCTAATGATGTGAGCACAACAATGCTTTATGTAAAAGTGGCAGCCCCACTTGTGCTTAAACAATGAGTATGACCTATGATCAAATGTTCTCATTTGACTCCTAAGTCAATATACTCATATATAGATGACCTAGTCATCGCTAAATTGCTTGATAGATTCTAGAGTGATTGTGCATGCTTTGTCACATATTTCATTTGTCAATTGTGTGAGCATGTTGGATGCATATTTTACTCATTCGAGGACATCCATTTGTTGCTTTGATTGTTTGGCTTTTTCTCTTTTGCCAAATGGATGGACAAGAATGCCTAAGAACTCCCTCTAGCTATCTATGCTTTTCTCGTCTCAAACTCTATTCATGCTACATCACAAAGTTTGATCAAGTCAGATTCGAACCACTCTGTGTGGGGAGCACTTGGATTCCCCGATTTGTCATAGACTTAAGCTTCCAAAACCTCTTTGTGTATTTCGGTATGACCGAGTCATCCATTTCGGTCACACCAAGATCACTAAGTTGATCTAGGTTTTCAATCTCGGTGCAACTGATTTAAACTTTTCGGTCACACAGACTTGCAATAGCCGCTTGAGATTCTGCATCTCGGTGCCACCGAGTTGTTCCACTTGGTCACACCAACAGGGTCGGGATATATAAACCCACGTGTGAGATTTGGAAATTTCTTTGAAACCTCTCAGCCCGCGCGTATCCTGCTCTGCCGCCTCGGGTCTCCGGATCGTCTTCTCGCCTCCAGCGACCTCCCGATGCCGGTTTCCATCACCGTCAACGGAATTCTGCCCCTCCGTTGCCACTGTAGCGAACTCCACCGAACTAGGGTACGAGTTTGATCCTGTGTGCTATTCTTTTAACTCTGATTCGTAGCACATTGCTCTGCCATGATCATCACTACATATGCAAACACTCTATCCATTGTAAACATCCTTTAGGTTAGATTTGATTTGAAGATTTAGGGTTAGGTCTCCGCCGAACTCATCTCAGACCGACCAAATTGTAGAAATCGGTCTCACCGATTTGGCTTAGGCCATTGCACTTGCACTTTCAGTCTGACCGAAAATTGCAAATCGGTGTGACCGAGTTCGATTCTCAGTGAAACCCTTGCAGTCTTGGTGCCACTGAACTGTGACTCGGTCTGACCGAGTTCACTAGTTTAGGTTCCAAAAGCTGCTTCGGTATCACCGAGTTTACAAATCGGTAGCTCCGAAATGCTTTTTGTGGAGAACTAAAACTAAGTTTTTAAGTCATATGTTTTGCAAAAAGTCTACACTTTGTGATGATCATCCACTCTACCTCATCTATATCAATTCACAGGGTCTGCTGTCAGTAAGTTTGCAGAGATGTTTGATCAAAGTGACAGTCAGAACAGGTCTGAAGAACAAGTGCAATTGAGTGAGGGCACTAGTCCCTCAAGCAGTTCTGATGATGGTAGCAGGAGCACTCCCAGCAACTTGCCCAAAGCATCCACCAGGTCAAGGAAGAAGAAAACCTCATATTCTGAAGATGAGGACTATGTGGCTTTGAGGAGGAAGTCAGCTCCAAGAAGAAGGTGCTGAAGAAGGAATATGACACAGCTGCAATAACTAAGCCTGGCTTGCACAAGAAGGCCCCTGCTAAGAGGGTGCCAACCTTAAAGGTTAGAGCCTCAACTGCTGAAACCTCCAAGCTAACTAGAGAGGCTGTTGGAGAAGGAAAGAAGAGGAAGGAAAGGGTCAAGAAGACCACTGCCAGAGTGCTTGGTAGATCCTCCATTATGAGAGATCCAGAAGAAGATGAAGAGGAAGAGGATGCTGCTCCAACTCCCAAGTCTCAGAAGCTCATGGGAGATGCTATCAAATAAGGGGCTACTGTTTCAAAGCCCAAATATGCTCCCAAGGCTGCTACTCAGAAGCCTTCTGCACCCAAGAGAAACACCATAAGTATACCTGCCGAGGAAAAGAACAAGGCGCCAATGCCTCAAGCTGAAGAAGAGGAAGATGATTCACTTGTTTTGAGGAAATTGAAACCCAAAATCCCAGACCACAATGATGCTCATCCAGTCGCTAAGGACATGCACATCAGGAAAGATGCAGGACTGAGATTGTGGAGAGAGTCTGATCCCTATGCTATTAGGAGGAGGACCGTAGTTGACTATAGGTTCCACACAAAAGAATAGCAAGACTTCTATGAGACAATTTTGCTTGACAAGAAGCCCATTGTTTGTGACATGAGATGGGTTGATTGGGAATACATCAAGGAGAATGAAGATCACTTCCTAGGAGTATATGACAGCTTCAAAGCATGTGGAGTAGATGAGTTTGTTGGACATAAGCTCACAAACTGGAATGGTGAGCTAATCATGCAGTTTTACTCCACTGCTCATTTCTATCCAGATGGGAGGATAATTTGGATGTCAGAAGGTAGTAGGTACCAATCCACCGTTGAGGAGTGGGCCAAGCTGATCAATGTCCCAGAAGAACACGAGGATGACTTGGATGTGTATGCCAAGAAGAACAAAGACCACAACTCCATGGAAAACATGTACAAAGAGATCCATGATAAAGCTTTGGAGACTCACAAGCTTGGATCTGTACATTTCTTATTGTCTGGTCTGCCTACCATCAACTGGATCCTAAGGCACACATTGCTACCCAAGTCAGGCCACAAGATGATCCGAGGACATTCCATCAACATGCTGTAAATCTTTGATGTCCCTCAGAAGTTCAAGGTCATGAGTCTGATTGTAGAGACAATCAAGAGGACTGCTGCTGACCAAAAGAGAAGTTGTGGGTATGCTCCACATATGTAGGAGCTCATCAATTCTAAGATGGGCACAGGAACATATTTGCTGGACAAGGAGCATCTACCTTTATTGAAGGAAATATGCCCTAGAGGCAATAATAAAGTTATTATTTATTTCCTTATATATCATGATAAATGTTTATTATTCATGCTAGAATTGTATTAACCGGAAACATAATACATGTGTGAATACATAGACAAACAGAGTGTCACTAGTATGCCTCTACTAGACTAGCTCGTTAATCAAAGATGGTTATGTTTCCTAACCATGGACAAAGAGTTGTTATTTGATTAACGGGATCACATCATTAGGTGAATGATCTGATTGACATGACCCATTCCATTAGCTTAGCACCCGATCATTTAGTATGTTGCTATTGCTTTCTTCATGACTTATACATGTTCCTATGACTATGATATTATGCAACTCCCGTTTGCCGGAGGGACACTTTGTATGCTACCAAACGTCACAACGTAAATGGGTGATTATAAAGGTGCTCTACAGGTGTCTCCAAAGGTACATGTTGGGTTGGCGTATTTCGAGATTAGGATTTGTCACTCCAATTGTCGGAGAGGTATCTCTGGGCCCTCTCGGTAATGCACATCACATAAGCCTTGCAAGCATTGCAACTAATGAGTTAGTTGTGAGATGATGTATTACGGAACGAGTAAAGAGACTTGCCGGTAACGAGATTGAACTAGGTATTGAGATATCGATGATCGAATCTCGGGCAAGTAACATACCGATGACAAAGGGAACAACGTATGTTGTTATGCGGTCTGACCGATAAAAGATCTTCGTAGAATATGTAGGAGCCAATATGAGCATCCAGGTTCCACTATTGGTTATTGACCGGAGACGTGTCTCGGTCATGTCTACATTGTTCTCAAACCCGTAGGGTCCGCACGCTTAAGGTTTCGATGACAGTTATATTATGAGTTTATGCATTTTGATGTACCGAAGTTTGTTTGGAGTCCCGGATGTGATCACTGACGTGACGAGGAGTCTCGAAATGGTCGAGACATAAAGATTGATATATTGGAAGCCTATATTTGGATATCGGAAGTGTTCCGGGTGAAATCGGGATTTTACCGGAGTACCGGGAGGTTACCGGAAACCCCCCGGGAGGTATATGGGCCTTAGTGGGCTTTAGTGGAAGATAGGAGAGGTGGCTAGGGCTGGGCCGCGCGCCCCTCCCCCCTAGTCCGAATAGGACAAGGAGAGGGGGCCGGTGCCCCCCTTCCTTCTCTCTCTCCTCTTTCCCCCCTCCCGAATCCTAACTAGGAAAGGGGGGGAATCCTACTCCCAGAGGGAGTAGGACTCCTCCTGGCGCGCCCTCTCCTGGCCGGCCGCACCCCCCCTTTGAACATTTATATACAGAGGCATGGAGCACCCCTAGAGACAAGTTGATCCACGTGATCATATTCTTAGCCGTGTGCGGTGCCCCTTCCACCATAGTCCTCGATAATATTGTAGCGGTGCTTAGGCGAAGCCCTGCGACAGTAGTACATCAAGATCGTCACCACGCCGTCGTGCTGACGGAACTCTTCCCCAATACTTTGCTGGATCGGAGTCCGGGGATCGTCATCGAGCTGAACGTGTGCTAGAACTCGGAGGTGCCGTAGTTTCGGTGCTTGATCGGTCGGGCCGTGAAGACGTACGACTACATCAACCACGTTGTGCTAACGCTTCCGTTGTCGATCTACAAGGGTACGTAGATCACACTCTCCCCTCTCCTCGTTGCTATGCATCACCATGATCTTGCGTGTCCGTAGGATTATTTTTGAAATTACTACGTTACCCAACAGTGGTATCCGAGCCTAGGTTTTATATGTTGATGTTATATGCACGAGTAGAACACAAGTGAGTTGTGGGCGATATAAGTCATACTGCTTACCAGCATGTCATACTTTGGTTCGGCGGTATTGTTGGACGAAGCAGCCCGGACCGACATTACACGTACGCTTACGCGAGACCGGTTCTCCCGACGTGCTTTGCACAAAGGTGGCTAGTGGGTGACAGTTTGTCCAACTTTAGTTGAACCAAGTGTGGCTACGCCCGGTCCTTGCGAAGGTTAAAACAGCACCAACTTGACAAACTATCGTTGTGGTTTTGATGCGTAGGTAAGATTGGTTCTTGATTAAGCCCGTAGCAGCCACGTAAAACTTGCAACAACAAAGTAGAGGACGTCTAACTTGTTTTTGCAGGGCATGTTGTGATGTGATATGGTCAAGACATGATGCTAAATTTTATTGTATGAGATGATCATGTTTTGTAACCGAGTTATCGGCAACTGGCAGGAGCCATATGGTTGTCGCTTTATTGTATGCAATGCAATTGCGCTGTAATGCTTTACTTTATCACTAAGCGGTAGCGATAGTCGTGGAAGCATAAGATTGGCGAGACGACAACGATGCTACGATGGAGATCAAGGTGTCGCGCCAGTGACGATGGTGATCACGACGGTGCTTCGAAGATGGAGATCACAAGCACAAGATGATGATGGCCATATCATATCACTTATATTGATTGCATGTGATGTTTATCTTTTATGCATCTTATCTTGCTTTGATTGACGGTAGCATTTTAAGATGATCTGTCACTAATTATCAAGAAGTGTTCTCCCTGAGTATGCACCGTTGCGAAAGTTCTTCGTGCAGAGACACCACGTGATGATCGGGTGTGATAGGCTCTACGTTCAAATACAACGGGTGCAAAACAGTTGCACACGCAGAATACTCAGGTTATAATTGACGAGCCAGGCATATACAGATATGGCCTCGGAACACGGAGACCAAAAGGTCGAGCGTGGATCATATAGTAGATATGATCAACATAGTGATGTTCACCAATGAAACTACTCCATCTCATGTGATGATCGGACATGGTTTAGTTGATTTGGATCATGTGATCACTTAGAGGATTAGAGGGATGTCTATCTAAGTGGGAGTTCTTAAGTAATATGATTAATTGAACTTAAATTTATCATGAACTTAGTCCTGGTAATATTTTGCAAATCATGTTGTAGATCAATAGCTCGCGTTGTTGCTTCCCTGTGTTTATTTTTATATGTTCCTAGAGAAAATTGTGTTGAAAGATGTTAGTAGCAATGATGCGGATTGGATCTGTGATCTGAGGTTTATCCTCATTGCTGCAAAGAAGAATTATGTCCTTGATGCACCGCTAGGTGACAGACCTATTGCAGGAGCAGATGCAGATGTTATGAACATTTGGCTAGCTCAATATGATGACTACTTAATAGTTTAGTGCACAATGCTTAATGACTTAGAATCGGGACTTCAAAAGATGTTTTGAACATCATGGACCATATGAGATGTTCCAGGAGTTGAAGTTAATATTTCAAGCAAATACCCGAGTTGAGAGATATGAAGTCTCCAACAAGTTCTATAGCCAAAAGATGGAGGAGAATCGCTCAACTAGTGAGCATGTGCTCAGATTGTCTGGGTACTACAATCGCTTGAATCAAGTGGGAGTTAATCTTCCAGATAAGATAGTGATTGACAGAATTCTCTAGTCACCATCACCAAGTTAGTAGAACTTCGTGATGAACTATAGTATGCAAGGGATGACGAAAACAACTCCCGAGCTTTTCATGATGATGAAATCGATGAAGGTAGAAATCAAGAAAGAGCATCAAGTGTTGATGGTAGACAAGACCACTAGTTTCAATAAAAGGGCAAAGGGAAGAAGGGGAACTTCAAGAATAACAACAAGCAAGTTGCTGCTCAAGTGAAGAAGCCCAAGTCTGGTCCTAAGCCTGAGACTAAGTGCTTCTACTGCAAAGGGACTGGTCACTGGAAGCAGAACTGCCCCAAGTATTTGGCGGATAAGAAGGATGGCAAAGTGAACAAAGGTATATTTGATATACAGATTATTAATGTGTATTTTACTAGTGTTCGTAGCAACCCCTCGGTATTTGATACTGGTTCAGTTGCTAAGAGTAGTAACTCAAAACGGGAGTTGCAGAATGAACAGAAACTAGTTAAGGGTGAAGTGACGATGTGTGTTGGAAGTAGTTCCAAGATTGATATGATCATGATCGCACACTCCCTATAATTTCGGGATTAGTGTTGAACCTAAATAAGTGTTATTTCGTGTTTGCGTTGAGCATGAATATGATTTGATCATGTTTATTGTAATACGCTTATTCATTTAAGTAAGAGAATAAATTGTTGTTCTGTTTACATGAATAAAACCTTATATGGTTACACACCCAATGAAAATAGTTCATTGGATCTCGATCGTAGTGATACACATAATCATAATATTGAAACCAAAAGATGCAAAGTTAATAATGATAGTGCAACTTATTTGTGGCACTGCCGGTTAGGTCATATTGGTGTAAAGCGCATGAAGAAACTCCATGCTGATGGGCTTTTGGAATCACTTGATTATGAATCACTTGATGCTTGCGAACCATGCCTTATGGGCAAGATAACTAAGACTCCGTTCTCTGGAACAATGGAGCGAGCAACTGACTTATTGGAAATAATACATACTGATGTATGTGATCCGATGAGTGTTGAGGCTCACGGTGGGTATCGTTATTTTCTGACCTTCACAGATGATTTGAGCAGATATGGGTATATCTACTTGATGAAACACAAGTCTGAAATATTTGAAAAGTCCAAAGAATTTCAGAGTGAAGTGGAGAATCATCGTAACAAAAATAAAAAGTTTCTATGATATGATCGCAGAAGTAAAATATTTGAGTTACGAGTTTGGCCTTCAGTTAAAAACAATGTGAAATAGTTTCACTACTCACGCCACCTAGAACACCACAGCATAATGGTGTGTCCGAACGTCATAACCGTACTTTATTAGATATGGTGCGAACTATGATGTCTCTTACCAATCTACCACTATCGTTTTGGGATTATGCATTAGAGACATCTGCATTCATGTTAAATAGGGCACCATCTAAATCCGTTGAAACGACACCATATGAACTATGGTTTGGCAAGAAACCTAAGCTGTCATTTCTTAAAGTTTGAGGTTGCAATGCTTATGTGAAAAAGTTTCAACCTAATAAGCTCAAACCCAAATCGGAGAAGTGCGTCTTCATAGGATACCCAAAAAGAAAATGTTGGGTACACCTTCTATCACAGATCCGAAGGCAAGATATTCGTTGCTTTGAATGGATCCTTTCTAGAGAAGGAATTTCTCTCGAAAGAAGTGAGTGGGAGGAAAGTAGAACTTGATGAGGTAACTGTACCTGCTCCCTTATTGGAAAGTAGTTCATCACAGAAATCTGTTCTTGTGACTACTACACCAATTAGTAAGGAAGCTAATGATGATGATCATGTAACTTCAGATCAAGTCACTACCGAATCTTGTAGGTAAACCAGAGTGAGATCCGCACCAGAGTGGTACGGTAATCCTGTTCTGGAAGTCATGTTACTAGACCATGACGAACTTGCGAACTATGAGGAAGCGATGATGAGCCCAGATTCCTTGAAATGGTTTGAGGCCATGAAATCTGAGATATGATCCATGTATGAGAACAAAGTATGGACTTTGATGGATTTGCCCGATGATCGGCAAGCCATAGAAAATAAATGGATCTTCAAGAGGAAGACGGACGCTGATAGTAGTGTTACTATCTACAAAGCTAGACTTGTCGAAAAAGGTTTTTGACAAAGTTCAAGGTGTTGACTACGATGAAATTTTCTCACTCGTAGCGATGCTTAAGTCTGTCCAAATCATGTTAGCTATTGCCGCATTTTAATGAAAGCTGGCAAATGGATAAACAAAACTACATTCCTTAATGGATTTAAAGAAGAGTTGTATATGATGCAACCAGAAGGTTTTGTCAATCCTAAAGGTGCTAAACAAAATATGCAAGCTCCAGCGATCCATCTATGGACTGGTGCAAGCATCTCGGAGTTGGAATATACGCTTTGATAAGTTGATCAAAGCATATAGTTTTATACAGACTTGCAGTGAAGCCTGTATTTACAAGAAAGTGAGTGGGAGCACTACAACATTTCTGATAAGTATATGTGTATGACATATTGTTGATCGAAAATAATGTAGAATTATTCTGCAAAGCATAAAGGAGTGTTTGAAAGGATTTTTTCAAAGAAAGGCCTCGGTGAAGCTGCTTACATATTGAGCATCAAGATCTATAGAGATAGATCAAGACGCTTGATAAGTTTTTTCAATGAGTACATACCTTGACAAGATTTTGAAGTAGTTCAAAATGGAACAGTCAAAGAAAGAGTTCTTGGCTGTGTTACAAGGTGTGAAATTGAGTAAGACTCAAAGCCCGACCACGACAGAAGATAGAAAGAGAATGAAAGTCATTCCCTATGCCTCAGCCATAGATTCTATAAAGTATGCCATGCTGTGTACCAGATCTATTGTATACCCTACAATGTGTTAAGCAAGGGAGTACAATAGTGATCTAAGAGTACATCACTGGATAGCGGTCAAAATTATCCTTAGTGGAATAAGGAAATATTTCTCAATTATGGAGGTGACAAAAAGGTTCGTCGTAAAAAGTTACGTCGATGCAAGTTTTGATACAGATCTGGATGACTCTAAGTCTCGATCTAGATACATATTGAAAGTGGGAGCAATTAGCTAGAGTAGCTCCGTGCAGAGCATTGTAGACATAGAATTCGCAAAATACTTATGGATCTGTATGTGATAGACCCGTTGACTAAAATTATCTCACAAGCAAAACATGATCACACATTAGTACTCTTTGGGTGTTAATCACATAAACGATGTGAACTAGATTACTGACTCTAGTAAACCCTTTGGGTATAGCTCACATGACAATGTGAACTATAGGTGTTAATCACATGGTGATATGAACTATTAGTGTTGAATCACATGGCAATGTGAACTAGATTATTGACTCTAGTGCAAGTGGGAGACTGAAGGAAATATGCCCTAGAGGCAATAATAAAGTTATTATTTATTTCCTTATATATCATGATAAATGTTTATTATTCATGCTAGAATTGTATTAATCGGAAACATAATACATGCGTGAATACATAGACAAACAGAGCGCCACTAGTATGCCTCTACTAGACTAGCTCGTTAATCAAAGATGGTTATGTTTCCTAACCATGGACAAAGAGTTGTTATTTGATTAACGGGATCACATCATTAGGTGAATGATCTGATTGACATGACCCATTCCATTAGCTTAGCACCCGATCGTTTAGTATGTTGCTATTGCTTTCTTCATGACTTATACATGTTCCTATGACTATGAGATTATGCAACTCCCATTTGCCGGAGGAACACTTTGTGTGCTACCAAACGTCACAACGTAAATGGGTGATTATAAAGGTGCTCTACAGGTGTCTCCAAAGGTACATGTTGGGTTGGCGTATTTTGAGATTAGGATTTGTCACTCCGATTGTCGGAGAGGTATCTCCAGGCCCTCTCGGTAATGCACATCACATAAGCCTTGCAAGCATTGCAACTAATGAGTTAGTTGTGAGATGATGTATTACGGAACGAGTAAAGAGACTTGCCGGTAACGAGATTGAACTAGGTATTGAGATACCGACGATCGAATCTCGGGAAAGTAACATACCGATGACAAAGGGAACAACGTATGTTGTTATGCGGTCTGACCGATAAAAGATCTTCGTAGAATATGTAGGAGCCAATATGAGCATCCAGGTTCCGCTATTGGTTATTGACCGGAGATGTGTCTCGGTCATGTCTACATTGTTCTCGAACCCGTAGGGTCCGCACGCTTAAGGTTTCGATGACAGTTATATTATGAGTTTATGCATTTTGATGTACCGAAGTTTGTTCGGAGTCCCGGATGTGATCACGGACGTGACGAGGAGTCTCGAAATGGTCGATACATAAAGATTGATATATTGGAAGCCTATATTTGGATATCGGAAGTGTTCCGGGTGAAATCGGGATTTTACCGGAGTACCGGGAGGTTACCGGAACCCCACCGGGAGGTATATGGGCCTTAGTGGGCTTTAGTGGAAGAGAGGAGAGGTGGCCAGGGCTGGGCCGCGCGCCCCTCCCCCCTAGTCCGAATAGGACAAGGAGAGGGGGCCGGCGCCCCCCTTCCTTCTCTCTCTCCTCTTTCCCCCCTCCTGAATCCTATTCCAACTAGGAAAGGGGGGGGGGGGAATCCTACTCCCAGAGGGAGTAGGACTCCTCCTGGCGCGCCCTCTCCTGGCCGGCCGCACCCCCCCCTTTGAACCTTTATATACGGAGGTAGGGAGCACCCCTAGAGATAAGTTGATCCACGTGATCATATTCTTAGCCGTGTGCGGTGCCCCCTTCCATCATAGTCCTCGATAATATTGTAGCGGTGCTTAGGCGAAGCCCTGCGACAGTAGTACATCAAGATCGTCACCAAGCCGTCGTGCTAACGGAACTCTTCCCCGACACTTTGCTGGATCGGAGTCTGGGGATCGTCATCGAGCTGAACGTGTCCTAGAACTCGGAGGTGCCGTAGTTTCGGTGCTTGATCGGTCGGGCCGTGAAGACGTACGACTACATCAACCACGTTGTGCTAACGCTTCCGTTGTCGATCTACAAGGGTACGTAGATCACACTCTCCCCTCTCCTCGTTGCTATGCATCACCATGATCTTGCATGTCCGTAGGAATTTTTTTGAAATTACTACATTACCCAACATTTATATCCTAAATTTGAAGACAACATAGTAGTGATGAATGAGGAGGAACCATCATCAGCTCAAGCACAAGAGAAGAGAGCCAAAGCTAAGGCAGAGAAAGCTACAAGGATGCCAAGTGCAGAAGAAGCATCTCAGGTGTTCCTCAAGTCAAAACAAGATCAATTGGGCTATCTGATTCAAGCTACACTGAGGATTGAGAAGGGCTTGGCCACCCTGACTCAAAATCAGGAGAGCCTGGAGAGGATTGTTGAAACAAAATTTTATGATCTTGACCTGAAGGTAACTGAGATTCAGACTGCAGTTGATCAGCTTCAGGAGGAAGCAGAAGAGAGGAGAGGGAATGCAACTAATGATGCCTTTCAGCGTGTGCCACGAGGTCCGAGGTCTGTTGTAGTGTCAGTTTCAGATGCTAGAGCTACATTGTCAGCACCAGCAGCTACAGCTCCAATGCCACCTCCAGCACCCACTCCACCAGCTCCAACTACATCAACAGATGCCTTCGTCCTTGGAGTTCTCTCTACACCACCTCCCGAAGAACGATCCTGAGAGACGCATAGCACTATGCATTTTCAAACTTTTTGGTAACTTGTTGCCAAAGGGGGAGAAATATGTATAGATCATAGGCTTCGAGAGAGTCTTGTTTTTTATCTCTCTTGCTTTTGGTTGAACTTTATGTCATTGTGTGAGATACCTATTTGATCATGTGGTTGATCATTTGCTACCTTAATGCTTGGTTGGATGATACTATCTTTTATATCTCATATATGATCATTCACTTGCTTGGTGATGAGAGCATGCTTTTAATTTCTATCATTTTGAGTGCTCCACCAAGATGTATGTTACATGGAAGAGTAACCCATGATCCTAATCGATTGTGCATTTGCATTCAAAAGCAAATCTTAAATAATGCAAAAATTTAGGGGGAGCTCTTGCTTATCACCTATTTCTCAAAGCGACGATGTTTTTCAATCTTATGATCATTTGTCGAAGCTTTGATCTATATGTTCTCATCAATTACCAAAAATGGGGAGATTGAAAGTGCAACTATCCCTGAGTGGTTTTGGTAATTCCTAACAACATATAGCTCATTGAGCTAATGCTATTTCAATATAAATATTTCAGGAAAGCTCAATGATTGGCATGGCATGGATTAGAAAGTGGACCCCTCAAAATGCTAAGGACAAAAGATTGGCTCAAGCTCAAAGCACAAGACTCTACATTTTACTTTTAGTGATCCAAGATCACATTGAGTCCATAGGAAAAGCCAATACTATTAAAAGGGGGTGAGGTGTTGCTTAATGAGTTACTTGCTCAAAATGCTTAGTGATATGCTCCAAAAACCCTCAACTACTTTCTCATATCCACATATGTCCCTGATACGTCTCCAACGTATCTACTTTTCCAAACACTTTTGCCCTTGTTTTGGACTCTAACTTGCATGATTTGAATGGAACTAACCCGGACTGACGCTGTTTTCAGCAGAATTACCATGGTGTTATTTATGTGCAGAAACAAACGTTCTCGGAATGACTTGAAACTTCACGGAGCCACTTTTCACAAAATAAGAAAAATACCTGCAAAAGATGAAGGCCAGGGGGCCCACCACCTTGCCACGAGGGTGGGGGCACGCCTGCCCCCTAAGGCGCGCCCCCTACCTCGTGGGCCCCCTGTTGCGTCTCCGACTCCAACTCCACCTCCATATATTGAGTTTCGATGAGAAAAAAATCAAAGAGAAGAAATCATCACATTTTACGATACGGAGCCGCCGCCAAGCCCTAAAACCTCTCGGGATGGCTGATCTGGAGTCCGTTCGGCGCTCCGGTGAGGGGAATTCGTCGCCATCGTCATCATCAACCATCCTCCTATTGGAAATATGCCCTAGAGGCAATAATAAATTAGTTATTATTATATTTCCTTGTTCATGATAATCGTTTATTATCCATGCTAGAATTGTATTGATAGGAAACTCAGATACATGTGTGGATACATAGACAACACCATGTCCCTAGTAAGCCTCTAGTTGACTAGCTCGTTGATCAATAGATGGTCACGGTTTCCTGACCATGGACATTGGATGTCGTTGATAACGGGATCACATCATTAGGAGAATGATGTGATGGACAAGACCCAATCCTAAGCCTAGCACAAAGATCATGTAGTTCGTATGCTAAAGCTTTTCTAATGTCAAGTATCATTTCCTTAGACCATGAGATTGTGCAACTCCCGGATACCGTAGAAGTGCTTTGGGTGTGCCAAACGTCACAACGTAACTGGGTGGCTATAAAGGTACACTAAAGGTATCTCCGAAAGTGTCTGTTGGGTTGGCATGAATCGAGACTGGGATTTGTCACTCTGTGTGACGGAGAGGTATCTCTGGGCCCACTTGGTAGGACATCATCATAATGTGCACAATGTGATCAAGGAGTTGATCACGGGATGATGTGTTACGGAACAAGTAAAGAGACTTGCCGGTAACGAGATTGAACAAGGTATCGGGATACCGACGATCGAATCTCGGGCAAGTATCGTACCGCTAGACAAAGGGAATTGTATACGGGATTGATTAAGTCCTTGACATCGTGGTTCATCCGATGAGATCATCGTGGAACATGTGGGAGCCAACATGGGTATCCAGATCCCGCTGTTGGTTATTGACCGGAGAGTCGTCTCGGTCATGTCTGCATGTCTCCCGAACCCGTAGGGTCTACACACTTAAGGTTCGGTGACGCTAGGGTTATAGAGATATTAGTATGCGGTAACCCGAAAGTTGTTCGGAGTCCCGGATGAGATCCCGGACATCACGAGGAGTTCCAGAATGGTCCGGAGGTTAAGAATTATATATAGGAAGTGCTATTTCGGGCATCGGGACAAGTTTTAGGGTCATCGGTATTGTACCGGGACCACCGGAAGGGTCCCGGGGGTCCACCGGGTGGGGCCACCTGCCCCGGGGGCCACATGGGCTGTAGGGGGTGCGCCTTGGCCTACATGTGCCAAGGGCACCAGCCCCTAGAGGCCCATGCGCCAAAGGGACAAGAGGAGGGGAGAGTCCTAAAAGGGGAAGGCACCTCCGAGGTGCCTTGGGGAGGATGGACTCCTCCCCCCCTTGGCCGCACCCTTCCTTGGAGGAAGGGGAAAGGCTGCGCCCTCTCCCTTTCCCTTGGCCCTATATATAGTGGGGGGAGGGAGGGCAACCATACCTAAGCCGTGGCGCCTCCCTCTCCCTCCCATGACACACCTTCCTCCTCCCGCAGCGCTTGGTGAAGCCCTGTTGGAATCTCGCTACTTCCACCACCACGCCGTCATGCTGCTGGATCTCCATCAACCTCTCCTTCCCCCTTGCTGGATCAAGAAGGAGGAGATGTCGCTGCTCCGTACGTGTGTTGAACGCGGAGGTGCCGTCCGTTCGGCGCTAGGATCATCGGTGATTTGGATCACGACGAGTACGACTCCATCAACCCCGTTCTCTTGAACGCTTCCACGCGCGATCTACAAGGGTATGTAGATCCACTCCTCCCTCGTTGCTAGATGACTCCATAGATTGATCTTGGTGACACGTAGGAAAATTTTGAATTTCTGCTACGTTACCCAACAGTGGCATCATGAGCTCGGTCTATGCGTAGTTTCTATGCACGAGTAGAACACAAAGTAGTTGTGGGCGTTAATTTTGTTCAATATGCTTACCGTTACTAGTCCAATCTTGATTCGGCGGCATTGTGGGATGAAGCGGCCCGGACCGACCTTACACGTACTCTTACGTGAGACTGGTTCCACCGACTGACATGCACTAGTTGCATAAGGTGGCTAGCGGGTGTCTGTCTCTCCCACTTTAGTCGGATCGGATTCGATGAAAAGGGTCCTTATGAAGGGTAAATAGAAATTGGCATATCACGTTGTGGTCTTTGCGTAGGTAAGAAACGTTCTTGCTAGAAACCCATAGCAGCCACGTAAAACATGCAAACAACAATTAGAGGACGTCTAACTTGTTTTTGCAGGGTATGCTATGTGATGTGATATGGCCAAAAGGATGTGATGAATAATATATGTGGTGTATGAGATTGATCATGTTCTTGTAATAGGAATCACGACTTGCATGTCAATGAGTATGACAACCGGCAGGAGCCATAGGAGTTGTCTTAATTTATTTATGACCTGCGTGTCAACATAAACGTCATGTAATTACTTTACTTTATTGCTAAAGCGTTAGCCATAGTAGTAGAAGTAATAGATGACGTGACAACTTCAAGAAGACACGATGATGGAGATCATGATGATGGAGATCATGGTGTCATGCCGGTGACGATAATGATCATGGAGCCCCAAAGATGGAGAACAAAAGGAGCAATATGATATTGGCCATATCATGTCACTATTTGATTGCATGTGATGTTTATCATATTTTTGCATCTTGTTTGCTTAGAACGACGGTAGTAAATAAGATGATCCCTCATTAAAATTTCAAGAAAGTGTTCCCCCTAACTGTGCACCATTGCGACAGTTCGTTGTTTCGAAGCTCCACGTGATGATCGGGTGTGATAGATTCTAACATTCACATACAACGGGTGTAAGACAGATTTACACACGCAAAACACTTAGGTTGACTTGACGAGCCTAGCATGTGTACAGACATGGCCTCGGAACACAGAAGACCGAAAGGTCGAGCATGAGTCGTATGGTAGATATGATCAACATGAAGATGTTCACCGATGTTGACTAGTCCGTCTCACGTGATGATCGGACACGGCCTAGTTGACTCGGATCATGTAATCACTTAGATGACTAGAGGGATGTCTATCCGAGTGGGAGTTCATAAGATGAACTTAATTATCCTGAACATAGTCAAAAGGTCTTCGCAAATTATGTCGTAGCTCGCGCTTCTGTTCTACTATTTAGATATGTTCCTAGAGAAAATTTAGTTGAAAGTCGATAGTAGCAATTATGCGGACTAGGTCCGTAAACTGAGGATTGTCCTCATTGCTTCATAGAAGGCTTATGTCCTTAATGCACCGCTCAGTGTGCTGAACCTCGAACGTCGTCTGTGGATGTTGCGAACATCTGACATACATATTTTGATAACTACGTGATAGTTCAGTTAAACGGTTTAGAATTGAGGCACCGAAGACGTTTTTGAAACGTCGCAAAACATATGAGATGTTTCGAGGGCTGAAATTGGGATTTCAGGCTCGTGCCCACGTCAAGAGGTATAAGACCTCCAACGATTTTTCTTAGCCTGCAAACTAAGGGAGAAAAGCTCAATCGTTGAGCATGTGCTCAGATTGTCTGAGTACAACAATCGCTTGAATCGAGTAGGAGTTGATCTTCCAGATGAAATAGTGATGGTTCTCCGAAGTCATTACCACCAAGCTGCTTGAGCTTCGTGATGAACTATAATATATCAGGGACATATATGATGATCCTTGAGATATTCGCGATGTTTGACACCACAAAAGTAGAGATCAAGAAGGAGCATCAATTGTTGATGGTTGGTGAAACCACTAGTTTCAAGAAGGGCGAGGGCAAAAAGGGATGCTTCATGAAACGGCAAATCAGCTGCTGCTCTAGTGAAGAAACCCAAGGTTGAACCCAAACCCGAGACTAAGTGCTTCTGTAATAAGGGGAACAACCACTGGAGCAGTATTACCCTAGATACTTGGTAGATGAGAAGGCTGGCAAGGTCGATAGAAGTATATTGGATATACATTGTGTTGATGTGTACTTTACTAGTACTCCTAGTAGCACCAGGGTATTAGATACCAGTTCGGTTGCTAAGTGTTAGTAACTCGAAATAAAAGCTACGGAATAAACGGAGGCTAGCTAAAAGGTGAGATGACGATATGTGTTGGAAGTATTACCAAGGTTGATCAAATATCGTATGCTCCCTCTACCATCAAAATTGGTGTTTGCGTTGAGCATAGACATGATTGGATTATGTCTATCGCAATACGGTTATTCATTTAAGGAGAATAATGGTTACTCTGTTTATTTGAATAATACCTTCAATGGTCTTGCACCTAAAATGAATGGTTTATTGAATCTCGATCATGGTGATACACATGTTCATGCCAAAAGATATAAGATAGTAATGATAGTACCACCTACTTGTGGCACTGCCACGTAAGTCATATCGGTATAAAACGCATGAAGAAGCTCCATATTGATGGATCTTTGGGCTCACTCGTTTTGAAAAGTTTGAGACATGCGAACCATGTCTATTGGTGTATATGCATGAAGAAACTCCATGCAAATGGACCATTTGGACTCACTTGATTTTGAATCACTTGAGACATGCAAATCATACCACATGGGCAAGATGACTGAAAGCCTCGTTTTCAGTAAAATGGAACTAGAAAGCAACTTGTTGGAAGTAATACATTTTGATGTGTGCAATCCAATGAGTGCTGAGGCATGTAGTGGATATCATTATGTTCTTACTTCACAGATGATTTGAGTAGATGTTGAGTATATTTACTTGATGAATCACGAGTCTGAATTATTGAAAGGTTCAAGTAATTTCAGGGTGAAGTTGAAAGATCGTCGTGACAAGAGGATAAAAGATCTATGATATGATCATAGAGATGAATATCTGAATTACGAGTTTGGCATAGAATTAAGACATTGTGGAAATTGTTTCACAACTAATACAGCCTGGAACACCATAGTGTGATGGTGTGTCCGAACATCATAGCTGCACCCTATTGGGTATGATGCATACCATGATGTCTCTTATCGAATTACCACAATAGTTTATGGGTTAGGCATTAAAGACAACCACATTCACTTTAAATAGGGCACCACGAAATTCTGATGAGATGACACCATGGTTTAGAGAACCTAAGCTGTCATTTCTTAAAGGTTTGGGGCTGCGACGCTTATGTGAAAAAGTTTCAGGCTGATAAGCTCGAACCCAAAGCGGATAAATGCATCTTCATAGGACACCCAAAACAGTTGGGTATACCTCCTGTCTCAGATCCAAAAGCAATAAGGGATTGTTTCTAGAATCGGGTACTTTCTCGAGGAAAAGATTCTCTCGAAAGAATTGAGTGGGAGGATGGTGGAGACTTGATGAGGTTATTGAACCTTCACTTCAACTAGTGTGTAGCAGGGCACAGGAAGTTGTTCCTGTGGCACCTACACCAACTGAAGTGGAAGCTTATGATAGTGATCATGAAACTTCAGATCAAGTCACTACCAAACCTCGTAGGATGACAAGGATGAGTACTACTTCAGAGTGGTACATGATCCTGTCTTGGAAGTCATGTTGCTAGACAACAATGAACCTATGAGCCATGGAGAAGCGATGGTGGGCCCGGATTCCGATAAATGGCCCGAGGCCATAAAATCCGAGAGAGGATCCATGTTGAAAACAAAGTGTAGACTTTAGCAGAACGGCTCGATGGTCGTAAGGCTATTGAGTATAGATGGATTTTACAAGGAAGACGGACAATGATGGTAAGTATCACCATTAAGAAAGCTCGACTTGTCGTTAACATTTTTTCCGACAAGTTCAAGGAGTTGACTATGATGAGACTTTCTCACTCGTAGTGATGCTAAGAGTCTGTTGGAATTATATTAGCGATTACTGCATTATTTATGAAATCTTGCAGACAGGATGTCAAAACATTGTTTCCTCGATGATTTTCTTGAGGAAAGGTTGTATGTGATACAACCGGAAGGTTTTGTCAATCCTGAAAGATGCTAATAAGTATGCAAAGCTCCAGCAATCCTTCTAAGGACTGGAGTAAGCATCTCGGAGTTGAAATGTATGCTTTGATGAGATGATCAAAGATTTTGGGTTTATACAAAGTTTATGAGAAACTTGTATTTCCAAAGAAGTGAGTGGGAGCACTATAGAATTTCTGATGAATATATGTTGTTGATCAGAAATGATGTAGAATTTCTGGAAAGCATATAGGGTTATTTGAAAAGTGTTTTTCAATGGAAAGCCTGGATTGAGCTACTTGAACGCTGAGCATCAAGATATATAAGGATAGATCAAAATGCTTAATGGTACTTTCAAATGAGCACATACCTTGACATGATCTTGAAGGTGTTCAAGATGGATCAGTCAAAGAAGGAGTTCTTGCCTGAGTTGTAAGATATGAAGTTAAGACTTAAAGCTTGACCACGGCAGAATAGAGAGAAAGGACGAAGGTCGTCCCCTATGCTTAAGACATAGGCCCTACAGTATGCTATGTTGTGTACCGCACCTGAAATGTGCCTTGCCATGAGTCAGTCAAGGGGTACAAGAGTGATCCAAGAATGGATCACAAGACAGCGGTCAAAGTTATCCTTAGTAACTAGTGGACTAAGGAATTTTCTCGATTATGGAGGTGGTAAAAGAGTTCGTCGTAAAGGGTTATGCCGATGCAAACTTTGACACTAATCCAGATTATTCTGAGTAGTAAACTGGATTCGTATAGTAGAACAGTTATTTGGAATAGCTCCAAATGTGGCATAGTAGTTGCATCTACAAGATGACATAGAGATTTGCGAAGTACATACGGATCTGAAAGATTCAGACCCGTTGACTATAACATCTCTCACAAGCATAACATGATCAAACCCAGAACTCATCGAGTGTTAATCACATGGTAATGTGAACTAGATTATTGACTCTAGTAAACTCTTTGGGTGTTAGTCACATGGGGATGTGACCTTGAGTGTTAATCACATATCAATGTGAACTGGATTATTGACTCTAGTGCAAGTGGGAGACTATTGGAAATATGCCCTAGAGGCAATAATAAATTAGTTATTATTATATTTCCTTGTTCATGATAATCGTTTATTATCCATGCTAGAATTGTATTGATAGGAAACTCAGATACATGTGTGGATACATAGACAACACCATGTCCCTAGTAAGCCTCTAGTTGACTAGCTCGTTGATCAATAGATGGTCACGGTTTCCTGACCATGGACATTGGATGTCGTTGATAACGGGATCACATCATTAGGAGAATGATGTGATGGACAAGACCCAATCCTAAGCCTAGCACAAAGATCATGTAGTTCGTATGCTAAAGCTTTTCTAATGTCAAGTATCATTTCCTTAGACCATGAGATTGTGCAACTCCCGGATACCGTAGAAGTGCTTTGGTTGTGCCAAACGTCACAACATAACTGGGTGGCTATAAAGGTACACTACAGGTATCTCCGAAAGTGTGTGTTGGGTTGGCACGAATCGAGACTGGGATTTGTCACTCCGTGTGACGGAGAGGTATCTCTGGGCCCACTCGGTAGGACATCATCATAATGTGCACAATGTGATCAAGGAGTTGATCATGGGATGATATGTTACGGAACGAGTAAAGAGACTTGCCGGTAACGAGATTGAACAAGGTATCGGGATACCGACGATCGAATCTCGGGCAAGTATCGTACCGCTAGACAAAGGGAATTGTATACGGGATTGATTAAGTCCTTGACATCATGGTTCATCCGATGAGATCATCGTGGAACATGTGGGAGCCAACATGGGTATCCAGATCCCGCTGTTGGTTATTGACCGGAGAGTCGTCTCGGTCATGTCTGCATGTCTCCCGAACCCGTAGGGTCTACACACTTAAGGTTCAGTGACGCTAGGGTTATAGAGATATTAGTATGCGGTAACTCGAAAGTTGTTTGGAGTCCCGGATGAGATCCCGGACGTCACGAGGAGTTCCGGAATGGTCCGGAGGTAAAGAATTATATATAGGAAGTGCTATTTCGGGCATCGGGACAAGTTTCGGGGTCATCGGTATTGTACCGGGACCACCGAAAGGGTCCCGGGGGTCCACCGGGTGGGGCCACCTGCCCCGGGGGCCACATGGGCTGTAGGGGGTGCGCCTTGGCCTACATGGGCCAAGGGCACCAGCCCCTAGAGGCCCATGCGCCAAAGGGACAAGAGGAGGGGAGAGTCTTAAAAGGGGAAGGCACCTCTGAGGTGCCTTGGGGAGGATGGACTCCTCCCCCCCTTGGCCGCACCCTTCCTTGGAGGAAGGGGCAAGGCTGCGCCCTCTCCCTCTCCCTTGGCCCTATATATAGTGGGGGGGAGGGAGGGCAGCCATACCTAAGCCTTGGCGCCTCCCTCTCCCTCCCATGACACACCTTCCTCCTCCCGCAGCGCTTGGCGAAGCCCTGTTGGAATCCCGCTACTTCCACCACCACGCCGTCGTGCTGCTGGATCTCCATCAACCTCTCCTTCCCCCTTGCTGGATCAAGAAGGAGGAGAAGTCGCTGCTCCGTACGTGTGTTGAATGCGGAGGTGCCGTCCGTTCGGCGCTAGGATCATCGGTGATTTGGATCACGACGAGTACGACTCCATCAACCCCGTTCTCTTGAACGCTTCCGCGCGCGATCTACAAGGGTATGTAGATCCACTCCTCCCTCGTTGCTAGATGACTCCATAGATTGATCTTGGTGACACGTAGGAAAATTTTGAATTTCTGCTACGTTACCCAACACCTCCATCACCAATTTCATGATGCTCACCGCCGTGCGTGAGTAATTCCATCATAGGCTTGCTGGACGGTGATGGGTTGGATGATATCTATCATGTAATCGAGTTAGTTTTGTTAGGGTTTGATCCCTAGTGTCCACTATGTTCTGAGATTGATGTTGCTATGACTTTGCTATGCTTAATGCTTGTCACTAGGGCCCGAGTGCCATGTTTTCAAATCTGAACCTATTATGTTTTCATCAATATATGAGTGTTCTTGATCCTATCTTGCACGTCTATAGTCACCTATTATGTGTTATGATCCGTTAACCCCGAAGTGACAATAATCGGGATACTTACCGGTGATGACCGTAGTTTGAGGAGTCCATGTATTCACTATGTGTTAATGCTTTGTTCCGGACTCTATTAGAAGGAGGCCTTAATATCCCTTAGTTTCCGTAAGGACCCCGCTGCCACGGGAGGGTAGGACAAAAGATGTCATGCAAGTTCTTTCCCATAAGCACGTATGACTATATTCGGAATACATGCCTACATTACATCAATGAACTGGAGCTAGTTCTGTGTCACCCTAGGTTATGACTGTTACATGATGAACCGCATCCAGAGTAATTCTGCATCACCGATCCATTGCCTACGAGCTTTCCATATATTGTTCTTCGCTTATTTACTTTCCCGTTGCTATTGCTATCATCACTACAAAATACCAAAAACATTGCTTTTACTACTGTTACCCTTTGTTACCGTTACCACTACTATCATATTACTTTGCTACTAAACACTTTGCTGCAGATATTAAGTTTCCAGGTGTGGTTGAATTGACAACTCAGCTGCTAATACTTGAGAGAATTCTTTGGCTCCCCTTGTGTCGAATCAATAAATTTGGGTTGAATACTTTACCCTCGAAAACTGTTGCGATCCCCTATACTTGTGGGTTGTCATGACTATTTTCTAGCACCATTGCCGGGGAGCATAGCTCTATTCTTTGAGTCACTTGGGATATATATCTTCTTATAATTATGAAGAACTTGAGAGATCCAAAAACCAAGATCTATCCCTCAACTACGAGGGGAGGTAAGGAACTGCCATCTAGCTCCGCACTTGATTCACCTTCTGTTATGAGTAAGTTTGCGACACCTACACCTACTTCTGCTATTCGTTCTGATATGTCGCATGTTATTGATGATGCCACTTCTGCTATGCATGATACTTATGATGAAACTACCTCTATGCCTGACTCTACTATGCCACTTAGTGATTTTCTTGATGAACAACTTGCTAGGGCTAGAGAGATTGAAAATATTGAATCTGATGATACTGATGAAAGTGATGATGAAGAATCACTTGTTATTCCTAAGGGTTATGTCTTTGATCAAGAAGCTTCTTTAGCTATTTTAGCGTGCCAAAATAGATCTGAACTCAAAAGATTATTAGCTAAATGAAGCGAGCAATCTTTAAATGCTAGAATGAAACCAGACCCTGCATTTGCTACTTCACCTATCTTTGTTACTGATAAGGATTATGAATTCTCAGTTGATCCTAATATAATTACTTTGGTTGAATCTGATCCTTTTCATGGTTATGAATCTGAAACTGTTGTGGCACATCTTACTAAATTGAATGATATAGCCACCATGTTCACTAAAGATGAGAGAACTCGTTACTTTTACATCCTTAAAATATTTCTGTTCTCATTAAAGGGTGATGCTAAGATATGGTTTAATTCTCTTGATCCTGGCTGTGTGCGTAGTCCCTAGGATATGATTTATTACTTCTTTGCTAAATATTTCCCTGCTCATAAGAAACAAGCTGCTTTAAGGGATATATATAATTTTGTGCAAATTGAAGAAGAGAGTCTCCCACAAGCTTGGGGGAGGCTTCTCCAATTACTTAATGCTTTGCCTGATCATCCTCTTAAGAAAAATGAAATACTTGATATCTTTTATAATGGACTAACCGATGCCTCCAGAGATTACCTCGATAGTTGTGCTGGTTCTGTTTTCAGGGAAAGAACACCGGATCAAGCTGAAATTCTATTGAACAATATGTTGACAAATGAAAATAATTGTACACCTGCGGAGCCAATTCCCGAGCCTATTCCTAAACCAACTCCGAAGAAGAGGGGTATTCTATTTCTCAGTCCTGAAGATATGCAAGAGGCAAAGAAATCTATGAAAGAAAAAGGTATTAAAGCTGAAGATGTTAAGAATTTACCTCCTATTGAAGAAATCACGGTCTTAATTTACCGCCTGTTGAAGAAACACATAATCTTAATCCTTTACCTATTGAAGAAACTCATGGTCTTGATAACCCGACACACGTAGTAAAGGTAAATTCTGTCTATAGATATGATAAAGCTGAAATCCCATTTACTAAATTTGCTAGCCCATGCTTAGATGAGTTTGATAAATTTATGGTTAAGCAAGAATATTTTAATGCTTATTTTGGTAGACAATTGAAATACAATTCAAATATTCTTGAACACTTGGGTGATTATATGGCTAATGTTAAAGGTGAACTTAAACTTATTAGTAAACATGCTTCTATGGTTACCACTCAAGTAGAACAAGTACTTAAAGCTCAAAATGATTTGCTCAATGAATTGAATAGTAAATATAATGATAATGTTGTTAGAGTGGGTACTAGAACTGGTAGAATGACTCAGGAACCTTTGTATCCTGAAGGCCACCCTAAGAGAATTGAGCAAGATTCTCAGAGAAATAATATAGATGCACCTAGTTCTTCTAAAAAGAAGAAAAAGAAAAATGATAAGACTTTGCATGCTTCTAGTGATCCTATTGTTGAAACACCAGAGAACCCAAATGATATTTCTATTTCTGATGCTGAAACTCAATCTGGTAATGAACCTGAAACTAGTGATAATGCTAATAATAATGTTCATGATGATGCTCACCCTAGTAATGATAATGATATAGAAATTGAACCTGCTGTTGATCTTGATAACCCACAATCAAAGAACCAACATTATGATAAGAAAGACTTTGTTGCTAGGAAACATGGTAAAGAAAGAGAGCCTTGGGTTCAGAAACCCATGCCTTTTCCTCCCAAACCATCCAAGAAAACGGATGATGAGGATTTTGAGCGCTTTGCTGAAATGATTAGACCTATCTTTTTGCGTATGCGATTAACTGATATGCTCAAAACCAATCCTTATGCTAAGTACATGAAAGATATTATTACAAATAAAAGAAATACACCGGAAGCTGAAATTTCCACCATGCTTGCTAATTATACTTTTAAGGGTGGAATACCAAAGAAACTTGGAGATCCCGGTGTACCGACACCATGCTCCATTAAAAGAAACTATGTTAAAACTGCTTTATGTGATCTTGGAGCCGGTGTTAGTGTTATGCCTCTCTCTTTATATCGTAGACTTGATTTGAATAAGCTAACACCCACTGAAATATCTTTGCAAATGGCTAATAAATCAACTGCTATACCTGTCGGTATTTGTGAGGATGTGCCTGTTGTAGTTGCAAACGTTACTATTTTAACGGACTTTGTTATTCTTGATATTCCCGAGGACAATAGTATGTCTATTATTCTTGGAAAACCCTTTTTGAATACTACAGGGGCTGTTATTGATTGCACTAAAGGCAATGTCACTTTTTATGTTAATGGTAATGAGCATACGGTACACTTTCTGAGGAAACAACCTCAAGTTCATAGTATCAACTCTATTGGAAAAATTCCATCAGTTATATTTGGAGGTTTTGAATTTCCTCTTCCTACTGTCAAGAAGAAATATGATATTCTTATTATTGGGGATGTGCATATCCCCGTTGAGGTAACATAGTGTTATTCGAAATTTCTCCAGTTCCATGTTATTCGGAATGAGTTCTTTAACAAGACTTGATCAACCTTGTTAGTGGATTCCTTTTGATGATCATGAGATGGATGAAACTAGAAGGCACAACCTTCTGTACCCTACTTTTACTTTCTGTTATTTATATTAAATAAAATAAAAACAAATATTTTTCTGTCTGTTATCTGATTATCCGTGCAATATAAAAATACCTCGAAAATAAAAGTTCTCCAAATGCCCTGAAATTTAAATATGATTTTTTCTAGAATATTTGTGGATTTATGGAACTGAGAACACACTAGGGGGGTCAACCACCTACCCACGAGGCTGGAGGGTGCTCCCACCCCTCTAGGGCGCCCCGTGCCTCGTGGGCCCACGGTGGGCCCCCTCCACATATCCTTTCACCCATACACTCCTTCTTCCTCCCCCAAACACGAATAGCCAGCTCAAACCCGAGTCTAGGCTCTTTTTGCTGCCATTTTCGATCTCCTTGCTCAAAGCACCTCTCACAAAACTGCTTGGGGAGATTGTTCCTTGGTATGTGACTCCTCCATTGGTCCAATTAGTTTTTGTTCTAGTGCTTTATCCATTCCAAATTTTTGTTGCTTAGGTGACCCTATTCTTGAGCTTGCATGTCAAATTTATATCGTTCCAAGTAGTTTTGATGCATGATATAGGCTCTAGGCACTTGTAGGAGTAGTTGCTATCAATATTATTGAGTTTGGTTTACTTTTATTTTGAAGTTACTAAAAATTTCAGAATTTTTTAGAAAATGATAAGGAGACTTTTGAGGGGCACATCGAGCCAAAGCTCGAAGGAAAAGGCATCGAAGCCTAAGTATAATCTGCCTCGCACCGCGGAGGTTCGAGCGTGTGAATGGCCTTCCGAGGATTTCTTGAGAGCAGCCGGGATTTATGAAGATTTTCATGAATTGGCTCATAATGTAGGCCTCACCGATTTCCTCCACGACCAATGCGATCAATATCTCTTACTCACAAATACCTTTGTGCAAAACTTTCATTTTCATTCTAGGAACTCACCACCTACGGTGGTGTTTCATTTATATGATGAGCATAAGGAGATGTCACTTTATGATTTTTGTCGGATTTGTTTAGTCCCTTTTGAGGGCAAGACAGAAGAACCACATCGTGATGATGTGGAGGGATTTATTGATACTATCACTGTAGGAGAAACAAGGAAGGTTTCCGATGCATGCATCACTAGCATACATTTTCCTGTTTTACGTTACTTTGCATTATTTGCTAGTCGTTGCTTAATTGGTTGCGGAAACTGTGCAAACCTTAGTATCCCTAATATTATTATTTTGCTCCAAGGTTTATACAGTGATAACACTTTTAGTATGGGCAGTATTATTGCTAAACGGTTAAGTCTAAACCGTACAAAGGGACCCATCTTTGGAGGCATCTATGCTTCACGCCTAGCTGCACATTTTAACATACCTATTAGGCATGCTGAGAAGGAAGAAAAAGTGTTGCCTCGTGTTTATCTAGATTATAAACGTATGGTGGCACATGATTTTATTGTTAAGAATAGGGAAGGAGAGCTTAAATATCAATTGTTCTTTAATAAACATCATCCTGAGACTATTACCCTGCCTGCTCCTTCTTTGTTTGATTTATCTGTAGGCATGTACCTTCTTCCGTTGAAGGCTATTCACGCCTACCGGAACCCTGCACCAGCTGAGGAGCCAGAGCTGGAACCACAAATTGATCCTTCACGACAGTCTAATTATCAGTGGGATCCAGAGATGATTGTTAGCCAGTGGCAATCGGAGTCTTCCTCTTCTTCATATCAGTACGACCCCAACTACTATTATGGATATCCGCCAGGCCAGCCGTGGCCATAGACCAACTTAGGCCAAAAGCCTAAGCTTGGGGGAGTACGTATTTCCCATCGACATTACATTTATGTTCACACACTCATTGCTAGATGTCGGTGCTCATACTTTTTCATTGTATCATCCATGCTAGTTTATTTTCCTTTTTATGATTTCTTCTTGTGTGTTTAATAAACCTTAAGAAAAACCAAAAAAAATAGTTGTAACTTTTAATCAGTTTACCTTCCATGCTTGTAGTAGTAATTAAAAAGAAAACCCAAAAATATTTCCTATTCTTCTTTTGCTTGTTGGGAGCTTTCCCGTGTAAATAGTTTTATTTCTTTTCTTTTCTTTAGGGGTCGATAGGAGAATACCGTAATTAAATTGTTGAAGTGGCTCTTATATGCATTATTTTTTATCTGACAAAAGAGCCCATATTGCCTTGTCTTCTCCTGTCTATTGAATGCTTGCAGATTCCAGCTTAGTCCAATGCACGTGCACTATTATTATTATTCACACTATTCGGTCGTGCAAGTGAAAGGCAATTATGACGATATATGATGGACCGACTGAGATGGGAAAAGCTGGTATGAACTCGATCTCTTTTGTTTTTGTAAATATGATTAGTTCATCGTTCCCGAGTCAGCCTATTATGAATAAACATGTTTGCAATGACAACTAGAGATCATAGTTTCTTATGCCATGCTTGATTAGCTATGAGTTATAATGGTTTACCTTGCGTGCCAACATGCTATTAAAATGGTTATGATGTGGTATGATAGGGTAGTATCCTCCTCTGAATGATTTAAGTGACTTGACTTGGCACATGTTCACACATGTAGTTGAAACAAAATCAACATAGCCTTCACGATATTTATGTTCATGGTGGATTATATCCTACTCATGCTTGCATTCGGTGTTGATTAATTTTAATGCATGTTCATGACTGTTGTCGCTCTCTAGCTGGTCGCTTCCTAGTCTTTTGCTAGCCTTCACCTGTACTAAGTGGGAATACTGCTTGTGCATCCAACTCCTCAAACCCCAAAGTTATTCCACATGAGTCCACTATACCTACCTATATACGGTATCTACCTGCCGTTCCAAGTAAATTTTTATGTGCCAAACTCTAAACCTTCAAATAAATATCCTGTTTTGCATGCTCGAATAACTCATGTATCAACTAGGGCTATCTGTATCTTCCATGTTAGGCGGGTTATTGTAACATCCCAAATTTTCATTTTGGAATGTTATACACTAGATCATCATTGCATATCATATCTATTGCATTTTGGTTGATCCTAGAAATTTCACGCAACTCAAGGACCCTCGGAGAGAGTTGGGGATTTCGTTATTTTCACATTTGAGTTGTCTCAAATTTTGAAAATAGGATCTTATGATTTTATTTATTTTATCTTCAATCATTTCTATTATAAAAAATATGAGAGAGGGAATAAAATGACTTTCCCAAAATAAAGAAATATTAAGGATTTAATAAAAAAATCAATTAAGATTTTATTTGGTTTTATTTGCTATTTTATTTGAATTTAGGAAAAATGCGCGTTTTTCAAAATTGCATTTAGGCCCCAAATAAATGTTCATCCTGTGCGGCTTGATTTTAGAAGCCGAGGAAAATTTATTTCAGGATCTTTGGTGTCCGTTTAGTTTTCCTTTGGTTTTTTTTGAGCGTAACTTAAAAAAAACGCAACCGACCTACGGGCCGTGTCCGACCCGGACACTAGGCCCGTCCGGCTTTATAAGCCGGGGAGGCCCAGCCGGACCCCCCAAACCCTAGCCGCCCTAGCCCCGCACCGCCGCCGCCTTTGCCGCCGCCGCCCCCCGCCGCCCCGCCGCCGCCTCGCCGCCGTTCACCGGACCGCCGGAGGTAGTTTTTTTTCTTTTCACCCCGGTTTTTTTCGAAAAACCGTTCGGTTTTTCCGACGGTTTTGTCCGTTTTTTTAGTTTCGTTTTTTAAAATAGATTGGGTTTTCCGGTTTATTTAAATAGTGAGTGTTCGCCCGTTCGTTCGTTTTAACGAACGTTCGTCGTTTTTCTTTTTCTCGGATTAAATCCGCGATTTTTCTGATCGCGATCTCTGATCCGATTTTCGTTTTAGTCTAACTTTTCGCTCGTTTATCGGAATCAGGCGATTCAAGCGCGTGGAGTTTCGTCTCGAAACTCTCTTGCCGTTTAACCAACTTAAACAAGTTTTTGACACTGTAAAAATTGCCTTACATCCAGAATAGTAAACGAAGCCTGTTTCTTTTGCCGTTTCTCTTTCGTTGCTTCGTTCGATTTAATTCTTTTTGCCAACCGGAGTTCTTAAGTTGAACTTTCTGGTTAGCTCTCTTATTTGAGTTTTACCCGTGCATTAGTTGAGTACTTATTGTATGCTTGTTTGTTTGCGATAGAGTACCCGGAGTGCGCCGCTTGCTACTTCGAATCGCTAGGTTTCACGGATCATCAGCAAGGCAAGTAACACTTTGATCGTACCTCCTACTACCCAGTTTTATTGCATTAGATCAATCCTCACACATTGCATGATTAGGATCTAATTAAAATTGTGGGTTTGGGAAGTAGTTGAGGTAGTACCTATTACCTGTTTATTATCAAACCTTTGGGGAGTTACTTCTACGTTTGCTTATTATGCCATGCTATGCTAGTAGACGTGGGTTGGGTGAGTGTATTCATGACAGATGTGAGATTGTTAACTAATGGTTTATTTAAGGTGGCAACTTAAACACACATCTGGGTGGATTGAGGTACCTGGGTATTCGAGGATTGCCTGTTTTTTGGACCGCCACCCAGGCTCAAAGGGATCATGAGATTGTTCATGCTAGAAACTTCCGTGTGCAGCCACAAGCTATTATGGGCTCTAGCATAGTTGACTAATTCGTGCGAACTCTTACAATGGTAGACTAGCAGATATAGGGGATGTAGGTGGTACGGTCTACCCATCGTAAGGTGCTAGCGCTTCTGAAAGACTATGTCTCGGTCATCCATTTCTCAAACACCGTGTAGTGCGAGAAATCCAACGGAGGAGATCAAGACTTGTGGGGAAAGTGCGCAAACCTCTACAGAGTGTATAAACTAATCATGGTTAGCCGTGTCCCCGGTTATGGACGTCTTGAGTATCTAGTACCTGGATTATCATGTGAATCTCAACATGTTACTATAAAATTAATTTTGATGGGATTGTTTAATGATGATGCTTAATTGGGACTGAGAATGCTGTCAACCATTCTCAATGTTTAACAACCACCTTGGTAGTTAAATAAATGTATTCCTTTGCAGTAGGGAAAAATTGGCTTTACGCAAAACTGTAACCATAGAGCCTTCCACCAGCCAAATATGCATGTAGAATAGCTGTTTCATTTCATTATTCTCTATGTGTTACCTTGCCAGCATATTCCATGTGCTGACCCGTTTCGGGCTGCAACGTTAATGTTGCAGACTTTTCAGACGATGATTAAGGAGTTTTAGGTCGTGGTTTTATACTCAGTGATGCCGTTGGAGTTGATGGACTCACTTATCTTCCAAGCCTTCCACCGTTATCGTTATTAGATGGCCTTAAGCCATATTTATTGTAATAAGTTCTCTTTTGAGACACTCGATGTAATAAGTGTGTGATTGCTACTCTGTTATAAATCCTTCAAGTACTGTGTGGTGTCAGCATTACTGATCCAAGGATGACACCGGAGCACAGAGATTGGACCGTTTGAGGTCTGGTCGCTACAAGATGGTATCAGAGCACACGCTGACTGTAGGACACGACCACTAAGCTAAAGACCTAGATCACTACTCACTCTCTTCTCTTTCTGACTCCTCATCTTTTCTACTCTTTTAGGATGGCGGATGCAAGGAACAAGTTCACTCAACCGGATGAAGATACACCTTTTGGACGTCATTTGAAGGAAGTCACTAGATACCTGAACATAGGATTACCAAGCTTCACCGGCACCTACAACGCCACTTTACCTGAAGAAGAGCGCTGGATGATTCAAGTTCAAGTTCCAGGAAGGACGTCATGCCAGTCACTGAGCCCATAGAGTTTTCTTTTGATGCACCAACTTGGAGTCTAGGAAAGAGCATGGTAGCTCACATTGCCATGAGACGCATTGGAGAAGTCTACCGCAATGATCTCAAGGATACTATCTACCAGATTTGTGGGTGCCGAGATGAGCACTGGGAGATGATCAGCACCAGAAAGGATAGATCAGTCGCAACTTTTATCCAGGAGTTAAACCAGCACATTCGACGTCAGGAGAACCAGATGTGCGCCGACATGATAGACCTGAAGAAGGCAAAGACAAGGATCAAGGAACTGGAGGAAGAACTCAAGGCTACACGTGAAGATTATGAAGAAGAAATTGAAGTATTGGTGGAGAAGAATGACCATCTGATCAAGAAGATCATAATATTTATGGGAGGCCCTACACCGGTAGAAGAAGACGAAGAACCCAAGGAGATTCGCCCGGAAGACTATATCATCATCGACGACACCGACTCGGATCCGGATGATAGCGATGATGACTACGTTGATGAAGCTGGAGCAGATATCATGGAGTCTGCAACCGAAGAATATTTCTAGTAGACCACCTCATCAGTAGTAGTAGTCCACCATGTAAATATTATAGTCCGAGCACTTTTGCGATAGTTAGATCGATTGTATGCCCTTGTTCGATTGAATGAATGAAGTGAATTGTTTGCTTTTGCCTCATGTGCATATGGATAGTGTTTTCTATTTAGACCCCCTCTATTCTTAAATCTCATCTTTTCTAAACCCTCAGATGCCTCCGAGACGTGACCCCGGATTTACCTTCCCACCGAAGCTCACCCACTTGATCCAGCAGCAGAACACATTGATGCAGTTACTAGTCCAGAATCAGAATCAAGGGAACAACAACAACCCACCACCACAACCACCACCTGTTGATCACTTAGCCCGTTTTCTTAGGCTGAATCGCCGGTGTTTTCCAGTAGCACCGAGCCGATAGTAGCAGATGATTGGCTCCACAAGACAGCTAGAGAGTTGACCACCACAGGATGCACAGATGCGGAAAAGGTGAACTTTGCCGCACATCAGCTTGAAGGACCCGCAGCATCATGGTGGGAGAATTTCACATCCACTTTCCCTGTCGACACTGTCACGTGGGACTAGTTTCAGCAGGCTTTTCAAACTGCCCATGTTTCAGCAGGAGCTATGGCCATGAAGAAGCGAGAGTTTCGCAACTTGCGCCAAGGAGGACGGACAATTGGCCAGTATGTGGAGGACTTTAGCAAATTAGCACGTTATGCCCCAGATGACGTTGCTACGGATGCAACAAAGCAGGAGAAGTTTCTGGAAGGACTGAATGATGAGTTGAGCGTGCAGTTGATGGTAGCAACCTTCAACAACTACCAGGAGTTGGTAGATCATGCTCTCATGATTGAAGGGAAGCAGCAGCAAATTGAGAATCGCAAGAGGAAGTATGGACAAGAAAAGTACAATTCTGGAGCTCAACAGAAGCCACGTTTTACCCCTAGACCGGGAGGACATTTCCAGCATACCCATGGAGGAGGTAGCTCGCACCATCACAATGGCCCCAAGACTGGTAATGGGAATGGAGGAAGCAACAGCCAGAACCGCACCAACCCATCGACCCCAGCCAAGAAAGACCTGAGCCAAGTCACTTTCTTTAAGTGCCAGAAGACCGGACATTATGCCAACGAATGTCCTGAATCACAGAATGGAAATGGCAATGGAAGCTCTGGGAAGAAGCTGAACCCTTTCAACAGGGGACAGGTGAACCACGTTAATGTGGAGGAGGTTGAAGAGCAGCCGGATGCAGTAATCAGTAAGTTTTTGGTTAAGTCATTTACTGCACTCGTTCTTTTCGATACTGGTGCATCACATTCATACATATCAAGGGGATTTGTGGATAAGTATAAACTTCCAACCCAAGCCCTTAGGTCACCCATGTTAGTAACCTCGCCTAGAGCAGAATATATGGCTAGTCTATGGTGTGCACGGTTACCATTAAGGATTGGTAACTACATATTTCCATCAGACCTAATAGTGTTGGAATCTCAAGGATTGGATGTGATATTAGGCATGGATTGGTTGTCAAAGTATGAAGGGAATATTGAATGTGCCAGTAAGTCAATTTTGCTTACCACCCCAGAAGGGAGAAGGATCAAGTATGTATCTCGGCATGTGCCGAAGAGGACTCAAGTAAATTGTTTAACATGAGTTGTGCAGGAGGAAGTACCAGTAGTGAAGGATTTCCCCGATGTATTTCCAGAAGAGTTGCCAGGCATGCCACCGGATAGAGATATTGAGTTTTTGATTGAGCTTTTTCCAGGCATAGGGCCAATATCAAAGAAACCATATAGGATGCTCGCAAAGGATTTGGTGGAAATCAAGAAGCAGATTAAGTAGTTACTGGATAAAGGATATATTCGCCCAAGTTCATCGCCTTGGGGATCGCCAGTACTTCTAGTAGAAAAGAAGGATGGATCGTTAAGGATGGTTGTTGATTATCGAGGATTGAATGAAGTAACCATCAAGAACAAGTACCCACTACCGATGATCAATGATCTGTTTGATCGATTGCATGGAGCTAAGGTATTTTCCAAGATCGATCTGCGATCAGGATACCACCAGTTGAAGATTCGAGAACAGGATATACCTAAGACGGCTTTTACCACCAGGTATGTGCTGTACGAGTATACCGTTATGTCATTTGGTCTGACTAACGCACCTGCATATTTTATGAACATGATGAACAAAGTGTTTATGGAGTTCTTGGATAAGTTCGTCATAGTGTTCATTGATGATATCCTGGTTTACTCGAAGAATGAAGAGGAGCATAAGGAGCATTTGCGTTTGGTTCTTGGAAAGCTCAGAGAACATCAGTTATATGCCAAGTTTAGCAAATGTGAGTTTTGGTTGAAAGAAATTGGATTTCTCGGACACGTTATATCCGGAGAAGGTATAGCAGTAGATCCCACTAAAGTTGATACCGTGGCCAAGTGGGAAGCGCCAACCACAGTTGGAGAGATCCGGAGTTTTCTTGGACCCGCAGGATACTACCGGAGGTTTATTGAGAATTTCTCAAAGATTGTGAAGCCTATGACGGAGTTGTTGAAGAAGGATACCAAGTTCATATGGACTGAGGAATGTGAGGCTAGTTTTCAGGAGTTGAAGAAACGTTTGGTTACCTCACCAGTGTTGATTTTACCGGATCAGATCAAAGATTATGAGGTGTATTGTGACGGTTCACATCGAGGACTTGGAGCAGTGCTTATGCAGGAAGGAAGAGTTGTTTCATATGCCTCACGATAGCTTAAGCCTCATGAGTTAAATTATGCTATGCATGATTTGGAGTTAGCAGCCGTAGTGCATGCATTGAAGACTTGGAGACATTTTCTGATTGGAAACCATTGCGAGGTGTACACGGATCACAAGAGCTTGAAGTATATTTTCAAACAGAAGGAGTTGAATCTCAGACAAAGGAGATGGTTGGAGCTCATCAAGGATTATGATATGAAATTGCATTATCACCCTGGAAAGGCTAACCTAGTAGCTGACGCGTTGAGCCGTAAGAGCCACGTCAACACCCTAATGACGGGAGATTTACCAAGGGAGTTAGCCGAAAATCTTCGAGAGCTATGTTTGGAAATAGTCCCGAGAGGCGATGTAGCAGCATTGGAGATTCAGTCTACTTTGATGGATAAGATCAGAGAAGCTCAAAGTACTGACAAGCAGATTGCTTCTATTAAGGAGAAAATGAGCAAAGGAAAAGCTAAGGGATTTCGTGAGGATGAGCACGACACCCTATGGTTTGAAGACCGTGTTTATGTGCCAAATGATCCAGAGATCAGGAAGTTAATTTTACAAGAGGCCCGTGATTCACCGTATTCGATTCACCCAGGAAATACCAAGATGTATTTGGATTTGAAGGATATTTTCTGGTGGACCGGAATGTAGAAGGATATTGCGGAGTATATAGCAGTTTGTGATGTATGTCAAAGAGTGAAGGCAGAGTATCAGAAGCCAGCAGGATTGCTACAACCATTGTCGATACCCGAATGGAAGTGGGATATGCTAGGTATGGATTTTATTACAGGATTGCCCAGAACACGTTCAGGCTATGACTCGATATGGGTTGTAGTCGATCATTTGACAAATGTAGCTCATTTCATTCTAGTGAAGACTACCTATACCAGTGCAAAGTTGGCAAAGATATACATGACCAGAATCGTATGTCTGCATGGAGTTCCAAGGAGCATTGTATTAGATAGAGGAACCCAGTTTACCTCCAAGTTCTGGAATCAGTTGCATGAGACTTTGGGAACTAGACTGGAGTTTAGCACAGCTTTTCATCCGCAGACAGATGGACAGACTGAGAGAGTCAATCAGATTTTGGAGGATATGCTAAGAGCTTGTGCGCTAGATTACGGATCTAGTTGGGACAAGAATTTGCCGTATGCAGAGTTGTCTTACAACAACAACTATCAATCCAGTTTGAAGATGGCCCCTTTCGAAGCCTTGTACGGAAGGAGGTGCAGGACCCCATTGTCCTGGGATGAAGTTGGAGATCGCCAGTTGTTTGGACCGGATCTGATAAAGGAGTCTGAATAGAAAGTGAAATTAATTCGCGACATGCTGAAGGTAGCTCAATCCAGGCAGAAGAGTTATGTAGATTCTAAACGCAAGGATACAATTTACGAAGTCGGAGACCGAGTTTATCTTCGAGTATCACCACTTCGAGGAGTTAAGCACTTTGGAGTTAAGGGAAAAATTAGCGCCACATTTTGTAGGCCCATACAAAGTTTTGGAGCGTATGGGAGAAGTTGTCTATAAGTTGGAATTGCCCGAAGGATTGTCAGGAGTTCACGACGTGTTCCATGTATCCCAGTTGAAGAAGTGCCACGCAGAGATGGCTGACATACCGCTGAGAGATACGGTACCACTGGAAGCGATTCAGTTGGATAGTGATTTGACCTATGAGGAGAAACCAGTTAAGATTCTAGAGTATGCCAGTCAAGTCACCCGCAGCAAGGTTATCAAGTTTTGCAAGGTTCAGTGGAGCCACCACACGGAGGATGAAGCCACCTGGGAACGACAGGAATATTTGCTAAAGGACCACCCTCACCTATTTTCTAGCCAACCCGAATCTCGAGGGCGAGATTCATCTTAAGGGGGGTAGGTTTGTAACATCCCAAATTTTCAGTTTAGAATGTTATACACTAGATCATCATTGCATATCATATTTATTGCATTTTGGTTGATCCTAGAAATTTCACGCAACTCAAGGACCCTCGGAGAGAGTTGGGGATTTCGTTATTTTCACATTTGAGTTGTCTCAAATTTTGAAAATAGGATCTTATGATTTTATTTATTTTATCTTCAATCATTTCTATTATAAAAAAAATATGAGAGAGGGAATAAAATGACTTTCCCAAAATAAAGAAATATTGAGGATTTAATAAAAAATCAATTAAGATTTTATTTGGTTTTATTTGCTATTTTATTTGAATTTAGGAAAAATGCGTGTTTTCAAAATTGCATTTAGGCCCCAAATAAATGTTCATCCTGTGCGGCTTGATTTTAGAAGCCGGGGAAAATTTATTTCGGGATTTTTGGAGTCCGTTTAGTTCTCCTTTTGTTTTTTTCTGAGCGTAACTTGTTTTTTAAAACGCAACCGACCTACGGGCCGTGTCCGACCCGGACACTAGGCCCGTCTGGCTTTATAAGCAGGGGAGGCCCAGCCGGACCCCCCAAACCCTAGCCGCCCTAGCCCCGCGCCGCCACCGCCGCCGCCCCCCGCCTCGCCGCCGTTCGCCGGACCGCTGGAGGTATTTTTTTCTTTTCGCCCCGGTTTTTTTTGAAAAACCGTTCGGTTTTTCCGACGGTTTTGTTCGTTTTTTAAATTTCAGTTTTTTTAAATAGATTGATTTTTCCGGTTTATTCAAATAGTGAGTGTTCGCCCGTTCGTTCGTTTTAACGAACGTTCGTCGTTTTTCTTTTTCTCGGATTAAATCCGCGATTTTTCTGATCGCGATCTCTGATCCGATTTTCGTTTTAGTCTAACTTTTCGCTCGTTTATCGGAATCAGGCGATTCTAGCGCCTTGAGTTTTGTCTCGAAATTGTCTTTCCGTTTATCCAACTTAAACAAGTTTTTGCCACTGAAAAAATTGCCTTAGATCCAGAATAGTAAACAAAGCCTGTTTCTTTTGCCGTTTGTCTTTCGTTGCTTCGTTCGATTTGATTCTTTTTGCCAACCGGAGTTCTTAAGTTGAACTTTCTGGTTAGATCTCTTATTTGAGTTTTACCCATGCATTAGTTGAGTACTTATTGTATGCTTGTTTGTTTGCGATAGAGTACCCGGATTGCGCTGCTTGCTACTTCGAATCTCTAGGTTTCGCGGATCATCAGCAAGGCAAGTAACACTTTGATCATACCTCCTACTACCCAGTTTTATTGCATTAGATCAATCCTCACACATAGCATGATTAGGATCTAATTAAAATTGTGGGTTTGGGAAGTAGTTGAGGTAGTACCTATTACCTGTTTATTATCAAACCTTTGGGGAGTTACTTCTACGTTTGCTTATTATGCCATGCTATGCTAGTAGACGTGGGTTGGGTGAGTGTATCCATGCCAAATGTGAGATTGTTAATTAATGGTTTATTTAAGGTGGCAACTTAAACACACATCTGGGTGGATTGAGGTACCTGGGCCGGGTATTCCAGGATTGCCTGTTTTTTTTGGACCGCCACCCAGGCTCAAAGGGATCATGAGATTGTTCATGCTAGAAACTTCCGTGTGCAGCCACAAGCTATTATGGGCTCTAGCATAGTTGGCTAAGTCATGCGAACTCTTACAGTGGTAGACTAGCAGATGTAGGGGATGTAGGTGGTACGGTCTACCCATCGTAAGGTGCTAGCGCTTCTGAAAGACTATGTCTCGGTCATCCGTTTCTCAAACACCATGTAGTGCGAGAAATCCAACGGAGGAGATCGAGACTTGTGGGGAAAAGTGCGCAAACCTCTTCAGAGTGTATAAATTAATCATGGTTAGTCGTGTCCCCGGTTATGGACATCTTGAGTATCTAGTACCTGGATTATCATGTGAATCTCAACATGTTACTATAAAATTAATTTTGATGGGTTTGTTTAATGATGATGCTTAATTGGGATTGAGAATGCTGTCAACCATTCTCAATGTTTAACAACCACCTTGATAGTTAAATAAATGTATTCCTTTGCAGTAGGGAAAAATTGGCTTTACGCAAAACTGTAACCATAGAGCCTTCCACCAGCCAAATATGCATGTAGAATAGCTGTTTCATTCCATTATTCTCTATGTGTTACCTTACCAGCATATTCCATGTGCTGACCCGTTTCGGGCTGCAACGTTAATGTTGCAGACTTTTCAGACGATGATTAAGGAGTTTTAGGTCGTGGTTCTATACTCAGTGATGCCGTTGGAGTTGATGGACTCACTTATCTTCCAAGCCTTCCGCTGTTATCGTTATTAGATGGCCTTAAGCCATATTTATTGTAATAAGTTCTCTTTTGAGACACTCGATGTAATAAGTGTGTGATTGCTACTCTATATAAATCCTTCAAGTACTGTGTGGTGTCAGCATTACTGATCCAGGGATGACACCGGAGCACAGAGATTGGACCGTTGGAGGTCTGGTCGCTACAGTTATTCTCAAGAGGAGTGGACTCCACTCCTCACTCACGAGATAAATGGCTGGTCACCGGGATGCCCAGTCCCATGCTTTATGCAAACTAAATCAAAATAATTGCAAACAAAACTCCCCCTGGGACTCTTGTTAGTTGGAGGCACTCGTTGTTTAGAGCAAGCCATGGATTGATGCTTGTTGGTGGAAGGGGGAGTATAAACTTTACCATTCTGTTTGGGAACTGCCTATACTGTGTGTAGCATGGAAGATATCGCCATCTCTTGGTTGTTATGTTGACAATGATAGTATACCGCTCAAAATATTATTCACCTATGTTTCCAAACCGAGCTCTGGCACCTCTACAAATCCCTGCTTACCTCTGTGAAGGGCCTATCTATTTACTTTTAGGGACAATTCCATTTCTGCCTCTAACTGGAACCCACTACTCAAATTTGCCCCTAATTTCAATGTGTGCTCAAATTTGCCCCTCTGCCGTTAGTTGCCCTTATAGAAATGCCCTTCTGCATCGTTACCGTCCGGTCAAACAGCTTTGACTATCTTGAAAAAATAGTAAAAAAATATGAAATTTTGTGGGATTGAAGCTAGTCATGTGCGCAAGGCGCGTGCAAATTTTCGTGCTATTTAGACATACCAGGAGCACGTGGCAAAGGAAAACGATAAATATGTACATCTTTGAATAGTAAATTCAAAAAAATAGCAAGAAAATTCAAAAACATATGAATTTTTTTGGCATCCAAGATACTCGGGTGCACAAGGTGTGTGAAAATTTTTGTTATCAAATGACATGCGAGGAGCTCTTGCAAAAAAAACCAAAATAGTGTATTTTTTACAAGTTCTTTTCTGAGACAAATTTTGTTTTTTTCCACGAGCTCCTACAATGTCCAAACACAACAAAATTTTGCACACACCTTCCGCACCTAAGCATCTTGGATGCCAAAAGAATTCATATTTTTTTGAATTTTTTGCTATTTTTTTGAATTTACGGTTCACACCCGTATATATTTACTGTTTTTCCTTCGCCATGAGCTCCTAGAATGCCCAAACAACATGAAAATTTGCATGCACCTTGCGAACCTGAGTACCTTCGATCCCACAAAATTTCAGATTTTTTTTGACTTTTTTGCTATTTTTTCGAGATGGTCAAAGCTGTTTGACCAGACGGTAATGGCGCAGAAGGACATTTCTATAAGGGCAACTAACGGTAGAGGGGCAAATTTGAGCACACATAGAAATTAGGGGCAAATTTGAGTAGTGGGTTCTAGTTAGGGACAGAAATGGAATTGTCCCTTACTTTTATGCTGAGTCATCATCCTCTTATTAAAAAGCACCAGTTGGAGAGCACTGCTGTCATTTACATTCATTACTGTTATTTACATTGAGTATGACTTGACTGGATCTCTTTTACCATGAATTACAATGTCTAGTCAGTCCTTGGTCTTTAAAGGTGCTCTGCATTTATGTTTTGCGGTCTCAGAAAGGGCTAGCGAGATACCATCTTGTTATATCCTATTATGATTGTTTTGAGAAAGTGTTGTCATCCGAGATTTATTATTATGGCTCGCTAGTTGATTATGCTATTGATATGAGTAAACTTGAGACCTATGCGTTATTGCGAATGTGGTTAGTTATAATCTTTGCTGAAAACTTGAATGCTGGCTTTACATATTTACAACAAGAAGAGCAAACAGAGTTTGTAAAAGTTTTTCTTTATCACTTTCAGTTTGTCAACTGAATTGCTTGAGGACAAGCAAAGGTTTAAGCTTGGGGGAGTTGATACGTCTCCAACGTATCTACTTTTCCAAACACTTTTGCCCTTGTTTTGGACTCTAACTTGCATGATTTGAATGGAACTAACCCAGACTGACGCTGTTTTCAGCAGAATTTCCATGGTGTTATTTATGTGCAGAAACAAATGTTCTCGGAATGACCTGAAACTTCACGGAGCCACTTTTCAGAAAATAAGAAAAATACCTGCAAAAGATGAAGGCCAGGGGGGCGACCACCTTGCCACGAGGGTGGGGGGCGCGCCTGCCCCCCTAGGGCGCGCCCCCTACCTCGTGGGCCCTCTGTTGCGTCTCCGACTCCAACTCCACCTCCATATATTGAGTTTCGATGAGAAAAAAATTAGAGAGAAGAAATCATCGCGTTTTACGACACAGAGCTGCCGCCAAGCCCTAAAACCTATCGGGAGGGCTGATCTAGAGTCCGTTCGGGGCTTCGGTGAGGGGAATCTGTCACCATCGTCATCATCAACCATCCTCCATCACCAATTTCATGATGCTCACCGCCGTGTGTGAGTAATTCCATCATAGGCTTGCTGGACGGTGATGGGTTGGATGAGATCTATCATCTAATCAAGTTAGTTTTGTTAGGGTTTGATCCCTAGTGTCCACTATGTTCTGAGATTGATGTTGCTATAATTTTGCTATGCTTAATGCTTGTCACTAGGGCCCGAGTGCCATGTTTTCAGATCTGAACCTATTATGTTTTCATCAATATATGAGTGTTCTTGATCCTATCTTGCAAGTCTATAGTCACCTATTATGTGTTATGATCTGTTAACCCCGAAGTGACAATAATCGGGATACTTACCGGTGATGACCGTAGTTTGAGGAGTCCATGTATTCACTATGTGTTAATGCTTTGTTCCGGTACTCTATTAGAAGGAGGCCTTAATATCCCTTAGTTTCCGTAAGGACCCCGCTACCACGGGAGGGTAGGACAAAAGATGTCATGCAAGTTCTTTTCCATAAGCACGTATAACTATATTCAGAATACATGCCTACATTACATCAATGAACTGGAGCTAGTTCTGTGTCACCCTAGGTTATGACTATTACATGATGAACCGCATCCGGCATAATTCTGCATCACCGATCCATTGCCTACGAGCTTTCCATATATTGTTCTTCGCTTATTTACTTTCCCGTTGCTATTGCTATCATCACTACAAAATACCAAAAACATTGCTTTTACTACTGTTATCCTTTGTTACCGTTACCACTACTATCATATTACTTTGCTACTAAACACTTTGCTGCAGATATTAAGTTTCTAGGTGTGGTTGAATTGACAACTCAGCTGCTAATACTTGAGAGTATTCTTTGGCTCCCCTTGTGTCGAATCAATAAATTTGGGTTGAATACTTTACCCTCGAAAGCTATTGTGTTCCCCTATACTTGTGGGTTATCGGTCCCAAACCAAAAGTCAAACTCGGCCCCACCGAAATCTTCTATCCGGCGCCACCGAGTTCACTTGACATAGCCACTGCCACAAAAACTAGTCACTTTGGTCTCACTGATAGGGATCTCGGTCTCACCGAGATGGGATTGCAACCTTTCTGTTTCCCTTCGCAATGTTTTGGTCCAACCGAGATGAGCGATCGGTCCCACCGAGATTGCAATGCAAACTCTATGTTTCCCCTTCGTAATGTCTCGGTCTAACCGAGATGAGGGAATCGGTCCCACCGAGTTTGCCTGACCAACTCTCTGTTTGTATATTACCAAAATCGGTCCCGCCGAGTTTGTGTAATCGGTCTCACCGAGATTACGTTATGCCCTAACCCTAATGGAATCGGTCCCACTGAGTTGACATGTCGTTCCCACCGAAAATCCTAACGTTCACATTTTGAACTAAACCGGTCTGACCGAGTTTTATAATTCGGTCCCACCGAGTTTGGTGATTTGTGTGTAACGGTTAGATTTTGTGTGGAGGCTATATATACCCCTCCACCCACTCTTCATTCGTGGAGAGAGCCATCAGAACATGCCTACACTTCCAACATACATTTTCTGAGAGAGAACCACCTACACTTGTGTTGAGGTCAAGATATTCCATTCCAATCACATAAATCTTGATCTCTAGCCTTCCCCAAGTTGCTTTCCACTCAAATCACCTTTCTACCAAATCCAATCCTATGAGAGAGAGTTGAGTGTTGGGGAGACTATCATTTGAAGCACAAGAGCAAGGAGTTCATCATCAACACACCATCTATTACCTTTTGGAGAGTGGTGTGTCCTAGATTGGTTAGGTGTCACTTGGGAGCCTCCGTCAAGATTGTGGAGTTGAACCAAGGAGTTTGTACGGGCAAGGAGATCGCCTACTTCATGAAGATCTACCCTAGTGAGGCAAGTCCTTCGTGGGCGATGGCCATGGTGGGATAGACAAGGTTGCTTCTTCGTGGACCCTTCGTGGGTGGAGCCCTCCGTGGAGTCGTGCAACCGTTACCCTTCGCGGGTTGAAGTCTTCATCAGCGTGGATGTACGATAGCACCACCTATCGGAACCACGGATAAAAAAAATCTCCGTGTCTACATTGCGTTTGCTCCCTCCAAACTCCTCCCTTTACCTCCATATGCAATTGTTTTACATTCTGGTGCTATACTCTTAGAATTGCATGTTTAGGTTGATTACTTGAATTGTGCTAAGTTGCCAAAATATGCCAAGACTTAAAATTGGGAAAAGGCTAGATTTTTATTTGGTCAAGTAGTCTAATCACCCCCCTCTAGACATACTTTCGATCCTACACCAGGGACGCTATTTTATTTTTGGCTTGGAGGGCTTTGTCCGGGTCACTGGTTATTGTAATCACGCCATTGGGCCCTGGCATCTTGAGTTTCATGTACCCGTAATGGGGTATAGCCTGAAACTTTGAAAATGCGTCACGCCCTAATAGGGCGTGGTATCTGATGTCTGCTAGAACTACGTCGATATTTTCCCAAAGAGAAAGGGATGATGCAGCACAACAATGGCAGGTATTTCCCTTAGTGATGAGACCAAGGTTATTGAACCAGTAGGAGAACCAAGAAACACTACGTAAACAACACCTGCACACAAATAACAAATACTCGCAACCCCACGTGTTAAAGGGGTTGTCAATGCCTTTCGGGTAACGGCGCCAGAAAGTGGCAAACGGACGTGAGAAAAATATGATAAATGGGATAAATAGATCTCAGATAAAATAAATTGCAGCAAGGTATTTTGTATTTTTGGTTTAATAGATCTAAAAATAAAAGCAAAGGAAAATAGATCGCAAAGGCAAATATGATAAAGAAGAGACCCGGGGGCCGTAGATTTCACTAGTGGCTTCTCTCGAGAAAAATAGCAAATGGTGGGTAAGTGAATTACTGTTGGGCAACTGATAGAACTTCAAATAATCATGATGATATCCAGGCAATGATCATTATATGGGTATCACATCCAAGATTAGTAGACCGACTCCTGCCTGCATCTACTACTATTACTCCACACATCGACCGCTATACAACATGCGTCTAGTGTATTAAGTTCATGGGAAAAAGGAGTAATGCAATAATAATGGTGACATGATGTAGACAAGATCTATTTAGGATAACACTTATACTAAGACGTCTGACCCCTTTCAATTGTCAGACGGGTGCTCTTCCGTCGATTTCTTTTCGATCGCATGGCTCGAAAGCTCCAACAACATTCTGTTGAAACAACCTGTAATGCCCGTGATCCTCCTCTAATCATGTACCTTCACCCACCCAGTTTCCTCCCAAATCACTCCAGGCCATTGTTCGCCACCGCGCTCGCCGTCGCCACTCTGCAGCGTGCCACCCGTTGTTCTCCCTTGTTTGGCGCTAGCTCCACCATACTGTCCTGCAGTCTCCGCGGCCACATGCTCTGTGCCCCTTTTATGAACCACATCCCTGGTTCGTGAAGGCAAACACCAGGAGATGGCCACGGAGGAGAACCAGGCGCTCATGTGCCGCCGTAGACTTATCGTGAGTGGTTGTGATATGCTAGTTGTTGCCTTTGTTTGTAGTTGAGAGGAAGCCGCCATTAACATTGTTTATTTCGTGTATCATTTCGTCGACCTGACTGAAAAGCTCATGTGCATCTGTGCATTGATGCATCCAGGTGAATGTACCGCATCCATGTGTGGTTGCTTGGATCTCTAGATCTGTTGCAACGTGCATGTCCTTAGGTATCTTGAGTTGGTCTTGGATGTGAATGGATTTATTTGCCTTGTTCTTGTTAATCATGCTTACTTGATTTCTGCTCCCTCATACATGCTTCTAATGTAGAGGTTTAATGTAGCAAACAACAATGTTTGACATACCCTGAACTTGTGCACCCAAATCTTGTTCGGCAAGTACGCAAATTTCTAAAATTAAATTTCTATGCATCTAGTATATGATAGCATCAAATCGTTGCTTTGTGTCAGGCATGCTTCCTACTTTGATTTCTCGCATACGTTTCTATCATAATTATTCTTCCTACGACCATTGCGAAAATTTGATATGGTTCATACTACCATTCGGTCCGATTATGTTACATCTTTGTGTAGTGGGGTCACCAACTCATCAACGAATATATGAGAATTTGGCATGAACAAGACACAAATATGCTTCCTATTAAGATGAATTGTGTTGGAATATCACTCTTGTCATGCTTCCTACTAATGGCCTTCCAAAAATAATACTACATATGCTTCTTCCGTTTAGAAAGTTTGCCTCCACAGTTCAACCAATTTTTGGTGAATTTTCACTGATCTTATGTTATCAATTGTTCTGACAATTCCCATATTATTATCTTTGCTAATGTCTAAAATTTATAGATGTCAATGCACCAGTGATAATGGAAGCAATTCATCCATGTTTCAGTTGGTGTTATCTTGGTGGCGTGCTTCCATGGTCGTGCTAGTTTGTCATGTATGTCCTCACCGAGGTGTGCTTCGATGGTTACGCTCTTCCTTGTGCGATCATTGTCAAGGTGGATCACCATGCATGAAGATAGTGAAAAAACCCTTGGACCATCTGGACGTGGAAGGATGCGCGACCTCCGGCGGTGTATTGTGTCGCTGGGGTTAAAAGCAACTTCTCTTGAAGCAAATTTGAAAATATTATGTAGCAAATTGTATTTTCTTCGGAAGTAAGTTCTATTTTTTTACATTGTATGATGGAAATAATTTAATTTTGTTGGAGTCACAATTGTTGATATACATTCGAAAAACTCTCAGGTGGCATGAAACATATTTTTTCTGCTCAGACAATACACTGGACACAACTTCTAACTACAAGACTAAAATAGTCTTAAACAATTGTAACAAGGAAGCAATCTCCAGTTTCCATGCAAACTCTAACCGTATGGAAACAATTTGATTGAGACAACACGGAAGCAATTTGATCGAAATAAATAAAAAGAAACAGTCCAAAACAATAAAGATTAACTTCGGAAGCAAATCAAACTGAATCTTCGGAAGCAAGGACCGTACGTGTAGCGACCGGACCTCAAACAGTCTGATCTCTGTGTATAAGTGTCATCCCTGGATCGGTAATGTTGACACACACAGTACTTGAAGGATTTATAATAGAGTGGCAATCACACACTTATTACATCGAATGTCTCAAAAGAGAACTTATTACAATAAATATGGCTTAAGGCCATCTAATACGATAACAGCGGAAGGCTTGGAAGATAAAGTGAGTCCATCAACTCCAATGGCATCACTGAGTGAAAGACCGTGACCTAAGGCTCCTTACTCATCGTCTGAAAAGTCTGCAACATGATACGTTGCAGCCCAAAAACGGGTCAGCACATAGAATATGCTGGCAAGGTAACACAAGAGAATAACGAACAAAACAAAGCTATCACTATATGCATATATGGATGGTGGAGGCTGTATGGTTGATATGTTTTGCGTAAAGCCAATTTTTCCCTACTGCAAAGAAATATATTTTATTTAACTACAAAATTTGTCGAAAACATTGAGAATGGTAAACCCCATCAAAATCCCAATTAAAAGTAGTCATTAACCCAAACAAAATTATATAGTTAAGAGTGATGAGATCCATATGATAATTCAAGAACGAGATACTCAAGATGTCCATAACCGGGGACACGGCTAACCATGATTAGTTTGTACACTCTGCAGAGGTTTGTGCACTTTTCCCCACAAGACTCGATCTCCTCTGTTGGATTTCTCGCACTACATAATGTTTGAGAAACGGATGACCGAGACACAGTCTTTCAGAAGTGTTAGCACCTTACGATGGGTAGACCGGTACACCTACATCCCCTACATCTGCTAGTCTACCACTGTAAGAGTTCACACAACTTAATCAACTATGCTAGAGCCCATAATAGCATGTGGCTGCACATGGAAGTTTCCAGTATGAATAATCTTATGATCCCTTTGAGCTTGGGTGGCAGTCCATAGGAGAATCACACGGTACCCCGGGATTTCCAAAAAATACAGGTAATCACTGGGTTCCCCAGGTGCCTCAATCCACCCAGATGTGTATTAAAGTTGCCACCTTAAATTGAACCATTAATTAACAATACTCACATCTATCATGAAAACTCTCAAACCCAATCCACGTCTACGAGCATAGCATAGCAGTATAAGCATAACATAGAAGTAACCCCCAGGGTTTGATAATAAACAGGGTAATAGGTTCCTACCTCATCAACTACTTCCCAACCCACAGTTTAATTCAGATCCTAACCATGCAATGTTTGAGGGTTGATCTAATGCAATAAAAACTGGGTAGTAAGAGGTATGATCAAAGTGTTACTTGCCTTGCTAATGATCCGTGAAACCTAGTGACTCGTAATAGCACACTTCACACTCCAGGTGTTCTATCACAAACAAACAAGCATACAATAAGCAATCAAGCATGGGCACAGGTAAAACTCGAATAAGAGATCTAACTAGAAATTTCAACTTAAGAACTCTGGTTTGCAAAAAGAATCAAATCAAACGAAACAACAAAACTCAAACACCGAAAGAAACATGCTTCATTTACTAATCTGGACTAAAGTCAAATTTTACAGTAGCAAAAACTTGTTTAAGTTGATTAAATGGAAAGAGGGTTTCGAGACGAAACTCTAGGCGTTTGAATCGTCTGATTCCGTTAAACGAGCGAAAAGTTATACTAAAACAAAAATCAGATCAGAAATCGCAATCGAAAATAATTGCGGAAAATCTGAAAAAAAGAAATATTGACGAACAGGCTAACGAACGAACGTTCGCTGTCTGCGGCGAAACGGTGAAAACCGTTCGCTAAAACGAACGTAAAAACAGGCGTTCGCTAAATAACTAAACTAAAAAAATAAACCGAACCGGATCTAAATAAAAAACGGATCTAGGGTTTTCGAAAAAAACCAAAACGGTTTTCTCACGAAAACTAAGGCAACTACCTCGAGGTCTGACGGGGGTCCGGCGAGGGTCCGGCGCTCCGGTGTGGGGCGCGACACAGCGGCGGATGGTAGGAGATGGATCGGGGCTAGGGTTAGGGCGCGGTGGCGGCTTGGGCTGGTGGGGGCTCGAGGCCGCAGCTGATAAGGGCCGAACCGAGGAGTCCTGGCCGCTTACGGCGCGGAGTCGGTTCGCCTCTTTTTTTTCAAATAATTCCGATGCTCAGAAATTAAAAGAAAAGAAATACTAAACAGACTCCAAAAATCCTGAAATAAATTTCCTCGTCCTCTAAAAATTAGCCGGACAAGGTGAACATTTATTTGGGCCTAAAATGCAATTTTGAAAAATGCATTTTTTCCTAATTCAAATAAAATAGCAATAAAACTCTGAATAAAAATCTTATTTGATTTTAATATTAAATCTTCGATATTTCTCTATTTTGAGGAAGTCATTTTATCCTGTCTCTTTTATTTTTATAAAACAAATAATCAAAGAGTAAGTAATTAAAATCAAACGATCCTCTTTTCAGAATTCAAGAAAAACTCGAATATGAAAATAACGAAATCCCCAACTCTCTCCGTGGGTCCTTGAGTTGCTTAGAATTTCTAGGATCAACCAAAATGTAATAAAATATGATATGCAATGATGATCTAATGTATAACATTCCAAATTGAAAATTTGGGATGTTACAGTACGTCAAGATTGAAAACAACGTAGGAAGCAAAATCCTTATGATTGAACCCTTCCTAATAACCAAATAATTTTTAGGAAGCAACGATCCCTGTTTGGAAGCAATTTTTAGGAAGCAAGGGTCCTCATGATTGGAAACAAACAAAATAACTTTAAATAACCATGCCTTGATTTCAGGAATAAATTGTTAGTAAAGAAATCATTGCAATTACTGCCAAATCCGCATGCAAACTGATTCACACGGGGTAGTTTGATGGTGGATCGGACGATGTGCATGCTTCCTATACATCGGCCATGGACTAGTCTGATACCTAGCAAAAATCTGTAGTCTGATGCCTAGTAGTTCCCATCTATTTATGTAGAAATAGACCCCATCTTGTTATCCTTAATGACAATGCTACGTACGTGTCGGTTCCCCTTCTGTCACTAGGATCAAGCACCGTAAGATCGAACCCATCACAAAGCACCTCTTCCCATTACAAGATAAATAAATCAAGTCGGCCAAAGAAAACCCAAATATTGGAGAAAAAATACGAGGCTATAAGCAATCATGCCTAAAAGAGATCAAAGAAGATTCAAATAAATTTCATGCATAAAAAGAGATATATCTGATCATAAACTCAAAGTTCATTGGATCTCAACAAACACACAACAAAAGAATTACATCATATGGATCTCCAAGAGACCATTGCATTGAGAATCAAACGAGAGAGCGGAAGTCATCTAGCTACTAACTACGGCCCCGAAGGTCTACAAAAGACTACTCACGCATCATCGGAGAGGCACCAATGGACATGATGAACCCCTCCGTGACGGTGTCTAGATTGGATCTGGTGTTTCTAGACTCTGTGGCAGCTGGAATTGATTTTCGTCGACTCCCCTAGGGTTTCTAGAATATTGGGGTATTTATAGAGTAAAGAGGTGGTCCAGGGGAGCACCCGAGGTGGGCACAACCCACCAGGGTGCGCCTGGGCCTCTAGGCGTGCCCTGGGGGGTTGTGCTCCCCTCGGAGCACCCCCAGGCACTTTCCAACCCATTGGATGTCCTCTAGTCCAAAAAATCCACAAAAAGTTATGCTGCGTTTGGACTCCGTTTGGTATTGATTTCCTTCGATGTAAAAAACATGCAGAAAACAACAACTGGCACTTGGCACTATGTCAATAGATTAGTACCAAAAAAATGATATAAAATGACTATAAAATGATTATAAAACATCCAAGAATGATAATATAACAGTATGGAACAATAAAAAATTATAGATACGTTGCAGACGTATCAGTATCCACTATGAAAGGGTACAATGTGGAAGAGTAGTTCTTGAAGGAAATATGCCCTAGAGGCAATAATAAAGTTGTTATTTATATTTCATTATATCATAATAAATGTTTATTATTCATGCTAGAATTTATTAACCGGAAACTTAGTACATGTGTGAATACATAGACAAACAGAGTGTCCCTAGTATGCCTCTACTAGACTAGCTCATTAATCAAAGATGGTTAAGTTTCCTGACAATAGACATGTGTTGTCATTTGATGAACGGGGTCACGTCATTAGAGAATGATGTGATGGAAAAGGTCCGTCCGTTATCTTAGCATAACGATCGTTTAGTTTTATTGCTATTGCTTTCTTCATGACTTATACATGTTCCTCTGACTATGAGATTATGCAACTCCCGAATACCGGAGGAACACCTTGTGTTGGGGATATAACTATCAGTTATGACCCGCCCAGGAGGGTCCGGGTCAGCCCCAATGGCGGGTTACGAAGGAAGCCCAGTAAACATTCAGGATGATAGTTTATCAAATCGTATAGAAGGCACAAGGGCCTAGAGGCGGCTTAAGGCCCAATATTGTAAACCGCCGTATGTAAGGAAAGACTTGTAAAGAAAGGCATGTAAAATAAGTCACCGAGCCGGACACGATTTATGAGCCGGTCGGGACTCTGTAGGCCACCGGGCGTGAACCCGTGTATATAAGGGGACGACCCGGTGGCGGCTTAGGGCAAGAAACAAAAGATCGATAACCAAGCCGGTGGATTAGCGTCTTGGTGACCGAAACCCCAGCAATACCAACACAACTAGACGTAGGCTTTTACCTTCATCGTAAGGGGCCGAACTAGTATAAAACCTCTCGTGTCCTTTGTCCCGATTAACCCCTTTAAGCTTCCTAGTTGCGATGGCCCTACGACTAAGTCCTCCCATTAGGAAATCTGCCGTGACAATTCCACGACACGTTGTGTGCTATCAAATGTCACAGCGTAACTAGGTGATTATAAAGATGATCTACATGTGTCTCCAATGGTGTTTATTGAGTTGGCATAGAACGAGATTAGGATTTGTCACTCCGTGTATCAGAGAGGTATCTCTGGGCCCTCTCGGTAATGCACATCACTATGAGCCTTGCAAGCAATGTGTCTAATGAGTTATACACGGGATGATACATTACGGAACGAGTAAAGAGCCTTGCCGATAACGAGATTTAACTAGGTATGATGACACCGATGATCGAATCTCGGGCAAGTAACATACCGATGACAAAGGGAACAACGTATCTTGTTATGCGGTTTGACCGATAAAGATCTTCGTAGAATATGTAGGAGCCAATATGAGCATCCAGGTTCCGCTATTGGTTATTGACCGGATATGTGTCTCGGTCATGTCTACATAGTTCTCGAACCCGTAGGGTCTGCATGCTTAACGTTCGATGATGATTTGTATTATGAGTTATGTGTTTTGATGAACCGAAGTTTTTAAGAGTGTCAGATGAGATCACGAACATGACGAGGAGTCTCGAAATGGCCGAGACATAAATTTTGATATATTGGAAGGTTTTGTTTGGACACCGGAATGGTTTCGGAAATGTTCGGACATTTTCTGGAGTACCAGGGGGTTACCGGAACCCCCGGGGGGTTAATGGGCATTAATGGGCCCTAGTGGAAGAGAGGAGGCGGTGGCCAGGTGGAGGCGCGCACCCCCAAGCCCAATCCGAAATGGACTAGGGTTGCGGGGGGCCCCTTTCCTTCTTCTCCTCCTTCTATTCCCCCCTTTCCCCTTCTTCGGAAAGGAAAGTAGGGGGGCGAATCCTCCTTGGACCGGGAGTCCAAGTAGGACCCCCCCTTGGCGTGCCCCCTTTAAGGCCGGCCTCCTCTCCTCCCCCCTTTATATATGTGGGAGGGGGGCACCCCAAAGGCATACCAAGTCTTCTCTTAGCCGTCTGCGGTGCCCCCCTCCATAGTTACACACCTCGGTCATATCGTCGTATGATACGTCCATTTTGCATCATGCTTTTATATCGATATTTATTGCATTATGGGCTGTTATTACACATTATGTCACAATACTTATGCCTATTCTCTCTTATTTTACAAGGTTTACATGAAGCAGGAGAATGCCGGCAGCTGCAATTCTGGGCTGGAAAAGGAGCAAATAATAGAGACATATTCTGCACAGCTCCAAAAGTCCTGAAACTTCACGGGAGAAAGTTTCAGAATAAAAAAAATATTGGGCGAAAGAAGTACCAGAGAGGGGCCACCCACCATCCACGAGGGCAGGGGCGCGCCCTACCCCCCTGGGCACGCCCCCTAGCAGGCCTCTGATGCCCATCTTTGGCTATATGGAGTCTTTCGTGGAGGAAAAAAATCATAATCAAGCTCACGGGACGAAACTCCGCCGCCACAAGGCGGAACCTTGGCAGAACCAATCTAGGGTTCCGGCAGAGATGTTCTGCAGGGGAAACTTCCCTCCGGGAGGGGGAAATCATCACCATCATCATCATCGATCCTCTCATCGGGAGGGGGTCAATCTCCATCAACATCTTCACCAGCACCATCTCATCTCAAACCCTAGTTCATTTCTTGTATCCAATCTTTGTCCCAAAACCTTAGATTGGTACCTGTGGGTTGCTAGTAGTGTTGATTACTCTTTGTAGTTGATGCTAGTTAGTTTATTCGGTGGAAGATCATATGTCTAGATCCTTTATGCATATTAATACCCCTCTAATTATGAACATGAATATGATTTGTGAGTAGTTACGTTTGTTCCTGAGGACATGGGAGAAGTCTTGCTATAAGTAGTCATGTGAATTTGGTATTCGTTCAATATTTTGATGAGATGTATGTTGTCTTTCCTCTAATGGTGTCATGTGAACATCAACTACATGACACTTAACCATTGTTTGGGCCTAGAGGAAGGCATTGGGAAGTAATAAGTAGATGATGGGTTGCTAGAGTGACAGAAGCTTAAACCCTAGTTTATGCGTTGCTTCGTAAGGGGCTGATTTGGATCCATATGTTCCATGCTATGGTTAGGTTTACCTTAATACTTCTGTTGTAGTTGCGGATGCTTGCAATAGGGGTTAATCATAAGTGGGATGCTTGTCCAAGGAAGGGAAGTACCCAAGCACTGGTCCACCCACATATCAAATTATCAAAGTACCAAACGCAAATCATATGAGCGTGATGAGAACTAGCTTGACGATAATTCCCATGTGTCCTCGGGAGCGTTTTCCTTCATATAAGAGTTTGTTCAATCTTGTCCTTTGCTACAAAAAGGATTTGGCAATCTTTCTGCACCTTATTTACTTTTATTACTTGTTACGCATTACAAATTACCTTATCACAAAACTATCTGTTAGCGATAATTTCAGTGCTTGCAGAGAATACCTTACTGAAAACTGCTTATCATTTCCTTCTGCTCCTCATTGGGTTCGACACTCTTACTTATCGTAAGGAATATGATAGATCCCCTATACTTGTGGGTCATCAAGACTCTTTTCTGGTGCCGTTGCCGGGGAGTGATAGAGAAATTGCTAGCTAATCCTTTCACAGGTGATGGAACATTGCATCCTGATTTGCACCTAATCTATGTGGATGAAGTCTGTGGATTATTTAAGCTTGCAGGTATTCCCGAGGATGTTATCAAGAAGAAGGTGTTCCCTTTATCTTTGAAGGGAAAGGCATTGACATGGTTTAGGCTATGTGATGATATGGGATCATGGAACTACAACCGATTGAAATTGGAATTTCATCAGAAGTTTTATCCTATGCATCTTGTTCATCATGATCATAATTATATATATAATTTTTGGCCTCGCGAAGGAGAAAGCATCGCTCAAGCTTGGGGGAGGCTTAAGTCAATGTTATATTCATGCCCCAATCATGAGCTCTCAAGAGAAATTATTATTCAAAAAAATTATGCTTGGATTTCTCTGGATAATCGCTCCATGCTCGATACTTCTTATACTGGCTCTTTTATGATGAAGACTATTGAATTAAAATGGGATTTATTGGAGAGAATTAAAAGCAACTCTAAAGATTGGGATCTCGGCAAAGGCAAGGAGTCAGGTATAACGCCTAAATTTGATTGTGTTAAATCTTTTATGCATACTGATGCTTTCTGTGAATTTAGCACTAAATATGGACTTGACTCTGAGATAGTAGCTTATTTCTATGAATCCTTTGCTACTCATGTTGATCTCCCTAAGGAGAAGTGGTTTAAATATAATCCTCCCATTGAATTAAAAGTAGTTGCACCTATTAAAGTTGAAGAAAAGACTATCACATATAATGATCCTGTTGTTCCTACTGCTTATATTGAGAAACCACCTTTCCCTGTTAGAATAAAGGATCATGCTAAAGCTTCAACTGTGGTTCGTAAGAGTAATACTAGAACACCTACTCCCTCTGAGAAAATTAAAGTTGAACCTAGTATTGCTATGGTTAAAGATCTCTTGGCTAATAATATTGATGGGCATGTTATTTACTTCTGTGATGAAGCTGCTAGAATTGCTAGACCCGATACTAAAAATAAACATAGACCTGTTGTAGGCATGCCTGTTATTTCTGTTAAAATAGGAGATCATTGCTATCATGGCTTATGTGATATGGGTGCTAGTGCAAGTGCAATACCTCATTCCTTATATAAAGAAATTATGCATGATATTGCACCTACTGAGATAGAGGAAATTGATGTCACAATTAAGCTTGCCAATAGAGACACTATTTCACCAGTTGGGATTGTTAGAGATGTTGAAGTCTTGTGTGGGAAAGTTAAGTATCCTGCTGATTTTCTTATTCTTGGTTCCCCACAAGATAACTTTTGTCCCATTATATTTGGTATATCCTTCTTTGAATACTGTTAATGCTAAGATAGACTGCAATAAGGATATTGTTTCTGTTGGTTTAGGGGATATGTCTCATGAATTTAACTTTGCTAAATTTCGTAGACAATGCCATGATAAAGAATTACCTAGTAAAGATGAAATTATTGGTCTTACTTCTATTGCCGTGCCTCCTAATGATCCTTTAGAACAATATTTGCTCGACCATGAAAATGATATGTTTATGAATGAAAGAAGGGAAATAGATGAAGTATTCTTTAAACAGGGACCTATTTTCAAAAACAACTTGCCTGTTGAAATCCTAGGGGATCCTCCTCCACCCAAGGGTGATCCAGTGTTTGAGCTTAAACCTTTACCTGATACTCTTAGATATGCTTATCTTGATGAGAAAGAGATATATCATGTTATTATTAGTGCTAACTTTCAGAGCATGAAGAAAAGAAACTATTGAAAACTCTGAAGAAGCATCGTGCTGCTATTGGATATACTCTTGATGATCTTAAGGGCATTAGTCCCACTCTATGCTAGCATAAAATAAAATTGGAGAAAGACGCGGAACCGGTTGTTGATCACCAACGACGGTTAAATCCTAAGATGAAAGAAGTGGTAAGAAAAGAAATACTAAAGCTTCTGGAGGCAAGTATAATTTATCTTGTTGCTGATAGTCAGTGGGTAAGTCCTGCCCATTGTGTCCCTAAGAAGGGAGGTATTATTGTTGTTCCTAATGATAAAGATGAATTGATCCCACAAAGAATTTTTACAGGTTATAGAATGGTAATTGATTTCCGCAAATTAAATAAAGTTACTAAAAAGGATCATTACCCTTTACCTTTTATTGATCAAATGCTAGAAAGATTATCCAAACATACACAATTTTGCTTTCTAGATGGCTATTCTGGTTTCTCTCAAATTCCTGTGTCAAAAGAGGATCAAGAAAAGACAACTTTTACTTGCCCTTTTGGTACCTTTGCTTATAAACATATTCCTTTTGGTTTATGTAATGCACCTGCTACCTTTCAAAGATGTATGACTACTATATTCTCTGACTTTTGTGAAAAGATTCTTGAGGTTTTCATGGATGATTGCTCCGTATATGGAACTTCTTTTGATGATTTCTTAAGCAATCTTGATCGAGTTTTGCAGAGATGTGAAGAAACTAATCTTGTCTTGAATTGGGAGAAGTGTCACTTTATGGTTAATGAAGGTATTGTCTTGGGGCATAAAATTTCTGAAAGAGGTATTGAAGTGGATAAGGCCAAGGTTGATGCTATTGAAAAGAATAGTGTCCTAATGACATTAAAGGTATAAGAAGTTTTCTTGGTCATGCCAATTTTTATAGGAGGTTCATTAAGGACTTCTCTAAAATTTGTAGGCCTCTGACTAATCTCTTACAAAAAGATATTCCTTTTGTCTTTGATGATGAATGTGTAGAAGCATTTGAAATACTTAAGAAAGCTTTGATTTCTGCACCTATTGTTCAGCCTCCTGATTGGAATTTACCATTTGAAATTATGTGTGATGCTAGTGATTATGCTGTAGGGGCTGTTGTAGGACAAAGGGTTGATAAGAAATTAAATGTTATCCAATATGCTAGTAAAACCCTAGACAGTGCTCAGAGAAATTATGCTACTACTGAAAAAGAGTTTTTAGCAGTTGTATTTTCTTGTGATAAGTTCAGACCTTATATTGTTGATTCTCAAGTAACTGTTCACATTGATCATGCTGCTATTAAATATCTTATGGAAAATAAATATGATAAACCTAGACTTATTAGATGGGTTCTCTTGCTACAAGAATTTGATTTGCATATTATTGATAGAAAGGGAGCTGAGAACCCAGTTGCAGACAACTTGTCTAGGTTAGAGAATGTTCTTGATGACCCACTACCTATTGACGATAGCTTTCCTGATGAACAATTAGCTATCATAAATGCTTCTCATACTGCTCCATGGTATGCTGATTACGCTAATTATACTATTGCTAAATTTATACCACTGAGTTTCACATACCAGCAAAAGAAAAAGTTTTTCTATGATTTAAGACATTACTTTTGGGATGACCCACACCTTTATAAAGGAGTAGATGGTGTTATTAGACGTTGTGTACCTAAGCATGAACAGGAACAGATCATACGCAAGTGTCACTCTGAGGCTTATGGAGGACACCATGCTGGAGATAGAACTGCACATAAGGTACTACAATCCGGTTTTTATTGGCCTACTCTCTTCAAGGATGCCCGTAAGTTTGTTTTGTCTTGTGATGAATGTCAAAGAATTGGTAATATTAGTAGACGTCAAGAAATGCATATGATTATTCACTTTTTATTGAACCATTTGACGTTTGGGGCTTTGATTATATGGGACCGTTTCCTTCCTCTAATGGGTATACACATATTTTAGTTGTTGTTGATTACGTTACTAAGTGGGTAGAAGCTATTCCAACTAGTAGTGCTGATGATAACACCTCTATTAAGATGCTTAAAGAAGTTATATTTCCGAGGTTTGGAGTCCCTAGATACTTAATGACCGATGGTGAATAAAAAATGTTGAGAGTTGACAAGCATAGTTTTGGTCACCATTGCAATTAATAGGAAGTAATAAAGAAAGAGAGGTTTTCACATATAAATATACTATCTTGGACATCTTTTATGATTGTGAGCACTCATTAAAATATGACATGCTAAATAGTTGACATTGGACAAGGAAGACAACGTAATGGGTTATGTTTTCTTACATCTGAAATAAATTATATTGTCATGGATCATCCAACATGTTGAGCTTGCCTTTCCCTCTCATGCTAGCCAAATTATTTGCACCAAGTAGAGATACTACTTGTGCTTCCAAATATCCTTAAACCTAGTTTTGCCATGAGAGTCCACCATATCTACCTATGGATTGAGTAAGATCCTTCAAGTAAGTTGTCGTCGTTGCAAGCAATAAAAATTGCTCTCTAAATATGTGTGATTTATTAGTCTGGAGAAAATAAGATTTATATGATCTTGTGATGTGGAAGAAATAAAAGCGACGGACTGCATAATAAAGGTCCATATCACAAGTGGCAATATAAAGTGACGTTCTTTCGCGTTAAGATTTTGTGCATCCAACCATAAAAGCACATGACAACCTCTGCTTCCCTCTGCGAAGGGCCTATCTTTTATTCTTGTCTTATACTTCATGCAAGAGTCATGGTGATCTTCACCTTTCTTTTTACGTTTTATCCTTTGCCAAGCACAATGTGTTGGAAATATCCTGATATATATAGCTAATTGGATGTGAGTTTTCATGAACTATTATTGTTGACATTACCCTTGAGGTAAAAGGTTTGGAGGCAAAACTCTAAGACCCTATCTTTCTCTATGTCTAATTAAAACTTCATAACCATAAATATCGTGCGAGTGTTAGCAATTGTGAAAGACTAAATGATAGTTGATTATGTGGACTTGCTGAAAAGCTCTTATATTGACTCTTTCCTATGTTATGATAAATTGCAATCGCTTCAATGGCTGAGATTATAGTTTATTGGTTCTCAATGAAGTTTCTGATTCATACTTGAAATTGTGATTGAACTGTTACTTTAGCATAAGAGATCATATGACAATATATGTTGTTGTTGTTGTTGTTATTGTTGTTGTTGTTGTTGTTGTTGTTGTTGTTGTTGTTGTTGTTCTTGTTGTTGTTGTTGTTGTTGTTGTTGTTGTTGTTGTTGTTGTTGTTCTAAGAATGATCATGATGCCCAGATGTCCGTATATTATTTTTATTGACACCTCTATCTCTAAACATGTGGAAATATTTATTGATATCGACTTTCGCTTGAGGACAAGCGAGGTCTAAGCTTGGGGGAGTTGATACGTCCATTTTGCATCATGCTTTTATATCAATATTTATTGCATTATGGGCTGTTATTACACATTATGTCACAATACTTATGTCTATTCTCTCTTATTTTACAAGGTTTACATGAAGAGGGAGAATGCCGGCAACTGGAATTCTGGGCTGGAAAAGGAGCAAATATTAGAGACCTATTCTACACAACTCCAAAAGTACTGAAACTTCACGGGAGCAAGTTTCAGAATAAAAAAAATATTGGGCGAAAGAAGTACCAGAGGGGGGCCACCCACCATCCATGAGGGTGGGGGGGCGCCCTACCACCCTGGGCACGCCCCGTGCCTCATGGGCCCCCTGGTAGCCCTTTGATGCCCATCTTTGGCTATATGGAGTCTTTCGTGGAGGAAAAAAAATCATAAGCAAGATCACAGGACGAAACTCCGCCGCCATGAGGCGGAACCTTGGCGGAACCAATCTAGGGTTCCGGTGGAGCTGTTCTGCCGGGGAAACTTCCCTCCGGGAGGGGGAAACCATCACCATCGTCATCAGCATCGATCCTCTCATCAGGAGGGGGTCAATCTCCATCAACATCTTCACCAGCACCATCTCATCTCAAACCATAGTTCATCTCTTGTATCCAATCGTTGTCCCAAAACCTCAGATTCTTACCTATGGGTTGCTAGTAGTGTTGATTACTCTTTGTAGTTGACGCTAGTTGGTTTATTCGGTGCAAGATCATATGTTCAGATCCTTTATGCATATTAATACCCCTCTGATTATGAACATTAATATGAATTGTGAGTAGTTACGTTTGTTCCTGAGGACATGGGAGAAGTCTTGCTATAAGTAGTCATGTGAATTTGGTGTTCGTTCGATATTTTGATGAGATGTATGTTATCTTTCCTCTAGTGGTGTCATGTGAACATAGACTACATGACACTTCACCATTGTTTGGGCCTAGAGGAAGGCATTGGGAAGTAATAAGTAGACTATGGGTTGCTAGAGTGACAGAAGCTTATACCCTAGTTTATGTGTTGCTTCGTAAGGGGCTGATTTGGATCCATATGTTTCATGCTATGGTTAGGTTTAGCCTAATATTTCTGTTGTAGTTGCGGATGCTTGCAATAGGGGTTAATCATAAGTGGGATGCTTGTCCAAGGAAGGTAAGTACCCAAGCACCGGTCCACCCACATATCAAATTATCAAAGTACCGAACATGAATCATATGAGTGTGATGAAAACTAGCTTGACGATAATTCCCATGTGTCCTCGGGAGCGTTTTCCTTCATATAAGAGTTTGTCCAGGCTTGTCCTTTGCTACAAAAAGGATTGGGACATCTTGCCGCACCTTATTTACTTTTATTACTTGTTACCCGTTACAAATTACTTTATCACAAAACTATCTGTTACCGATAATTTCAGTACTTGCAGTACTGAAAACTGCTTATCATTTCCTTCTGCTCCTCGTTGGGTTCGACACTCTTACTTATCAGAAGGAATACGATAGATCCCCTATACTTGTGGGTCATCATCGTAGTGCTTAGGCAAAGCCTTGCGCCGGTAACTTCATCATCATCGTCGCCACACCGTCGTGCTGACGGAACTATCCCTCGTCCTCAACTGGATCAAGAGATCGAGGGACGTCATCGAGCTGAACGTGTGCTGAATGCGTAGGTGCCGTACGTTTGGTGCTTGGATCGGTTGGATCGCAAAGACATTCGACTACATCAACCGCGTTACTAAACACTTCCACTTTCGGTCTACGAGGGTACGTAGACACACTCTCCCCGCTCATTGCTATGCATCTCCTAGATAGATCTTGCATGGTCGTAGGTAATTTTTTTGAAATACCGTGTTCCCCAACAGTGCCATCCGAGTCAGGTCTATGCGTAGATGTTATATGCACGAGTAGAACACAAAGAGTTGTGGGCGATAATAGTCATACTGCTTACCAGCAACGTCTGACTTTGATTCGGCGGTATTGTTGGATAAAGCGGCCCAGACCGACATTACATGACCGCGTTCATGAGACTGGTTCTACCGACGTGCTTCGCACACAGGTGGCTACCGAGTGTCTGTTTCTCCAACTTTAGTTGAATCGAGTTTGACTACGCCCGGTCCTTGTTGAAGGTTAAAATAGCACAATTGACGAAAAATTATTGTGGTTTTGATGCGTAGGTAAGAATGTTTCTTGCTAGAGGCCCGTAGCAGCCACGTAAAACTTGCAACAACAAAGTAGAGGACGTCTAACTTGTTTTTGTAGGGCATGCTGTGATGTGATATGGTCGAGACGTGATGAGATATAAATTGTTGTATGAGATGATCATGTTTTGTAACAGTCATCGGCAACTGGCAGGAGCCATATGATTGTCGCTTTATTGTATGAAATGCAATCGCCATAGAATTGCTTTACTTTATCTTAAGCGATAACAATACTCGTAGAAGCAATAGTTGGCGAGACGACAACGATGCTACGATGGAGATCAAGGTGTCAAGCCGGTGATGATGGTGATCATGACGGTGCTTTGGAGATGGAGATCAAAGGCACAAGATGATGATGGCCATATCATATCACTTATTTTGATTGCATGTGATGTTTATCTTTTATGCATCTTATTTTGCTTAGTATGGTGGTAGCATTATAAGATGATCTCTCACTAAATTTCAAGGTATAAGTGTTCTCCCTGAGTATGCACCGTTGCTACAGTTCGCCGTCCCGAGACACCACGTGATGATCGGGTGTGATAAGCTCTACGTTCACATACAACGGGTGCAAGCCAGTTTTGCACAAGAAAAATACTCAGGTTAAACTTGACGAGCCTAGCATTTGCAGATATGGCCTCGTAACACTGAGACCGAAAGGTCGAACGTGAATCATATAGTAGATATGATCAACATAGTGATGTTCACCATTGAAAACTACTCCATCTCACGTGATGATCGGGCATGGTTTAGTTGATATGGATCACATGATCATTTAGATGACTAGAGAGATGTCTATCTAAGTGGGAGTTCTTAAGTAATATGATTAATTGAACTTTAATTTATCATGAACTTAGTACCTGATAGTATTTTGCATGTCTATGTTGTTGTAGATTAATGGCCCGTGCTACCGTTCCTTTGAATTTTATTGCGTTCCTAGAGAAAGCTAAGTTGAAAGATAATGGTAGCAACTACACGGACTGGGTCCGTAACATGAGGATTATCCTCATTGCTGCACAGAAGAATTATGTCCTGGAAGCACCGCTAGGTGCAAAACCCGCTGCAGGAGCAACTCCGGATGTTATGAACGTCTGGCAGAGCAAAGCTGATGACTACTCGATAGTTCAGTGCCATGCTTTACGGCTTAGAACCGGGACTTCAACGACGTTTTGAACGTCATGGAGCATATGAGATGTTACATGAGTTGAAGTTAATATTTCAAGCAAATGCCCGGATTGACAGATATGAAGTCTCCAATAAGTTCTACAGCTGGAAGATGGAGGAGAATAGTTCTGTCAGTGAACATATACTCAGAATGGCTGGGTACCACAACCACTTTACTCAACTAGGAGTTAATCTTCCTGATGATAGTGTCATTGACAGAGTCCTTTAATCACTACAACCAAGCTACAAAAGCTTCATGATGAACTATAATATGCAAGGGATGGATAAGAAAATTTCCGAGCTCTTTGCAATGCTAAAGGCTGCAGAGGTAGAAGTGAAGAAGGAGCATCAAGTGTTGATGGTTAACAAAACCACTAGCTTCTAGAAAAAGGGCAAAGGGAAGAAGGGGAACTTCAATAAAAATGGCAAACAAGTTGCTGCTCAAGTGAAGAAGCCCAAGTTTGGACCTAAGCCTGAGACTGAGTGCTTCTACTGCAAAGGGACTGGTCACTGGAAGCGGAACTGCCCCAAGTATTTGGCGGATAAGAAGGATGGCAAAGTGAAAGGTATATTTGATATACATGTTATTGATGTGTACCTTACTAATGCTCATAGTAGTGCCTAGGTATTTGATACTGGATCTGTTGCTCATATTTGCAACTCAAAACAGGGGCTACTGATTAAATGAAGATTGGCTAAGGACGAGGTGACGATGCGCATGGGAAATGGTTCCAAAGTCGATGTGATCGCTGTCGGCACGCTACCTCTACATCTACCTTTGGGATTAGTTTTAGACCTGAATAATTGTTATTTGGTGCCAGCGTTAAGCATGAACATTATATCTGGATCTTGTTTGATGCGAGACGGTTATTCATTTAAATCAGAGAATAATGGTTGTTCTATTTATATGAGTAATATCTTTTATGGTCATGAACCCTTGATGAGTGGTCTATTTTTGTTGAATCTCAATAGTAGTAATACACATATTCATAGTATTGAAGCCAAAAGATACAAGTTTAATAATGATAGTGCAATTTATTTGTGGCACTACCGTTTAGGTCATATTGGTGTAAAGCGCATGAAGAAACTCCATGCTGATGGACTTTTGGAATCACTTGATGCTTGTGAACCAGGCCACATGGGCAAGATGACTAAGACTCCGTTCTTCGGAACAATGGAGCAAGCAACAGACTTGTTGGAAATAATACATACTGAAATATGCGGTCCGATGAGTGTTGAGGCTCGCGGCGGGTATCGTTATTTTCTAAACTTCATAGATGATTTGAGTAGATATGGGTATATCTACTTGATGAAACATAAGTCTCAAACATTTGAGAAGTTCAAAGAATTTCAGAGTGAAGTAGAAAATCATCGTAACAAGAAAATAAAGTTTCTACGATCTGATCGTGGAGGTGGATATTTGAGTTACGAGTTTGGTCTTCATTTGAAGCAATGTGGAATAGTTTCACAACTCATGCCACCTGGAACACCATAGCGTAATGGTGTGTCGGAACATCGTAATCATACTTTATTAGATATGGTGCCATCTATGATGTCTCTTACTAATTTACCGCTATCGTTTTGGGGTTATGCTTTAGAGACGGCTGCATTCAATTTAAATAGGGCGCCATCTAAATCCATTGAGATGACACCTTATGAACTATGGTTTGGCAAGAAACCCAAGTTGTCGTTTCTTAAAGTTTGGGGCTGCGATGCTTATGTGAAAAAACTTCAACCTGATAAGCTCGAAACAAAATCCGACAAATGTGTCATCATAGGATACCCAAAGGATACTATTGGGTACACCTTCTATCACAGATCCGAAGCCAAAATATTCGTTGCTAAGAATGGATCATTTCTAGAGAAGGAGTTTCTCTCAAAAGAAGTGAGTGGGAGGAAAGTAGAACTTGATGAGGTAATTGTACCTTCTCCCGAATTGGAAAGTAGTTCATCACAGAAATCAGTTCTAGTGATTCTTACACCAATTAGTGAGGAAGCTAATGATGATGATCTTGAAACTTCTGATCAAGTTACTACCGAACCTCGTAGGTCAACCAGAGTAAGATCCGCACCAGAGTGGTACTGTAATCCTGTTCTGGAGGTCATGTTACTTGACCATGATGAACCTACGAACTATGAGGAAGCGATGATGAGCCCAGATTCCATGAAATGGCTTGAGGGCATGAAATCTGAGATGGGATCCATGTATGAGAACAAAGTGCGGACTTTGGTTGACTTGCCCGATGATCGGCAAGCAATAGAAAATAAATGGATCTTCAAGAACAAGACTAACGCTAACGGTAATATTACTGTCTACAAAGCTCGACTTGTTGCGAAAGGTTTTCGACAAGTTCAAGGAGTTGACTACGATGAGACCTTCTCACCCATAGCGATGCTTAAGTCTATCCGAATCATGTTAGCAATTGCCGCATTTTATGATTATGAAATTTGGCAAATGGATGTCAAAACTACATTCCTTAATGGATATCTTAAAGAAGAGTTGTATATGATGCAACCAGATGGTTTTGTCGATCCAAATGGTGCTAACAAAGTGTGCAAGCTCCAGCGATCCATTTATGGACTGGTGCAAGCCTCTCGGAGTTGGAATATAATCTTTGATAGTGTGATCAAAGCATATGGTTTTATACAGACTTTTGGATAAGCATGTATTTACAAGAAAGTGAGTGGGAGCCCTGTAGCATTTCATATATTATATGTGGATGACATATTGTTGATTGGAAATGATACTGAATTTCTGAATAGCATAAAAGGATACTTGAATAAGAATTTTTCAATAAAAGACCTCAGTGAAGCTGCTTATATATTGGGCATCAAGATCTATAGAAATAGATCAAGACGCTTAATTGGAGTTTCACAAGGCACATACCTTGATAAAGTTTTGAAGAAGTTCAAAATGGAACAGTCAAAGAAATGGTCCTTGCCTGTGTTACAAGGTGTGAAGTTGAGTCAGACTCAATGTCCGACCACTGCAGAAGATAGAGAGAAAATGAAAGTCATTCCCTATGCCTCAGCCATAGGTTCTATCATGTATGCAATGCTGTGTACCAGACCTGATGTGTGCCTTGCTATTAGTTTAGCAGGGAGGTACCAAATTAATCCTGGAGTGGTTCACTGGACAACGGTCAAGAACATCCTAAAATACCTGAAAAGGACTAAGGATATGTTTCTCATTTATGGAGGTGACAAAGAGCTCGTCACAAATGGTTACGTCGATGCATGCTTTGACACTGATCCGGATGACTCTAAGTCACAAACCGGATACGTATTTATATTGAATGGTGGAGCTATCAGTTGGTGCAGTTCTAAGCAATGCGTCGTGGCGGGATCTACGTGTGAAGTATAGTACATAGCTGCTTCAAAAGCAGCAAATGAAGGAGTCTGGATGAAGGAGTTCATATCCGATCTAGGTGTCATGCCTAGTGCATCGGGTCCTATGAAAATCTTTTGTGACAATACTGGAGCAAATGCCTTGGCAAAGGAATCCAGATTTCACAAGAGAACCAAACACATCCAGAGACGCTTCAATTCCATCCGCGATCAAGTCAAGGAGGGAGACATAGAGATTTGCAAGATACATACAGATCTGAATGTTGCAGACCCGTTGACTAAGCCTCTCTCACAAGCAAAACATGATCAACACCAGGACTCCATGGGTGTTAGAATCATTACTATGTAATCTAGATTATTGACTCTAGTGCAAGTGGGAGACTGAAGGACATATGCCCTAGAGGCAATAATAAAGTTGTTATTTATATTTCCTTATATCATGATAAATGTTTATTATTCATGCTAGAATTGTATTAACCGGAAACTTAGTACTTGTGTGAATACATAGACAAAATAGAGTGTCCCTAGTATGCCTCTACTAGGCTAGCTCGTTAATTAAAGATGGTTAACACTAGTAGAAAAAGGGTCTAATGTGAAACTCATTAGTCCCGGTTTGTAATTGAACCGGCACTAATGTGACCATTAGTACCGGTTCCAACGGCTAGGTGGGCGGCGCTCATTAGTACCGGTTCGTGGCGAACCTTTAGTACCGGTTCATGCCACGAACCAGTATTAAAGAGGTGGTGGCCTTTAGTACGGGTTGGTGGCTTCAACCGGTACTAAAGAGGGGGTCTTTTGTACCGGTTAGAGCCACCAACCGGTACTAAAGGTGGTGGCCTTTAGTACGGGTTGGTGGCTCCAACCGGTACTAGAGCCCCCCCCCTTTAGTACCGGTTGGAGCCACCAACTAGTACTAAAGGTGGTGTGCTGCCACCCGCAGTGCACAATGTTTAGTCCCACCTCACTAGTTGAGAGGAGCTCGCACCGGTTTATAAGCCCCGCCGCGGCTACTATGTCGAGCTCCTCTCTAAGCAGGCCTTTGCGGGCCTATTCAAGTCTTCTGCCCTATGGGGCCTACTGGGCCGTACGGGCCTGCATCCTGGCCCAACTAGAGATTGGGTTTCTAGTCATATGCGGGCCGTGTCGGCCCAGTAGGCGGGCTGTTTTTGCTTTATTTCAAAAATAAAAATAAAAAATCCTTACCAACCGGGACTAAAGGTCCCCCAAATCACGGCGCGCCTCATGCCACGTGGTGGGCCTTTGGTACCGGTTTGTGTTGAACCGGGACTAAAGGGGGGACCTTTAGTCCCCACTCTTTAGTGCCGGTTCCAGAACCGGTACTAAAGGTCCTTACGAACCGGTACTAAAAGTCGTTTTTCTACTAGTGTAAGTTTCCTGACCATAGACATATGTTGTCATTTGATGAATAGGATCACATCATTAGAGAATGATGTGATGGAAAAGACCCATCCGTTAGCTTAGCATAATGATCATTTAGTTTTACTGCTATTGCTTTCTTCATGACTTATACATGTTCCTCTAACTATGAGATTATGCAACTCCCGAATACCGGAGGAACACCTTGTGTGCTATCAAACGTCACAACATAACTGGGTGATTATCAAGATGCTCTATAGGTGTCTCCGATGGTGTTTGTTGAGTTGGCATAGATCGATATTAGGATTGGTCACTCCGTGTATCGAAGAGGTATCTCTGGGCCCTCTCGGTAATGCACATCACTATGAGCTTTGCAAGCAATGTGTCTAATGAGTTAGCCACGGGATGATGCATTACGGAACGAGTAAAGAGACTTGCCGGTAACGAGATTGAACTAGGTATGATGATACCGACGATCGAATCTCGGGCAAGTAACATACCGATGACAAAGGGAACAACGTATGTTGTTATGCGGTTTGACCGATAAAGATCTTCATAGAATATGTAGGAGCCAATATGAGCATTAAGGTTCCGCTATTGGTTATTGACTGGAGATGTGTCTTGGTCATGTCTACATAGTTCTCGAACCCATAGGGTCCGCACACTTAACGTTCGATGACGATTTGTATTATGAGTTATGTTTTTTGATGATCCGAAGTTTGTTTGGAGTCCCGGATGAGATCACAGACATGGCGAGGAGTCTCGAAATGGTCGAGACATAAAGATTGATATATTGGAAGGTTGTGTTTGGACACCGGAATGGTTCGGAAAGGTTCGAACATTTTCCGGAGTACCGGGGGGTTACCGGAACCCCCCAGGGGGTTAATCGGCCTTCATGGGCCCTAGTGGAAGAGAGGAGGCGGTGGCCAGGTGGAGGCACGCGCCCCCCAAGCCCAATCTGAATTGGACTAGGGTTGGGGGATGGCCCCCCTTTCCTTCTTCTCCTCCGTCTTTCCCCCCCTTTCCCCTTCTTCGAAAAGGAAAGGGAGGGTGAATCCTACTTGGACCGGGAGTCCAAGTAGGACTCCCCTCTTGGCGCACCCCTCTAGGGCCGGCCTCCTCTCCTTCCCCCTTTATATACATGGGAGGGGGCACCCCAAAGGCATACAAAGTCTTCTCTTAGCTGTGTGCGGTGCCCCCTCCATAGTTCCACATCTCGGTCATATCGTCGTAGTGCTTAGACGAACTCTGCGCCGGTAACTTCATCATCACCGTCGCCACGCCGTCGTGCTGATGGAACTCTCCCACGTCATCAAATGGATCAAGAGATTGAGGGACATCATCGAGCTGAATGTGTGCTGAACACAGAGGTGCCGTACGTTCGGTGCTTGGATCGGTTGGATCGCGAAGACGTTCAACTACATCAACCGCGTTACTAAACGCTTCCGCTTTCGGTCTATGAGGGTACGGACACACTCTCCCCACTTGTTGCTATGCATCTCCTAGATAGATCTTGCGTGATCGTAGGTAAAAAATTTAAAATACTGTGTTCCCAATAGTTCTTCAGTCCTGTAGTTCGTCGGAGTGATGAACACTACGTCCAGAGTGACTCGTCCGGTGCAGCGCGCTTCTTTGTCGGGGATGATTCCTCGAAAGGTAGTGTAGTTGTGTGTGACTCGAGATCTATGGAACTGCATTTTATCGAGGGTGTCCTTGTAAATGAGGTTTAGGCCACTGCCACCGTCCATAAGCGCCTTGGTTAATCTGAATCCATCCACGATGGGGTCGAGGACTAATGCGGCATGTGCTCTGATGGATCGAGTCCTTGGTTCATCCTCCGCGTGGAAGGTGATAGGAGTGTCCGTCTAGGAGCTTGATGTTGTGACCTGGTGGACTTGATGGAGCTCTCGAAGGGATCTTTTCCTTTGATTATTAGAGCAGAAAGTTTTGTAGATGGTTAGGACGATATCACTACAAAAAAAAGACACATCCGTGACATTTTGGGCCAAACAAAAAAATTCTGTCATACTTATGACACTTCTATGATGATAATTGTGACAAAACCCGGTATCATCATAGATGTGGTGGGCCCCTACTTCTATGACAAAAAATCATGACAGAAAATGGGCTTTTCTTCCTAGGCGGGTCGGAGACACAGCTCCATGACATTCTTTGGGCTGTCCATGACGGAAAAACCATGGTAGAAGCGAGGGCAAGGAAAATATCTGGGTGTTCCCAGTTACGGTGGGTTGTCGGGGCCGAGCGATGCACGGAGGTTTGCGTGTTTCTCTCGTACATGCACACGCGTGGGTGCGAGGCGTTGGGCTCTAACTGAACCCGAGCGAGGCGTTCGCCTACTGAACCCGAGCGATTGCACTGCAGGCTACGCGTTACTGAACCCGAGCGATCAATCGATGGCTGTTAACTGAACCCGATCGAGCGATTCCTTCGCTACTGCTGCTACCTGAAGCCGATCGATGCTGCCTCTAGATGAATAGTGAGCGTTGCTGGGGGGTTTGGATGAACAGTTCCCGGTGGGGGTGGATGAACAGGACCCCGTGGTGTTGCCTCTGGATGAACAGGACCCCGATCGATCGAGCCGGTTGGGGCTGGATGAACAGGACCCCGTGGAGGGCTGGATGAACAGGACCACCCCATGGAGGGCTAGGTGAACAGTAGACGGTGGAGGGCTGGATGAATAGTAGCTCGTGGAGGGGTGGTTGAACAGGAGCCCGTTGAGAGGGCTGGTTGAACAGTAGCCGATGGAGTAGCGCACGGTGGAGGCTGGATGAACAGGAGCCCATGGATGAACAGTCGCAGGTGGAGGCTGGAGGAGGTCGACGGTGGATGAACAGTAGCCCGTGGAGGCTAGAGGGGTCAACGGTGGAGATGAACAGTATCTCGTGGAGTCCCGTTTTGCGGTACGCCACACCGCTCCTGATGAACAGGACCCCCGTTTCGACCGTAGAGCTCCAACACAAGTCCGTTTCCTCCATTTTGCGGTACGCCACACCCCTCCCGATCAATAGGACCCTGTTTCGACCGTAGGTGGTCCGTTTCCTCCATTTTGTGGTACGCCAGACCCCTCCCAATGAACAGGATCCCGTTTCGAATGTCGCTGGTCAAACACAAGGCCGTTTCCTCCATTCTACGGTACGCCAGGCCTTGTTTCCATCGGTTGTTCCGTCCAAGCCGGTTGGCTCCCACGCGTTCCGTTGCCTCCCGATGAACATGATGATTCCGTTGCCTCCCCATGAACACGACGATGACACAGTTTCTCCGTTCCGACCCAGCCATGTACACGAGCCCTGGCCGTACGTACGCGCGAGTAGGCGTTCGAGACCCCGCCTATATGTACATACGTGTCCGTATTTACTTTCTTGCACCCTGACCGTTGTACGTACGTGTACATGCTACGTGCGCGCCTCTACTATGACACATGTGCGCCTCTACATCGACCAGTATGTATGTACACGTTCGTGACCAGAATAACAACGCTACGTACGCTCCAACCAGGTGGGTCCCGACTGTCAAGCACTTGCGTGCGAAGATGTGGCTGGTGGGTCCTAGCAGTCAGGGGGGCGAATCATTTTTTTAGCCCGGACGCACTTCCTTGCGTGCGAAGATGTAGCTGGTAGGTCCCAGCAGTCAGGGGGAAATGTTTTTTTCGCGAAATACGGTTGCCCGTCCGGTGGGTCCCTGCTGTCAGCTGGAGGAATCATTATTTTCCGCATAATAAGGAGGCACTTCCTTGCTGTGACCATGGACCCAACTGTCAGCCTCTCCATGTACAGTCCACGTCCGATGGAAGTCATTCCTTAACCACATTGACCACGCCGCGCCGAGAGCACCACGACGGTGGACGACGGCGAGGCCTAGGAAGGGGACGACGTGGAGCCGGGGAAGACGCGACAGTGGATGCCCACACGTAGAGGAGTATGAGGGTTCACTGGTTCGCTGCGGTGTGAGGCTTCCGTCGTCACAGAATAACAGGGGGTGTGGGTGAGTAGAGGGATGGCCTGACCAACGATGGGAGTAGTAGGGGGCGGTGAGCCCCTCGCGGCATCGCAACCGGCCACGGGAGGCAGGAGCACGAGGCACGACCGATGCTAGTTTGGGCGGCTGGAGCAAGAAGACCAGAGGTTGAAGAAGCACTACGGCCGTTGGATGGACATCGTACGGTCACTGGAGCTAGAATCGTGCATATTGACTAAGTTGACAAAGCCCCCCGTCCCCGTCAACTTAGTAGACCCACAAGTCAGCCTCCCACTATACTGGGTCCCAGCTAGCAGGGGGAGTATTTATTTTTTGTGCGTAATAAGGAGGCACTTCCTTGCGTGCGAAGATATAGCTGGTGGGTCCGAGCTGTCAGCGGTGGTAACGATTTTTTCACGAAATACAGAGGCCCTTTCGGTGGGTCCCAGATGTCAGGTGGAGGAATCATTGTTTTGCGCATAATAAGGAGGTGTTTCCTTGCGTGCGGCCATGGACCCAGCTGTCAGCCTCTTCACGTACAGTCCACTTCAGATGCATGTCGGTCATTGACCACGTTGACCAGGCCGCGTCGAGAGCACCAGGGCCGTGGAAGACGGCAAGGCCTAGGAAGGGGACAATGCAGAGCCGAGGAAGACGCGGCAGTGGAAGCCCACGCGGATAGGAGTACGAGGATTCACTGGTTCGGCTGCGGTGTGAGGCTGTCGTTGCCACAGAATAACAGGGGGTGTGGGTGAGTAGAGGTATGGACTGGCCAGCGGTGGGAGTATTAGGGGGCGGTGAGGCCTCCGCGGCATCACTGCCGGCCACGGGAGGCAGGAGCACGCGGCACGACCAGCGCTGCTTTGGGCGGCTGGAGCAAGAAGACTAGAGGTTGAAGAAGCACTACGACCGTTGGATGGACATCGTACGGTCACTGCTGCTAGAATTGTTTATATTGACTAAGTTGACAAAGCCCTTGGTACGCGTCAACTTAGTTGGCCCACAGGTCAGCCTCTGAAATGGTGCGCCCCAGATGTCAGGGGGAGGAATCATTTTTTGGGAGGCTGAAGGAAGAATATCCGAGATTGAAGAAGAAGCACGACATCCGTTGGATGGACATCCAACGGCCACAGCCGCCAGAACCGTGTGTTGTTGACAAAGCCTTGCATACACGTCAACTTAGTTTTTTTAGGGTACGCGTCAACTTAGAAGGCCCACAAGTGTGTGGCAGAGAACATATAGCCCATTTGCGATTTTTAAGAATGTACAACCCATTTTTTAATTCTAATGGAATTTACTGCAGCCCATTTACAGTTTGTTAAAAGTACAACCCATTTTCTAGCTAGGACAACGATTAATAATTTCAACCAACCGCTCAAAACAGAATTCAAAAAAAATTCCCACATTTTTATGGGATCCGAAATATTTTTATCCGAAATTTCTAGTCAGATTAAATATAATTTCAAAATAAAGTTCTATTACGTTAAAATCCAACGAAATATTGCATGTGCAACAAGTATTGAAATTAAAATTTTCAAATTCCAAAAATAATATATTTTTTAAACTAATTACGCATTTGGTGCATTTTTTATAGTTACTACCCAGTTATTATAATTACATCCCATTTATTATTTCTTAAAGTCCATTTTCTTGTTAAGCCTAATGTATACCTCCTAGGAAAGTTTGCAGCCGAGCGGGGTGGAGAATAACAAGTTGACCCGGATATTGTGTACAACTGTCAGCCCAGTTGCATTGCTGATGTTGAAAAAAGGCCTGTGTAGTATAGTACAACCTAACATGGCTACTCAGCCCACATACAACAACGCAGGAAAGGCCCAAACAAGGCTTCTGTACAACTTTTTGAAGTCACTGAGCTCAATTAATAACTTAAGAAAAAAGTTAGATTACAGTGGAACCTAATTAAAAGATGTCACGAGCAAAGAAATAATTCAACGGGTCCCACTTGTGCGTGTGTGTGTGCATGTGTGTGTGTGAGAGAGAGAGAGAAAGAGAGACCCATCGGTCGATGCTCGTAAATACATCTTTCAGCCATATGCATTGTTGATGCTCAGTAAAACTTATATAGTTGACACAATCATATAGAACATCATAGCACACTGAACTTGCATACAAAAATTTCACGCAGGCGGCACAATCAGAATGGAAGCAGTGGATCGCTACGGGTAGGGCTATGTTGAAACCAATGAACTCGTACATAACGGTTCATCGTCTTTATCAATGATGGGGAAATATATTGAATCATGTGCAAAGAAAACAGACAGACAACACAATAAGTTCTGCTAGCACATTAAGTTGACGTACAACCCTTTCTAAAAAAAGTTTAGGTACAAATAAATTAGAATAGGTGACAATCAAATGTACTGGCACATCAGTGCTTCACACCCATAGCTTGGATTTAACTAGTATCTGACAAGATTCGGTTGGTACCTCAAATTAGAGCACATCCAGGCAGCCAGCCATGCCTCTTCTCCCAAAGAAGCAGTGGCCTCCGCCGCGCGATGGAGTAGGCCCTGTGCCATCCATCGTTCCGAGCAACACGGGGAAAGTCTGAGATTGACTCCTGTAATGGACGTCGTCGATGAACCCTGGCACCAGCGGTGGTGGCAGGACTTCGATTGATGGATTGGCCACTTCTTCGACATGCACGAACACTCGATACAGGTACATCCCTAACGGGTCCGTGGCGGCCTTGGTGGCGATGAATAGTACAACCCCGGTTCCTGCACCGGTATCTCAACACCAATAACCTTCGGTATGGTGGATGGCTTCTTCATACATGCCATAACCGTCAGAACCCAGCTGTCTGGAGGAACAAACATACTTACGAGCTCACCTCCAAGGTCATTGATAAGCTCATTCATGGACTCGTTCCAAGCATGTCGAGGCATGCCGTGGAAGGTAAGCTTTGTTAAAAACTCAAGCTTAGAGGTCACCGAGCCCCATCCTGGGTGCCACCGATCAAAGATCACCAGCACGCCATCACAGAACAAACACCGGAAAGATTCGAACACACGACTGCAGCCGAAAGTTGTCCGGAACCTGAGAAGAAATCAGCCGGTGGCGGACAGACTTCGACGAGCAAGTTACTTATTTGGATGCCATGCACAATGCCAAGAGCTTTGACAAGGTGGTCCGGCAAGACAGGAGTCCGGTCGCCGTTGATGGTTACCATTAGCACTTTGCTGGCAAACTGGTCATCAAGCGCCGCCATGCCACTGTTGAGCGATAGCACGTAGCGACCGAAGGCAGGACGGACCTCAGGATCTCCGGCTCGAAGATCCGCGTTGATCGGCGACATTATAGTGCGCTTGAGTACAGGGAGTATAGGAGGGGGATTTGGGGGGAAATGGAGTAGGAATCGAGATTCCAGAGGCGGGGGAGGGGCGGGAGATTGGGGATGAAAAGGTAGCATGAATTTCGAACACACGCCAATATGCTCTCGGCACGCAAGTGCACGAAAACACCAGTGGCGCCCACATGTCAGCCTAAGAGTCCTTATTCTTTCTTTCTTAGAGAGCCCGGCCTTTTTGTTGAGGATCTCTTGAGAGCTCGGCCTGAGAGTCATAATTAACCTGTTTGGCATTGCGTTACTACTCGGCCCATATTCAACGACACCTCACTGGCCCAAAGAAGTGTACATCATCGAAAAGACACTGAGCTCAAATTATATAATTTGAAAAAGGAGATACACTCTGAACACTAGAGAATGGTGATGCCCTCATTTAGCCCACCAATAGTTTGAGACAATAAACAGTTTGAAACAGCGATATATACAACATTCAAACACTGACTAGTGACTACTACTGACATAAACAACAAGACATGATAGTTCATAAGATGTCTTGCTACACCACCAAAATGCACCCATATGCAGCGCTCAGACTTTCGTGATCCAGACGGGAATGACATTCTAAACAGAGGGAACTATTACATAGTAAGAGTGACATAGACGAGGATGGCCAAATGACAAGGAATGTGCATAACAAAAGAAAGAACTACCCATCCAAAACAAGCAGCAAAGACAACAAAGTCATTCAAAGAGATGATCCAACACCATCATAATTTGCAGCCCCACTTCAGCGACCAATGATCCGGAGACACCAATACTCCACCCTTTTGACGCAACAGCCCAATTACCTATCAACCTGAAGGCTTGAACCACATCACTGCTTGTCGTAATTGAGACATCCAAGGATCAAAGTTAATCCAGATGCCTTTGTCATTCTCACCTTCGTTTGGCTGCAGGCTGTATCGTTGACAATCAGGGGAGTTTGCTCCCGAACTCCTAGGGCTCGCCGTGTAGACACAGTTTTCCATAGAAAACAGAGCCTCTCTGCCATCAAGGTCCTTGCCAACGGTGATCTCCTAGTTAATCGGATAATTGAGTCTGAGAAACAAAGAGTGTGAACCAAGGCTGTTTACCCTCCTCCAACTAAAAAATCCCGAAGGCCCCAACAAGCTGGTATCCTGCTCATAGATGTAACAGCCACTGTCCGGATACTCACGTATTTCATGGTGCTTGTATACAATGGGGTTTTTGCAATATAACTTTTCTGGATCATGTGTCCGAATGATCATCAGTCTTTTACCATGATCTGATCGAGGGAGGAACTAGTTGTGCTTCCCTGTTTTTGGCAAAGGTAGTGTGATTACAAAGAGCAGTAACTGTAGGGACACTGCATCATATCAAAAAGGACAAGCATTGTTAATGTAAGATCAGCATTGTTTAGAGTATGAGTACGATAATGCAAGAAACAACATTGATATGTCCTTGTTGGAACTGGGAGGAAAATACAGGGAAATGTATACTGGGTTCGAAAATATAGAAGTGCCATGCATGGTTATACTCATGTTATCTCACAATCGAGTCTTCACGGGAAACTACCATGTCATGCATGTTACGTAATCATGTTCTGTCCTCACAAACAAATTATTCAAGGTAACTAACATACCATGCATTGTTATATACTCGTGTTCCGTGGGCAAATTTTTTTGAGGATATTATTCTAGCCATTGATTGTTGAAGGGTGAATATAGGTATGCACACATGGTAAGCATTACAGGATTTCACTACTTCCAAATATAGAGTTCTCCATATGCACATTTACTTCCCTAATGTATGGTTAGATGAAACCAACAATGTGGTGCATGTTTCTACATCATGAAAATGAGGAAACTAACATGGCCATTGATACACACTCATATTTAGTATAGTATATAGATTACTATAAAATAAGGAGAATATCCATATATTCCTAACTGTTTGACTATTCAGGGGTACAAATTGGCTGTAATGACATGGTCACAATCGCATGAATTAACTCATTCCAAATATAGCTGATTTACGGCGCCTAAAAATACATTGACATAGTTCTACTCAAATTCTGCTCAAACAAGGATATTCCAATCATCATAAAAAGTTCAAATAGTGTCATGGCGTCATCATTAACATGAGACGGAAACAACTTACATGCGCCGTGCCAACAATACGTGGTGCCATCTGCTTTGTCGATCGCGTAGATGATGCCATTGTGTTTAATAGCATCAGCCGTAGTTGTGCAGCGCCTGCCGGAGTAGTGCGTTGGACGAACCATAGTGGAGCAGCTGCTTGAGACCATGAGAATGAGAGGCGACACCCAAGGGAGGAGCAGCCAGGGAGATTTGTCCCTACCCACCGGCCATGTAGCCTAGCTGGACAGAGCATCATCGAGGACCAGGCCAGATGGACCACTGGCGACGGCTCGCTGGAGGAACCCTAGTGTTTTACGCAGGGGATCAAGGTAGAGGGAAAGGGGAGAGGATATATAAGCGGGCAGGGCAATGAACGCTTGTGTGTTTGTTTTTACTTGAGGGTTAGGTGTGATGCGGGCATCAACAGTTGCATTTTGAGTGTAATATAGGCAGACAACAGAGTCATTTCACTATTCCCCTTCCCTTAAATTTTTTGTGAGGTTCTACCCGAAATACCCCCCTCCAAAGCGAAATTAGTTAAGCCCAAGACCATAACTCAAAAATGACTTCTTTACATCTTTTATGGCTTATTTTGACAATAAGCTCTGAAAAGGCAGAGTAGAACTGGCCCTTAACCTGCAATTCAATTGTGCATGCAATGATGAATCACTCATGCCTGCTATAGTGTACATTTAGGCATCATCATATAGGGCATAACCTAATACATGTGCATTACATTGTAGAATATGGAATATGCAATGTTCATGTTAGTTCATACGTTGCACATGATGTTTAAATGCCCCTTAAATCTGGTTAGTCAAGTGATGGTCTTTAAGCCTCCTTCTTTGCTTCTTTTCTTGATATGTAAGATTTGCTCACACATCTGTTCAATTGCTTGTTTGCATCAGCCAGCCATACTAGGACTGTTTACTTTGATTACTTGAAGTTCTTGACCTAACACTCTAACAGAGCTTGTCGACGATTTAAACACTAAGGGCTGATGTAGTGGGGCCTTTTCTAACTCATAGGTGACATAAAGGTTTGGTTGTACACTAAAGTAGGCCCTCCAAGAGTACCTGGAGATCCAGTTCGAAGGTATGCCTAGTTTTTACATAGTGCAGACATAGTAAATGCTCATTTCATTGTGTGCAAGTGCAAGAGATGCGGCATATTTCATTATGTGGTGTTGTTTTGTTATAGTCTCATCCTTTTGTGTTCACAGACTGGAAAGTATGCATATTTATCTTCCAAGGAGATGAGTAACTAGTTTGTGTCACCTTGCAGAGGGGGTGCAATGAAGATAAGATTGAGTATTTCCAAGTACAAGATGTTAGGAAGGAGCCTTGCAAGAGAAGTAGGAGTTGCGCTGAGCCTCTTCAACCTGTTAAGGTAAGTCACTGTATCCAACTCAACACTTCAATTCCTTGTTTGTTTCGGGCATATTGCTCTGTTCAATTGCTTTATTTGTGCTCGGTTAATGAGATGCCCAAAGAATGATGCCTGATGTTAGGTACTTGTATAACTATTAGTTGACATAATTAAAGGCCTTACCATTTAATTACTCTGCCGAAGTGTGCCTAAAGCTTTGAAGTCTATTAACCAACTATTATTGCATGAGGCTCACAATCTAGTTTATACTAGGCTAATGATTGCATAGTTTTGCTTGTTGTAGTATGTTTGTATGAAACCCTCTGCTGTTCATTATGCTCCCTAAGACTTTAATTGAGCTATAGAATGGCCAACTGCTTGCTTACTTCTACGCAATGTGCTGTCTAAATTTGTAACATGTCTGTGTTTTGGATTGGGCCCCAACATCATGCTCCTCTGGTGAGCTAAGAGAGATTTCTGTATGCAGGCTGCATAGACTACCTTTTTATAATTTTTAAAATATCACCTGCTTATGATTCATGACGTGTAGCATTATTGTTAGTCCTATTTTGCCATGTACAAAATAGTCTGTCTTCCTCGCTTCACTGTTGTAACTATATTTCAGGATGAAGTGACATCAACACAAAGATCTGCGAGCAGTGCGGCAGGGTTGTTACCGAATGATTATGGATTGGAATTGGAATGTGCTGATGTTCTCGAGCATCAACTAGAGGTGGCAAGACAATGTGTACATGATTCTCAATGTACAATCAACAAGTTGAGTCTGGACATGCAGGTATTAGATGCAGGAGTCAAAAAATGAAACAAGACACTGAGGTAACAATGAAGGAATTGGAGATTTTGCAGACTGAAATTTGTGCTATCTAAATCTTGCCAATCCTATTTTCTGAAGAGATTATAGTTCAAATGGTAAGTTATGTTGATGCGGTCCATGATGTATGAGATGTATTTGCCTAGTGTATGTAATTTGTTGTTTGTGTATGCTTTATTATCACTGGTGCCGAACCATAATGCCAGTGGGTATAACGGCTGTAATTTCTTTATTGTATAGTGTAGGATTATTCTACGTTTCTATGCCTTAGTCTCTTTATTGTATAGTGTATGTTTTTAGAGGTGATAGTATAGAGTAGGATAATTCTTTGAATATGCTATATCGTTCAAACGGGGGCCAACTCGCCCAAACGTTGTAGTGACCATGGCCCTCCACAGGCCGTACGATCCATGGGCCATCTACGGGATGGACGATCCATGGCCTTCTATGGTCGTCGGATCCGTGGGCCTTCTATGGGCTGTCGGATCCATGGGCCTTCTATCGGCTATCGGATCCATGGGCCTTCTATGGGCCGTCGGATCCATGGGCCTTCTATGGGCCATCGGATCCATGGGCCTTATATGGGCCATCGGGTCAATGGGCCTTCTACGTCCCGTAGGATCCATGGCCCTTCTACGGGCCGTCTCATCTATGGGCCTTGTACGGGTCGTATAAGGGGCCGTAAACGGGCTAGAGTGGAAATCGTATGTTTTATGGGCTGACCATAATGGGCCGTTAATAGGCCGTATTTGATGATGCTATGAAAATGGCCCAAAAAATTAACGGGCCACAAACGGGCCGACTGTATCCATGGGCTGAATTTGGCCCACAAGCAGAAAAGGCCAATAATGGGCTGTAAGTAACCGAATGCTGGAAATGAGCCCAAGAATAAATGGGCCCGGAGAAGGCCGAAAGGTAACACGGGCTAGAAACGACCCAATGGAATAATGGGCCGCTAATGGGTATAAAGCGATACACTGTTCATTACGGGCCGGTTTCACCACGGGCCATTAATGGGCCAAGAGTTACAAAGAGACTCATACGTCATGGGCCATACATGGGCCGAAATACGTCATGGGCCATACATGGGCCGGAAGTTAAAACAGGCTGGAATCATATTGGACGCCCCAGATGACGCTACTGGGCCTAATTCTGGTAGGCCATAACGGGCCGTGAGTTAGCAGGTTGTAAATGGGCTATATGCGAACATGTCGTTAACAGGCTTTCCGTGGGCCAGCCCGCAACCTTTTGACCAAGTCAAATGGGCAGGCCTTTTCACAGGAATGCACCTCTGTTGGGTCGTGCCACGTGTCGACGTATCATAGGTGCCTTGGGTCCAATGAGTGGATGACATCTGTCCCAACGGTGAGCCGACACGTGTTTCCTCCAGCCAATGATGATTTTACATGTGGAAAATCCCCATTGGTCGGGGCTGTTAACGGTTTATCGGATCCAAAACCGGACCCGATAGCTTAACGGCGTTCCGTTACGGTGGATGCCATGTGTCGGTGACCCTTGACGAAAGCACTTCTGTGACGCGCGATTTATCATCATGGAAGCGGACACTTTCGTGATGACAATTTTGGTAATGTCATGGAACACTTCTACGATAGCACAGGTATGACTATCTTGATTCTGTCATAAAATCGTCATGAATGTACATGCATGACAGAAAACGTGACCTACTGTGACAAACACATATCATCACGGAAGTGTATTTTTTTGTAGTGTATTGTCATTGAATGGAGGTGGGTTTGATCCCCTACTGGGAGTTCAAAGGTGGATTATAGCTTCGTCGCTCTTGGTGACCTGTCTAATCACCCAACAAGCTCGAAGCATGTGAGTTGGATTTGTGTGTTTAACAGGGCCGAGTGTATGGGACATGGCTTATCCAGTAGCTCGTCCAGGACCGATCTGGGTCTAGTGAGGGATCTGTTTCTTTTTTTGGCAAGCTCATCCTCAAGCGACCGTCATGCATATGTATGCTTGTCCCGGATTGCACTTTACTATTCGGCGTGGTTTGACTCCACGCGCATTTGTTGTTCCTTCCAGGTGCTCTCCATGGCGCAATATTTGTTTACCAGGTCTGGTAATTCGGTGAGGCTTTGCACGCGTCGATGGGCGAGGGCATTTAAAATCCCTTCGTCTCGACAGTTTGACCGAAAGGCCACAATTATGTCTTGGTCACGATAGCTTGTGATTTTTTTTATTTTACCAAGAGGAATCTAGCCCAATAGTGATGGACCGTCTCTCTAGGATGCTGCTTCACGTACATCAAATCCCAGATGTTTGGAGGACCCAAATTGTCTGGGGAGTACGCGACGTGGGTGCTGGGTGGGAGGAAATTCCGTATTGCCCCGAGTTGCGTCTCCGGAACTCTGGTGGTAGTATCCGCGACCCCTGAAGCACATGACGTGTTGGGTCCGGCATCCGTACTATCAGCGGGTGGCGTCAGAGACTTAGGGTCGTGTTTTAGATCAGAGTTTGGCTCTGGACCTTCTTCGAGGCTTGAAGCCCGATCGTTGATCCGGATGTAACTTGTTGTGAGCTTCGGCGATAGCGATCCTTCGGCAAATTCTTCAATGGTGGCAACGAAGTGCGTGATGGGCGGGGTGTGAATTTCCATGTTGCCAGGTTTGAGCCCAATCCAGTCATAGACCGAGGATTGACCGTCGGAGACTCCCATGGCCCGGATCCGATCTAAAGATTGTTTGCGGACATGAGTGTTGGGGAACGTAGCATGCAATTTCAAAAAAAATCCTATGATCACGCAAGATCTATATAGGAGATTCATAGCAACAAGAGGGGGAGAGTGTGTACACGTACCCTCGTAGACCGAAAGCGGAAGCATTAGGTTAATGCGGTTGATGTAGTTAAACGTCTTCACGATCCAACTGATCTAGTACCGAGCGTACGACACCTCCGAGTTCAGCACACGTTCAGCTCGATGACGTCCCTCGAACTCTTGATCCAGCAGAGGGTCAAGGGAGAGTTCCGTCAGCACGACGGCGTGGTGATGGTGATGGTGATGTGATCGCGCAGGGCTTCGCCTAAGCACTACGATGCTTTGACCGGAGGAGTAAACTGTGGAGGGGGGCACCGCACATGGCTAAGAGAACAATTTATGTGTCTTTAGGGTGCCCCCGCCCCCGTATATAAAGGAGGAGAGGGGAGGCCGGCCGGCCCTAGGGGGCGCACCAAGTGGGGGGAGGCCCACTAGGACTCCTAGTCCTAGTCGGCTCCCCCCTTCCTTCCAACGAAGAGGGGGGAAGGGGAAAGAGGTGGAGAGGGAGAAGGAATGAGGGGGAGCGCCCCCACCCCTTGTCCAATTCGGATTGGCTTGGGAGGGCCACCTCCCGTGGCCTGCCTCCTCCTCTCCACTATGGCCCATGAGGACCATTAACTTTCCCGGGGGGTTCCGGTAACCTCCCGGTACTCCAAAAAATCCCCGAACCTCTTCGGAACAATTCCGGTATCCGTATATAACCTTCCAATATATGAATCTTTACCTCTCGACCATTTTGAGACTCCTCGTCATGTCCGTGATCTTATCCAGGACTCCGAACAAACTTCAGTCACCAAAACACATAACTCATAATACAAATCATCATCGAACATTAAGCGTGCAGACCTACGAGTTCGAGAACTATGTAGACATGACCGAGACACATCTCCGGTCAATAACCAATAGCAGAACCTGGATGCCCATATTGGTTCCTACATATTCTACGAAGATCTTTATCGGTCAAACCACAATAAGAACATACGTTATCCCTTTGTCATCGATATGTTACTTGCCCGAGATTAGATTGTCGGTATCTTCATACCTAGTTCAATCTCTTTACCAGCAAGTCTCTTTACTCATTCTGTAATACATCATCCCGCAACTAAGTCATTAGTCACATTGCTTGCAAGTCTTATAGTGATGTGCATTACAGAGAGGGCCCAGAGATACCTCTCCGATACTCAGAGTGACTAATCCTAATCTTGATCTATGCCAACCCAACAAACACCTTCGGAGACACCTGTAGAGCATCTTTATAATCACCCAGTTACGTTGTGACGTTTGATAGCACACAAGGTGTTCCTCCGGTATTCGGGAGTTGCATAATCTCATAGTCAAAGGAATATGTATAAGTCATGAAGAAAGCAATAGCAGTAAAACTTAACGATCATTATGCTAAGCTAACGGATGGGTCTTGTCCATCACATCATTCTCTAATGATGTGATCCCGTTCATCAAATGACAACACATGTCTATGGTCAGGAAACTTAACCATCTTTGATTAACGAGCTAGTCAAGTAGAGGCATACTAGGGACACTCTATTTTGTCTATGTATTCACACAAGTACTAAGTTTTCAGTTAATACAATTCTAGCATGAATAATAAACATTTATCATGATATAAGGAAATATAAATAACAACTTTATTATTGCCTCTAGGGCATATTTCCTTTAGAGAGGTCCGCGAGGTCCATGCTTCCCGAGTATTCTGGGCTGATTCGAAGTGAGGCCGGTCCGAATTTGTTCGAGACAGTGTCCGGACGGTGTTCGGCCTACGAATTGGCGGAATCCGGGTCTAGGGCCAGATTTCGTATATCATCGGTCTTCGCCTACAAAGTCAAAGCGTCGGGGTCAGAGGGGAGATGATGGCTTAGCAAGAGTAAGGTCTCCTTGACGATCAGCGGTGAACTCTGGGCTCCCAAACCTGATTCTCTGTCCGAGGGTGAAACTTCGATACTGGCCAAGGGGACTGGATGGATTAGTATGCGTCTTAACGTCACTGGGCGCAAGAGCCCAGCCAGGGGATGAGACATCCCTGGCATCGGTGGCCATCGATCCTTCCGTCGATCCGACAACGGAACTCTCAATGAAACAATCAATGTTGGTGTCAGAACTGGCGGATCTCGGTTAGGGGGTCTCGAACCGTGGATCTTGAATCTATGGGGAATAAGGGACGCAGAGCATGATATTTACCCAGGTTCGGGCCCTCTCTAGGAGGTAATACCCTACGTCCTACTTGATTGTATTGCTTGTGTATATGAGAGTTACAGAGTTGATCTACCTCGGGATCAGAGGAACTAAACTGTAATGCCCACGATGCGGCTATATCTCCCACGTGTCGAGGCACGACTTGGAGGCATAACCGCATGGTGGTTTTGTCGCAAGAGGGGTAATCTTCACACAATTCCATGTACTGAATAAGATAGGAATAAAGAGTTGGCTTAAAATCGCCACTTCACACAAATAACAAGTAAACATACATCATCCAGAGTACAATCAAGGTCCGACTATGGAACCAAAATAAAAGAAGACAACCCCAAATGCTAGATCCCCGATCGTCCCAACTGGGCTCCACTACTGATCAACCGGAAAAGATGACAACGACCAAGATCTTCATCGAGCTCCCACTTGAGCTCGGTTGCATCGCCTGCATTGGCATCATCGGCACCTGCAATTGTTTGGAAGTATCCGTGAGTCACGAGGACTCAGCAATCTCACACCCGCGAGATCAAGACTATTTAAGATGATGGGTAGGATAAGGTAATGAGGTGGAGCTGCAGCAAGCACTAAGCAAGTATGGTGGCTAACATACGCAAATAAGAGCGAGAAGAGAACCAACGCAAGGGTCAAGAAGCTAGAAGTGATCAAGAAGTGATCCTGAAACTACTTACATTCATACATAACACAAGACTGTGTTCACTTCCCGGACTCCGCCGAAAAGAGACCATCACGGCTACACACATGGTTGATGCATTTTAATTAAGTCAAGTGTCAAGTTCTCTACAACCGGATATTAACAAATATCCATCTGCCACATAACCGTGGGCACGTCTTTCGAAAGTTTATACCCTGCAGGGGTGTCCCAACTTAGCCCATCACAAGCTCACGATCCGCGAAGACAATCCTCCATCGCGGTACACCCGATCAGACTCGGTGCACAAGACATTTCGACAATGGTAAAACTAAACCAGCAAGACCGCCCGACTATGCCGACAAATCCCGATAGGAGCTGCACATATCTCATTCTCAGGGCGGACCAGATGGGACAAGCTACGAGTAAAACCAACCCTCAAGTTTCACCGAGGTGGCCCCGCAGGCTGCCCGTTTCGGATCAACACTTAGAGAAGCACTGGCCCGGGGGGGTTAAAATAAAGATGACCCTCGGGAGCGCGACTCCCAAGGGAAAAGCAATAGGTTGTTAGGCAAATGTAAAACCAAGGTTGGGCCTTGCTGGAGGAGTTTTATTCAAAGCGAACTGTCAAGAGGGTCCCATACCCCTCATCGTGTTAGGGGCGCAAAATCAAGAAACATAACACCGGTATGACGGAAACTAGGGCGGCAATAGTGGAACAAAACACCAGGCATAAGGCAGAGCCTTCCACCCTTTACCAAGTATATATATGCATTAATTAAATAAGAGATATTGTGATATCCCAACATATCCATGTTTCAACATGGAACAAACTTCAACTTCACCTGCAACTAGCAATGCTATAAGAGGGGCTGAGCAAAGCGGTAACATAGCCAAATAATGCTTTGCTAGGAAGCTGGGTTAGAGGCTTGACATGGCAATGTGAGAGGCATGATATAACAAGTGGTAGGTAGCGCGACATAGCGATAGAGCGAACAACTAGCAAGCAAAGATAGAAGTGATTGCGAGGGTATGATCATCTTGCCTGAGATCCCGCAAGGAAGAAGAACGAGTCCATGAAGAAGACAAACAGACATAGTCGAACGAATCCTCACAACTTCGGTACGAAACCGAAGCTGACGAGAGAAGCAACCCTGAAAGAAGGAAGCAACATAGTAAACAACCATCACATAAACATGGCATGATGCACAACCAAGTATGATGCATGTCCGATTTAATGAAACATGGCATGGCAAAGTGGACAAACAATACTACAAATTAAGTGGAGCTCAATATGCAACGAGTTGCATATTGACGAAACACCATATTCAATTACTTAGTTCTCTCTCGTTTATGTACCCAACAATATTAAATGTTATTAAACATGGCAAGAGGTGAAGCATATGAAAACTATCAATTTAGGCAAGTTTAAATGAGGCTGGAACAACAAACAACAATTCCAGAAAATTCCCATGTGCATATCTTAAGGTTGGTACTGTTCTGCCCTAAACCATATTTTAGAGTTGTTAAACATGCAAGATGAGTGCACCATGTTAAACTAGGCATTTTTCTACCCCATTTACATATAAAGTTTATTAAAATCCGAGTTACGGTTATCTAGTTATGAATTAAGCCATTTTAACATGGCATTTATGCAAAATTAAACAAACAACATTTTTAACAATTTTAACATGGATGAAAGTTGCATAATATGAATCTACACAAATTCTAAGCATTTTACATATATAAGTTATTTTAATATGATGCATGGTTTGTGAGTTATTAAATGCATGCAGTGCGAAGGGTTTTCTGTAAAACTGGCAGTCTCGGGACAATTAGCAAATTCGTCCACGAAAAAACACATCACGGGCCGAAATCTGGATCGGCTGGGCTGCTCACCACGGGCTGAAGCCCAGGTCGGTGGAAAGGCAGGCAGGCCGGGCGAGGGGAGCGGCTTGGGCCGGATCTGGAGAGCCGGGCCGAGGAATGGTTAACGCGAGCAGCACACGGCCGAGCAACGCGCTCGCTGCTGCTGCTCGATGCAGCCGGCAGCGACGGAGATGGAAGCAGGGGCACGATGCAAGGGTAGGGACCAGCGGGCGCGGCGGATTCGGGTAGTCCGAGGGTCGGGGTCCCGGCGACGAGGAACTCCGGCGATGGCGCTGCTCGAAGAAGAGGCGAGGCCATGTAGGTTGCTGTTACCTGAAGAAAAACAACAGAGAGAACGACGGAGAGAAGACGGCGGGAAGAAGCAGAACGCGAAGAAGAGGAGGCAGGGCACGGCGACCTGACCTGCTGGTTGTCGGCGACGGCAGAAAGAGGTGGCGTCGGGGTCCGCATGAGGGGGTCGAAGAGGAACTTGGCGCTAGGTCATCCTCCTCGCGCAAGGGCGAAGCAGAGGAGGGCGAGCAGGTCAGCGGCAGTGGCGACATGGGCACGGGGCGGTGACGAGATGAAGGACGACGGGGACGAGGTGGCGGCGCCATGGAGGCTCGGTTCCCTGTGAAGAAGAGAACAAAGAGAGAGCTTGAACGCGTAAGAGAGAGAGGGAAAAGAAGGAAGGGAAAGGAGCAGGGGAGGAAGGGCGCGGCAGGTGCTCATCTTGTTGGCTGGTGGTGGTGGTTGCCGGCGGCGAGGTTCACCGGGGGCCGCGGGGTCGCGAGGTTGGAGGAGCTCGGCCTCGGGAGCGCTCGAGCATGGCTGTGCTGGGAGGCTGGATCGGGGCTGTTGGATCAGACGAACTGGGGCACATGAGCCATTGGATGCCGATCTGACGGCTCCAGATGGGTGGATGGTTGATGGATCTGGGAAGGTGGCTGGCTGTGCGTGGGTTTGTGAGGAGGGGATCTAGGAGGATCCCAAGAGAGAGAGAGAGAGTGGCGGCGGCGGGTAAGGGATTGGATGGATGGGACTGCCTAGACTAGGGTTTGGACCTATATATATATAGGAAGGGTTAGCTTAGGGCTACTCGGTCCCTCCGATCGTAATCGGACGGGCGAGAATAAATAGGTTAGGAAGTCCAATTAAGAAAACGAAGATATTTTATAGATGTTAGGGGATGATCCGGACCCATCGGTGATGACTGAGCGGGTCGGAT